>NW_026250945.1:0-315653 GCF_022114955.1 Emericellopsis cladophorae
CGTGTGTTCAGCTGACCGATCTGCTTATTGACGAGCTTGATCGTTTGCTTGTTGTCACACTGAATGCGTATCCCGCCGCTGTCTTTAAGATCGAGCCCGATTTCCTTCAGCAGCCGGCTGATAAACATCCCTTCTTTGGATGCTTGTGATAGCGCTAATAGCTCTGCTTCCGTTGTTGAAGTTGTAACCGTGGCTTGCTTATTAGCCCTCTAGCCAACGATCCCTCCGAATAGCCGCATTATGTATGCTTGTGAGCTCTTCCGATCGATTGAATTGTCGGTAAATGAGGCATCGCTAGCCATATCAAAGCTATTGCTTCCTCTAAATTAAAGGGCAAGGCTATGACTATTCCTCAGATATAGGAGCGTTCGGTCGGCGGCCCTATGGTGTTCGGGACCGGGATTATGACTATGCCTTGCTAGCCGCGATACTGCGAAAGCAATATCGGGTCTTATGATGACTGCGATATATAGGATCGACCTAATCTTCCGTTGATAGCTTCGGATCACCGCGATCGTGGCCTGGCCGCTATACGGTAATAATTCGATCTACTTCATCGGCGTTCGAGCCTCGCTGCCGGGATCTAGGGTTATCACCAGGTTAGCGATCTTGATAGTATATTCGGATTGGCATAACCAGATTAACTTCCTTATACGATCCCGTAGGACTGCGATCCCTAGATACCACTCGAGAGCGTGCCCTCCAGTCATCAGGTATCGTGACTGCAGCTATTTCATTAAAGTAGCCACAGCCTCGCGTGATTCCTTCTAGAATGCTAACGCGATATCATCAACATATTAGAAGATAATAATCCCGGCCTAGATCATACAGTAGGGCTCGTGAGGGACTATTTTAAAGCCCAGACCCTCGAGGGCGCCTCTGAATTCCTTCTGCCATAGCAGAGGTGACTCTCGGAGTCCGTAGAGGGCCTTCTTCATACGAAGAAGTCTTCCTGCCTTCCTATGGCCTGGTGGCAGCCTCATAAAAACCACTCGTTCTAATTTAGCGTTCACAAACGCATTCACAGCATCGTATTATATTAATTCGAGGTCGAAGCGTGCCGCGATCGCGATAAGCGTTCGGAATGACCTCCCGGCTAGGGTGGCTGCATAGGTCTCTTCTGACCCTATTCCCTGCTGTTAGTCGCCGCGTACGACGAGCCGGGCCTTGCAGTTAAGGAAGAAGCCATCCTGGTCGAACTTATAGGTATATACCCATATACAATCAAGGATCTGTGATCCGTTTGCTTGCTCCTTTGGGATCTTATCCTAGGAGTCTATCTCTTTGTGACTCTGAAGGTGTGATTCTTCTGCTTCTAGGAAGAGCTTTCCTAGTAAATGCCTCTTGAGGTCACTATGATGACGAGGAAGCAAGGGGAGGTCCCTTTGGTGTACACGATCCTGATCCTGATGATCTCGTCGTGGTGCCTGCCGTAGTAGGCGTTGTAGCTTGGCCCTGTTGATCTCTTTCCCCTGATAGAGACCTATTGGGGTAATAAGGCGGCCTGCTGCAAAAGCTGCTTGCTAAGGAGCCTCCTTTTCGTCTGCTGGGGACGGCTATCCTGATGCCTCTATCTCAGTGATCGATTTCGCGAATAACGCTGCTAATGGTGACTCCTGTGGGGTCGGATATAGGGTCTTAGGGCCAGTGGCACCGTCTTTTACCCCGTTATCCTGTTTTTCCCCTAAAACGTCAAGACCGTAGCCCTTAGGACCGTAGCCCTGACTATTAGTAACGTAATCGTCATTATCCTCGAGGAAAGAGGCAGCAGGGTCATCACTATTATCCCGTTGCGGCTGGAAGTCCGTTTCCTTGATCTAATCAAGCAAGGTAGTAATCTCTTTCGTTTTCATGTAAAGGAAGTCATCCTTGAGCTATTCCACGCTTCCAGGGAAGACCTGGGTCTTATTAAAGATAATATCCCTCGTCGAGTAGGTCTTGTTAAGCAGCGGGTTCTAGATCCGATAGATATTGGTTAACTGGTAGCCCATAAGGTAGCCAATAAATACTTTCGGATTAAGCTTATAAAGGCGTCGATTCTTCTGTTATACGTCCTTCTTTATTATAAACGCCTTACAGCCGTAAACTCGAAGGTGGCTAAGTTGTGGCTTTCGATATTGAATGACGATACCGTCACGGTGGGCTAGGAAGGTGAATAGCCGCTCGTAGGGGGATTTCCAGTTGTAGATGTACTTTAGAAGGCGGTTGTAGAGATATATCGCCGTAGCGTAAGTCTCACGCCAAAGGTCCTCTGGAAGATAAGCCCCTTGCCTTATTGAACGAGCTTTTGTTTTAATTGTCCCTCCTGACTTCTCCGCGCCCCTATTTTGAGCCTGGGTCTCAGGTGCTGACGACTCGATCGAAATGCCTATTTCTTCTAGTATCGTGCCAACGGCTCGTTTGATCAGGGTGATCTCGTTATCGCACTTAATGATCCGGGGCTTGATTTGGTAGTGTAGGTCGAAGGTCTTGAATAGTATCTTGAAGGTAGCGATAATATGCCTTGTTGTTCGATTGGCTAGGTGGAAGTCCCAGATATAGCCGGACCAGCGGTCTGTGAATAGTATCAAGCTATTAAATCCTTCTGCATCTTGGATCAAGTGTGTAAAATCGACCGCTAGCCGCAGACCTGGCCCTTCATCGTGTGACCGCGACGCTCGTGATACCTGCCTCGTGATCTTAGTCAGGGCACAGTCTTCGCATTCCGTTGTGGTCGGGCCCTTGATCTTTACACTCGTTAAGCGATTGATCAATCTATTGAGGGCTTCGGGACCCGGATGGCCTAGACGAAGATGCCAATCTCGGGCGTTAGCTTTGCTTGATTTCTTATAATGTGATCGCGCAGCCGGAAAGGCGCCCTACGGCAGGTTATCGTGTGATATTATGTCTTCGAGGACATACTGGTCGTGACGATTAAGTAAAGTCCCTAGGATAGAGCCGTAACGCGTACGCAGGCAATTGTTGCCTAGGCTCTAATCCCACCAGATTCCCTGTCTTTTTAATTTCCGTAGCGAGACCACATTGCACGCAAATCCCTTGCAATAGGCCACATCACGAAGGATCAGATTCCTTGTGGCCGTAGGGGAGGTCAGCCGGATTATAATACTGCCGTAGCCGATCATAGGGACCTTCTGAGTCCCTGCGTAAATAATATCTGTTGGTGTAGCCTGGATGAAGTCTATGAAGCGTGCCTTATTGTGGAAGATATATAATATGGCTCCGGAGTCAAGGATTGCTGCGTCTTTAAGGGGATATAAAGAGCCTGAAAGTGCTGCTTCTATTGGTATTGTAAGGAGCGCGGCAGGGACCTCTCCAACCCCTCGTACGAGTCACTCGCTCGATGAGGCCGACGATGATGGCTCTTCCTGCTGTTTTGCGTGTGGCCTCATTCTCTTTGAACCACTTAGGCAGCTTCTCCTTGAAGATATAGAAGCATTTAGATAGCTGATGAAATTGCCCACAAGCGCGGCATGTAGTCTTCGTCTTCGGGGATGACTTCTTCTTAGGCGTTGCCTTGTTTTTTGAGGTCTTTTGCTTCTTCGAGGCAGGGAGAGGCTCGGTAGCTTTATTGTGAAGAGTCGGCTCATCGGAGGCATCGGAAGCCGTGTCAGCAATGAAGGCGCCCTTCTTAACGCCTCGGGTCTTCCTTGTGAGTTGTTTATTTGTCCTGATCTCGTACCGGATTCGATTTGCAATCTCTCGATAAGAAAGGGTGTTATTCTTAATCTCTTGTGAAAGCTTGGCCTTCTAAATCTATAACGAGGGACCAAGGAAGGGCTTAGTTAAGCTTTGTAGGGGCTGGTACCACGAGATGACCTCCTTTGAATTTGGGAGGCTAAGGGTCTCTGCCTTATGCATGATCTCTTTAAATCGCTCCACCTATCTCGTTAGGTCTCGAGGCACCTTTGGTGTAGTATAAAAGAAGTCACCCTATGCAGTTATTGCTGTGCCTCGTGCTAAATGGATGTCAAGACTAGCAGCCTCTGCTAGGTTAGAATACCAGACCCGTAGGTCGGTATCATGCTTGTAGTAATGCTCGCGAAGCCGTGTCTTAGCGGTATCCTTAACCTAGCTCTTTAGGGTGGCGATATTCCGAGACTGTAAGTTATAGTGGTCGTTGCGTATCTTGTAGATTTGAAGCCGTGCTTTGTCGGTCTCCGTGAAGGTGTTAGTAGGCTCTGAGCTTCGGGTCTGTACGCCAGGCGATTCTGATTCGAACGAGAACGTAGGCATCATAGGTTCCTTTAGAAAGGTAGGTGGCTCTTTATTATTAGGGTCGATATGTTCCTAGAGCCGTAGGGTCTTTGCCTTCGAGATAAATAGGCTCTTCTATCGATGCCAGTTGGTTGATCCAGTCAGGACCACCTTCTGATTCGTCGTATCGTTCGAGGAAGATATGGTGATCGAATTTAAATAGATGATAGAGGTAATGAGACTCTTAATTGTCGGACACGTGACCGCTTTGGTGGAGGCACGGCCCGAGTTAGTGTGTATGTGTGCAAGTGTTCATAATCGAGGAAATAGTAGGTCTTTTTGGGGCCTAGAAAAGGCTATTTGAATTGATGATCAAGAGGCTGATTTTAAGGCCTTTTACTGTGTGTTCGTTGTTCTTGTTGTTGTTGATCGTGCTGTGTGCTGATTCCTTCATTCCAGCCATCTCCAGACCCCTCTTTGCTTAGTCACCGCGGTCCGACCCCTGGGAGCCCATAGGTGCACCCGTACGGGTGCATGTAAGGCTTACGTAACGATGCACCCGGGCGGGTGCAAATAAGATTCCTATTATGTCAGCCTTGCCAGGTCCCCCTGTCCGTGCTAATAAGCGGTGTAGTCGCTCATCTATAGATATTAGATACTCATGAATCGATCCATGATATCCTCTTCCGCTTAGTTACTACACGTTTTGTCGTTATCTTAGGATGAACGAACATACGCCGCAATTTCCGGATGACTGTCTTCCTCCAGAAGACAGCTATAACTCACGACAGGAGCTACATACAGCGATCAATACTTGGGCATCGCAACGAGGCTATGCCTTTGTTATAGGAAGGTTAAGAAAGACAAACAGCGGCAGACAACGAGTTGTCTTTATATGCGATCGCGGCGCAGGTCGCACCCCTGATCCTTCAACTATACGACAACGGCTTACAACTTCACGACGTACTGGCTGCCAGTTCTCCGTCATTGGAACAGGAGATGCAAATCGAATTACCTGGACTCTTGCGCATCGCCCAGACCCCTAATTCGCTATCCACAACCACGAACCAAGTTATAATAGGTCTGCACATCCTGTTCATCGTCAACTCTCACAGGCAGATAGGTCAACTGTTCAAGACCTATCAAATGCTGGAGTCGCGCCAAAAGAGATCAGGTCATACCTTCGCAACCACTCAGATATAATTGCAACTCAGCAAGACATCTATAACTGTATTGCACAAGGCAAGCGAGACCTCTCAAAAGGCCAAAGCAATATACATGCTCTTACAAACGAGCTCGAAAATGAGGGCTTTTGGAACCGAATGCGGCTAGACGAGGATAACCGAGTTACCTCTGTCTTATTCGCCTATCCCAAGTCCCTAGAATACCTTAAATCCTATCCGGACTTGCTTATATTAGACTGCATATATAAGACAAACAAGTATAAGATGCCCCTTCTCGATATGGTTGGGGTTGACGCTTGTTAGCGATCTTTCTGTATCGCCTTCGCCTTCCTTAGTGGCGAGGATGAAGTCGACTATACTTGGGCACTTGATCGGCTACGGCAAATGTACGAGAGCTGTGGCGCGAGACTTCCATCTGTTATACTTATAGATCGTTGCCTTGCCTGTATGAATGCAGTATCGCAATGCTTCCCATAAGCGGTATCTCTTTTATGCCTCTGGCATGCAAATAAGGCTGTTACTCGTCACTACCTCGCAAGCTTCACCCGTGGCGATGACGATCAGCCTCAAGCTCAAGGCCTTGAGAAGTGGCAAGAGTTCTATCAGCATTGGCATCAGATTATGGCTTCAAGCACTGAGGATATGTTTGAAGATAATCTTAATAAGCTCAAACAGCGCTACGTCCCAGTCTATCTCAGAGAGGTTGGTTATATTATAGAGACCTGGCTTGATCTCTATAAAGAGAGGCTTGTGAAAGCTTGGGTTGATAGATACCCTCACTTCGGCAATGTTGTCACCTCCCGGAGTGAGGGTATCCACGAGCTTATCAAGCAATATCTAAAGACCAGTTAATTAGACCTCTTCGAGGCCTGGAGGTCTATCAAGCGTGCGTTGCTCAATCAGATCGCCGAGCTGCACGCGAATCAGGCCAAACAGAGGATACGCACGCCTCTTGAGCTAACTGGGCCGCTATACGCTAATATACGTGGATGGGTATCTCACGAAGCGCTGCGTAGAGTCGAAGAGCAGCGGAAACGATCCCTCAATGACATTCTCCCTAGTTGTACAGGAGCATTTGAGTTATCGAACGGTCTTCCATGCGCTCATACGCTCCAAACTCTTCGTCAACAGGAGATGCCTCTTCGATTACGGCACTTCCATACGCATTGGCACCTTCATCGCGAGGGATCTCCTCACTTGCTGATAGAGCCACGCCGGCTATTCGACCGGGTTGCAGCTAGCTCAATATTGCCAAGAACAAGCACTCGGCGTGAACCCTGCGCATTTGAGGCTGTTGAGCAAGCGTCACAAACAAGAAAAAGGACCAAAGCAAAGCCAACATGCACAAGATGCAATCAGTAAGGCCACACAAGAAGCTCAAAGGCGTGTGCGTTACGATATGCGGATCTCATACCATCATCAACCGCAGCGCTATCTCAAGAGACTTCAGCTTCAGCTTCAGCTCGGCCGCCGGAACTGATGTCAGTGTCAACACCAGCGCTAGAACTACCCTCAGTACCAGCGGTGGCACTGGATCATAATCCACTTACATCGCCGGCGCCGGCGCCGGCAATAGGTTCAACTGTGCAGCCAGTAGTGCCGCCAGATTCGCTCCCAGCTGCGCAGCTACAGCCACTCTCACCGAGTGTCGTTTTGCTATCCTCATCACCAGCGCCGAGGCCAGAGCTGGAGCCGGAGGTACCGCACTATCACCCTTGTGCTATATATCAACGATATATTACAGCGCGAGAGGCTTGGTACAAGACGCTGCCTCGAGGTGATTTAAAGACGAACCAGCAATATCGAAATGCAATAGGACTACCTCAGCGATATAGCAAGAAGGACTATGACTGGTGTTTAGATTACAAGCAAATGGGCACACGATGCACAGAGAAGAGACCTATCCGGGACTGGACTAAGGAGGAACAGATGGCATATCTAGATTGGACTACAGCAGAGGAAGCCCGGGTTGAAGCGCAGGTTGAAGCTCAGATGGCAGAAGAGATAGCTACTGGGCGGTTTTCACGTAGACGAGGCATGAAGGATGTCTAGGAGGCAGCTGAGAGAGATAGCGAAGAGCAACAGGTATTATATAGAGGCACCTGAAGAATATAGTCGAGTGCATATATAAGTAAAAGACTGTAAGGCAGTTGATGTTATTATGGGACTAAGTAGCTATCTAGCCTCGTAGCGTAGCCGATTTACACGGAGGCGAGGCTTTCATAGCTTACACGCGCTGCATGAGGCGCATCACGTGACACTTATTTGCACCCGCCCGGGTGCACCGTTACGTAAGCCTTACATGCACCCGTACGGGTGCACCTATGGGCTCCCCCGACCCCTTTCGGTCTGACAGGATTCAGAACCACGTGACCCCGCCCCGTCGAACAGGACACACAACGCCACTCCCCAGACTAAAGACTGGGAAAAATGGACACTAGAAGAGTTCCAGGCTGCGGCCTCCGTTGGGGGAAGTACCATAGCACTTTTATGGGGGATGACGCAGACCATTCAGCGCCTACAGAAGGAGATAGACGCGTTGAAGACGCGCCCGAAGACGTGGGCCGCTATCGCAGCCTCAAAGAAACAAGTGGCCAAGCACACTATCAGAAAAACGGAGATTATCGTCGCTATCGATGAAGAGGAAAAGGAGCTAAAGCGCCGCAGTGGCAAGGATACCCTGCAGGCGCTTCACAAGGAGGTCGGGAAAGCGGTAGAGAGCGCTCGGCGCCTACCAAACGGCGATTCAGCCCTCCGCGTGGCAGCGGGGAAGGAGGGCGATATCCTTAAAGACCGAGAATCGATTGAAGTGGTATATGGCCGCAAGGCCAAGGTGATCAAAGGAGGACTCCGAGTCCTTATTAAGAGCATCCCGGCCAATAAGCTAGAGGAGATCACCAGAGAGGAACTTCACTCGCGGTGTAATGCCTTACACCACACAAAGCGCCTAGGGAGAGACGGATACGGTACGGTCCTATGCACCGTCCTAAACACGGAAATAGCCTCGCGTGTGGTTAGAGAGGGAATCGAACTAGGAGGCCATACCTTCCGATGCGAGCCCTTTTGCGCAGAGAGTAAAGCCCGGCAGTGTTATAACTATCTGAGCTAGGGCCATATTAGACGCCAATATCGCCAGGCGGCCCGGTGCGGACGATACGGCAAAGGGAAGCACACCGGCGAGTGCGCCAGTCCAAAGTGTGCCAACTGCCAGGGGCCACACCCTGCGATCGCGTGGCAGGCGTGCCCAGTGGCCATGGAGCATAGGAGAGCGGCGGAGCGGGCTTTCAGGGACAGACCTAGGTCCTACGGAAAGCTAGCGGCCACATCAGCCCTTGTCGCGCCCATCACAGAGGAGCCGAGCCAGCCTAGACCAGACTCTAGAAACCGCGGACACGCCCTAGGTTATCATGGAAGAGCGAAACGAAGAGCGATTAGAGGGGGACGCCGAGGCGCCAGACGACACGCCGGCCATACGGAACATTCAGCCCAGGAAGCGCCATGGGGAAGAGCTAGATCCGACCCTGAAGCCCGATACCGCGGGCATTAGGAGACTACGAAAGAAAGAAGAACGGAGGCTAACACCAAAGGCAGCCGAAATCCAAGGAAAGTTAGTGGACGCACTCTATACCACGCAATGAGGAGACTTTATATCGCCACGTGGAATATGGCTAAGCGACATCCCTATGGGATAGAAGCTCTAGAGGATGATAGAGTAGACGTTATCCTGGGCCAGGAAGTTCCTATTATACGAGGTATAAAGGACACGCTAGGAGGCGGGCCTAATAGTAAGTTCTGGAAGGTGTGGGGAGGTGGCCGTGTGGCGATCTGGATTCATAAGAGGTGGAATAGAACAAAATAAAGACCACTACACGAGACGAAGGACATAGTGGCAGTCGACATCGAAGGCACTCGGGTGTACTCTGTGTACTCCCCAGCCTATGCCCGATCTTGGCAAACACCACTCCTGGACATGGTGGAATAGGAGAAACCCGAACGGGCCGTCGTCGCCGGAGACTTTAACCTCCACCACCCCCTGTGGGATATTGAGGACCGATACGACCAAGGCGCGGGAGCCCTCCTAGAGCTAGCTGAGAAGTGGAACCTATCACTCCTTACTACACCGGGCGAACCAACCTGGCAGCGTCAGGGGTATAGGTCCTCCGCTATCGATCTGCTATGGTGCACAGTGGGCATGCCCGGACGATTCTAAGGCGCGTGGGAGTGGAGCGGGTCCGACCATATCCCGTAAGCCATAACGATAGAGCTAGGGGAAGGACAGAGAGAGGCCGATGCGGAACGATACTGCTGGAAGGAAATAAACCCCGATGAGGTAGCGAGTAGAGCTCTATCCCTAACCACGGGATGGGCAATAACCCCAGGACAGCTTGACGCAGCGACAGAAGGACTAGTCAGACAACTCACGGCTACACGAGAGGAGACCGTCCCGACGTCGAAGAAAAGGTACGGCCGGAAGAGCTCAGCCTTCTAGAGCCACCGGACGGTAGACTCGACTAGACGCCTACGCCAGGCCGAGCGCTACCACCGGGCATAAAGAACCGGCGCCTCGGCGGAGTTCCTGCGGGAAGCAAGAGCCAACCAGAAGCGGACACTCTAACAAGAGGGCACGAGATATTGGAGAGAAACCACCGCTAGAGCGACAAAGGACGGCCGTGTCCTCTGGAACTTGGCGCGATGGGAAAAGCTACGCAGCCACGAGCAGACGGAGCGACCGCAGATCCCTGATCTCCAAACCGAGGAGAACGGAAGCTGGGCACGCACAAAGGAAGAAAAGGCACGCGCCCTCTCGGAGAGGTTCTTCCCGGAAATACAGCCAGAAAGCGAACCGAGGCCGAACTCCAGGCCCGGATAGATAAGAGGAAAAATACCGGAGGTAACGACATAGGACGTAAAGACAGCCCTCCACCGTCCGGGCCAGTGGAAAGCATCAGGCACCGACGGACTACCTAATGGGTTCCTTCGTGCCTATGGCCCCCTACTAGTCGAGGGACTTCGACGAATCGCTATAGCCAGCCTGACCCTCGGACACTACCCTAAAGCTTTTAAAGAAGCCAGAGTGGTAGTACTCCGAAAGCCAGGAAAAACAGCGCGCTAGCTTAGATCACCAGGGGGTGGAGACCCATTTCTCTTCTAAGCTGCGTGGGGAAAGTCGTGGAAGCTATCGTGGCAAGGAAGATGACATAGATAGCTGAGGAATCGAACATCCTCCCGCCCGAATAGATACGGAATAGGGCGGGGAGGTCAACGGAGCTGGTGGCTAGATTCGTTACAGAGACGGTGCGGGCCGCGTGGGAAAAGCGGCTCACCTGCTCGATGCTGCAGCTAGACCTCAAGGGCGCTTTCGACCGCGTCCACCACGGATGGTTGGTCACAACGCTGGAGGACCCGGGATGGCCGAGGTGGGTGACCCGATGGGTGATATCCTTCCTAACGGGCCGAACGGCGACTCTGACCTTTGACGACTGGGAGTCGGAGCCACTGAAAGTGCCGGCCGGCGTGCCACAGGGCTCGCCCCTATCCCCTCTCCTATTCATCCTCTTTAGCACCCCACTCTTCCAGAGGCTAAGAGATATCGAAGGAGTAGGAACGGTAGGGTTCGCGGACGACACAAACCTCCTAACAGTAGGGAAAAGGACAGAAGATTGCTGCTCCGCTCTACAACGGGGATGGGAGATATGCAGAGACCGGAGAAGAGAACGCGGTATGATATTCGAACCGCAGAAGAGCCAGCTAATGCACTTTGTTAAGACAAGGGCAGGTAACAACCAGGCGTGGACCCTAGACAACAACCTGATCAAGCCGGCGGAAGAGACCAGGTTCCTAGGGGTATACCTAGACCGAAGGCTGAACTTTATCGCCCATAAGAACCAGATACTGGCCAAACTAAAGACATAGCGGTTTGCACTGACTCGAATCGCGGCAAAGACATAGGGACCGTCCCTCCTTAAGGCTAGAGACGTCTACGTCTCGGTGATCCGAAGCGTATTAACATACGCAGCATCCACCTTTATAACGATAGAGAACACCCTCGGAGGGAAGTAGGGAAGGGGCTCCGGCATCGTCCTCCAGCTAGGCAAGGAACAGAATAAGTATCTACGCGTTATGACAGGTTCATACCGCTCAACGCCAGTCAACGTTCTCGAAGCCGAAGCCCACTACAAACCGATCAATCTTATCCTAGCCGAGAGAGCGGCCGCGTTCGAGGCGAGAGCCACGGGGGAAGGCGGCGTCTGGCCTAAGATATGGGATAGGATCACGAGGCTGATTGCGAGGGCACAGAGAGGGGGAAGGGGGCGAGAACGCGGAGTCTAACTACTAGATCCTATGAGACAGTGGGCAAGCTAGACGGCAGGCACAACCGCGAAGAAGAAGACAGAGGAACGATAGAGAGACCTCTAGCTACGTGAAGGAGTGCACCAGCGGAAACCGAGAGTCGGCGTACGATAGAAGACCGCACGCAAGATCTGGGAACAGCTCACAAAACACGAATCGTCGTGCCTTATATAAGCGAGGTCCGGGCATATCGGTCTCAGGCAATACCTAAGACGGATATAAGTCCCGGACGTCGAGCCATGGTGCGCGTGCAGAGGAGGACGGGCGGTCCAGGAAACAGCAGCTTATATCATCCTAGACTACGAATTAGAAGACGACAGGACTAACCTCCCTCCCCTACGAGGAAGAGGAGACTTAAACAAAGCCCTGGAAGACCCCAAACGATACCCCCGTATCATCAAGTGGCTCCTGGCCACGGGACGACTACGGGAGTATCGCCTGGCGCTACAGCTCCAACAAACGGTGGAGCACGGTCAGCTGTAGCGTCCACGACAAACGGCTGCCACCGCCACACAACTCCGTTCCTCGCGCACGACGCGCCTACTTTTCCCCAACGGAGGCTCTAGCCAGAGAGTCAATTCTAGGCTATTAGATCAAACAACGAGGGGTTTTTACCGCCTACTAGGCGGTTTTTCCCTGGGTATACTTAGAGCCACGGACCGGTAGGGTCCGAGATTAGTCATGATCAGCGCACACGGACCATCTGTAAGCCGCTTGATAGATATTCTTCTTCTTCTTCTAGTGGCAGGAGCATTGCCTGCGAAAAATCGCAGGCATGCAGATGGACATTGGGCCATGCCGTCCATTTGTGGCCGATAGATACTCCATGCAACCATGATCCCGAGCTTGACGTTGTTCCATGCGAACATGGGATACCTCAGCATAGCAGCACGGATCATAGGGGGCTGCTTGATCACGGACGAGCTTAGGATGCTGGCGAAGCGGGATAACATGACTGTGTCTGCAGTGACGTCCCTGGTGAGTTTGCGTATGGGAAAAGCCATCGCGTCATTTGTTGAATCAAGTAACCCTAACATAGCTCCCGAGGCTGGCGAAATCTCGCGAGCTGATGAATGTCGTCTTGTGTACCTTGCTCACGATGCAGATCATGCGACTCCTCTTTTTCGAATGCGACCTTTTGGCTTCACTGTCCTAGAAGATACCAGCCTATCATTTCAGCCCAGCCGGCGCACTATGTGCATAGGACCTAGACGTCCTTTACCCTGCCATTAACTCATATTGCGGTCCATTGAAGAATTCCTTCTGGGGCCCACACTGTGTTTCTATAGGCGCGAAAGTCCCGTTGTTGGATCTGTGCGGTTCAGCAAGTCCAATGTACCCGCTACGTCTGGGCTCCCTTAGGAAGGGCTGAGGCAGTCCCTGTGGTGGAGAGCCAGTTGTAGGAAATGGCATGATCGACTGTATTTGACTAATAGAAACGTTCCCAACGCGTGGGTGAAGTGTTTCGCGTGAGGTTAGTCGTCCTACGGGGTAGGCCCCCTCAAACCAAACTGATAGTCTCCTTGTAGGTCGGCATGTTAACCTAGAGTCGCTTGCTCCATGTCGGCCAAGTTCCGTTCGCTCCCCTGGTGAATAGTCTCACTGCTGACTGTGACGATGTTATCCTTGGGGAAGCAATAGCCATCAGGGGGGCAGAGCCAGTGCATCTGGGTGTACATAAGGACATATGCCGCCATCCTCGCCATTCCTCCCTCATCCTCTCCTTCAACCATCTTTCTCAAAACATGGGGACTCTCCGGCAGGCTCCCCCTGAGTCTTTGCTCGACGCTCCTAGCAAGGGTGGCGTCTTTATTATCATCGACGACAGAGAAACTGAACGGGGCACTGGGAGCAAACCCAAAGATGCTCCAGTCGATAAGGAGTATACCGAGCGCAATCAAGACGACAGTGTTTTCAGTAACCGGGCCTCTGAGCGCCAACACAACCCTATAGGTGATGGGCGAAACTCTTACACCAACTCGGATCCCCGACAAAACACCAGCCTAACGAGCAAAAACACCCCCACGAAAGGGATCCATAACGACGTGGGAGATATGCTTCACGATGAGGTTGGCGTGGGCGACGGCGGTATTACGCTTGACGACGAAGTCTTCGAAGAAGTAAGCCCACGATCAGGTTCAAACGCCATTATATTGACGGCGAGGAAGCTAACATAACCTGGCAAAGATTAGTACTCTACCTCTAGCCCCGGAAATCCTGGGAAAGTCTTTTAAGGGGCCCCAAGAACTTCTACAGTTCGCCAGGTGCAAAAATCATGCCGAGGAGGTCGCAATACTTCCAGGCACCATGGCCGAGACCGATGACGAACTCAGTACGAGCGGCAACATCGGTGGGAAGGCCAAGATTTCCTTAGATCAACCTCCCTTTTCGGATATAGCCGGGTTCTCTCGCCAGTTCAGTATTATCGGCAACAGGCTTGATCGGATAGAGGGAGTCAAACGTAAGGCAGCCGCCAGCTAAGCACATCCGCCGAAGAGGCAGAGAAAGTCCGAATAGAATCGACATAGGAATAGTTTCTCACGTACGGCCAGATGGAATCAACGTATCATGGCAGACATGTTGTGTAGGCGTGTTTGTGACATTTTACCTTTTATTTGCGCCTACATTAGCTTATCCATCAAGTCGACTGCAAAATCGCCTCCTTCATAAATAAGCTCGCGATACGCCTTCTTTTCCTATAGCTCCCCCCGGTTTTCCCGCGTGACTTCCACTACCGCTTTCCTCATGCCACAGTCGGGGTCACTCGTTGACCCATACACTTCTCGAATACAATTTGGGAAAATCTCGCTGATCCAAAGACGCGAAATTTTGCTTTTAAATCTGCTCAATGCGTGCTCTTTGAGACTATTGATACCGAAATATTCCGCTAAGCCATAGACACGGAGATCTTTTGATAGCTCATCATTATCTGATTGCGAGTTAGCCAAATCCGAGTATAGTGCTGGAACTCTCAGTCTTACCTTGTGTATCGAGCGTTGGATAAGGGTCTTTAGAATACTCTCTAGTATAAAGATACTCAAAAACCCTCCAATACGCCTGCAGACTTCCTTCGGAGAATGTGATCTCCCTCGAGAGACCCTCTTTACATTCACTGCCGAGAATCTTCTCGAAGTATTTACTTTGAGCTACCAAAACAAGGCTATGAGCGGGTAGCTCAAACGTGCCAAGATGGATGTTCACATCAGAAAGACCGCGGTTGTTGAACGCCCTAACGGAGTTAGCGAATGCTATCACATCAAGCTGAGATGAATGACCGCACTTGCTGATCGCCGTGCCGATCGCGTCGATACGGCCCGTTTTCATCGACCCTTTGCTGTCCTGGGTATGGTCTAAAAATACCGCCATCATGTCGGAGTCGTTCTCCATATATATAGAGGAATGAGTAATGTGCCCGAGTTGTTTCTTTTTCTTCGCCATATGAAGAGTCGAGCGACGACGCGTGCCACACCATAGAGCACAGTATGCTAGTGGAGAAAATTCAGGAGGAGTCGCAGCCGACACGCCTTCAGATCCTGTTCAAAGAGTTCTCGGACGGTCACTTTCACGACGTGGCACAAGATGATGCAAGTGATCCGGCTGCCGTGACGTCAGCTGCGAAAAAATTGAAGAGAGAAGAGAAAGCGCTTCTATCTGTGGATCTCGACTTCGTACGACCGTATGAATGCTTCAACACCGTTCCTTCGTCGAGCGTCAACACCATGATCGTAGTGCCCAACAACAACGTGAGGATGTCGGAGGATTTGAAACAAGCTGCTCAGCAGCTGCGACGCGGGGAAACGGTGATTTGAATCACCGCGTCGTGCAAGCCTGCCGCGTCGCCATACCTCGGTTTGATCGGTCTCCATAATACGGCGTGATGCCCCCGCTGATTCTCGGAAGAAATAATATTCCGTGCCGTTTGACAGCAGAGCTGATCAAGTTGGCAGGTCCTCGTTCTTTCGCGTCATGGCCTAACTTCCCAATTCGAATAAATCCATGGCTGACAACAGCTCTCCAAACTATAAGGAACTCTATCTCCATGCAGAGGAGAGACGAAAGCAAGCTGAAGAACGCGAGAAGGAGGAAGCAGAGGGAAGGCGTCAAGCAGAAGAGCGCAACCGACAGACGTCTTTCTCAGAGCTTCTACACCATTGCCACGAACTTCTCTCCCGTCAGTTAAGAGTCGAGACACCTTCGCGCTCGACCTCCGGCAAAATACCCCTTCCCACAGGGAAATACTGCCCGACTCGATTAGAACACTGGGACGACTGCCCAGAGCAGCTGCTGGGAGTCTACAGCTCTGTCTACCAATATTTACAGTCGGACTCAGGGGACGCACCACGCTTATTTGCTTCGCTACCGGAATTAGGAGGACTAAGCCGTCGATTTACCCGCAGGCCCCTCAGCAGTGAGCAAGATCTCGAGGCCTACGAGCGGTTTAGAGTGGAAGACCACGTTCACGATATAATAGCCGAGTTATGCAAACTACCAGCGGCACGTGACGAGTTCCGGCTCGGTGATAGAGTTCATTTCAGCAATCACACAAATTCTTTAAGCAGGGACGACGACTTTAAAGCGGACGCAAACCAGCCGTTAAGCATACCCTATCCGCGTCTAGATCAGTTTTGCATTCACCGGATCGACGGTAACTCACACACCATCCTGACGACTGTCGAGTATAAGCCCGCCTATAAGCTACCTGTCGTAGCGCTTCGCAATAGACTATAACCGATGGACCTATGGAAGAAAATAGTCAGATCGAATAAAATACCCACCGACTAGAATACGAAGCTGCAGTATAATACAGAGCGGCTTATCTGCTCTGCTGTTGTCTAAGAATATTATATGATAATTCAAGAAGGACTCGAATATTCCTATCTCACAAACGGAATCGCCCGTATCTTTCTTTACGTTCCATAAGATAAACGGAGCACACTCTATTACTTTCTCTGTGATCCCCACACCGAAGTAGACACGGCAGCCGATTCATTTTCTCAGCTATCGAAGACTTCTGTTACAAGGGTACTATGCCTGTGTCTGATGGCATTCCGTTCACCCGCTCGGGAGCAAGAGTGGAGAAATAGCTCGCGACCCGATCTTCATACGTGGGAGACAAGCTTTGAGTATACGCGTTCGCAGATCCCAAGGGATAAATTGCAGCAGATCCCTCACTCCGATAGCACGGCTCCTGAGTTTCCGAGTCCAGCGTCGGGTTTATCCTATGCACCACCGTCATCTCCGCTGCCGTCGCCTTCAGAGGGCCGCCGAGTGTCTAGACGATCCAAGGCCGGCTGTGCACCTTCGGAGAATCGACAGCGCTCGCGATCTCCTAACTCCTCCGGGTCTGATACGAATCAAACAGCTGGCCAAAAGCGGAGGATCAGTCAAGTTACCGCTTCACCGTCCAGTCGACAAACAGGTCGCCAGCAAGAGTCCGGGCATGACCAAGAAGACCAAACGCGACGCCGTGCTGCACAATTTTACACATAACGATATCTACTCGGCCTGCAGACGGGGAATTGTCTAGATGAGCTATGTCCGAACGTGGACCAACATCGCCAGGGCCAAGAAGATCGAACTTAGTATCCTATCTCGGCTGAAGATTTAGTGGTTTCACTCAAGAGTCAATTGGACGACGTTATTGATCGCTATATTCCGCTCGGCGGCTGTGGTTCCTACGGTGCCCCGTTTAAACTGACTTATACGACTTATGGTTATACGGTCGTCGGCAAAGGCACTACTTCGGGGTTATGGAAAGAAGTTTCTCGTGAGGCGTAGGTATATAAGATCCTACGCATAGCTCAGGGATCTGCCGTGCCTGTCTTCTTGGGAATAATAGACTTGGCGAAAATCTACTTTCTTCATAGCGCTGGACCAATTCGCCACATACTCGTGATGGGATAGGGAGGTGAAAGCATAGCGACGATAGAGATAACGCCAGAGCTTCGCTACGAGATCCACAAATCGAACAAGGAAATAAAAGCTCTTGGGGTAAGACACGAAGACCTCAGGCGAGATAACGTTCTATAGAGTAGAGAGCTGAAGCGTGCTCTCGTTATTAACTTCCACCGTTGTACCCTAAAATGCCGATCGGCTAAGGACCGACGTGGGGCCCCGAAACGAGGACTATCTCGAGTGGAGGTTGGAGATATAAAACGTCTTCGGGTTTCCTAATAAAGTATCTGTTCTATAATAGCGCTTCGGATCGGCAATGTCGCCGGACGCTCTCTCCGTCGTATACACAAGTC
This sequence comes from Emericellopsis cladophorae, assembly GCF_022114955.1. Classification (NCBI taxonomy): domain Eukaryota; kingdom Fungi; phylum Ascomycota; class Sordariomycetes; order Hypocreales; family Bionectriaceae; genus Emericellopsis; species Emericellopsis cladophorae. The sequence goes on from NW_026250945.1 coordinate 17,978, forward strand.
TCCACCATTCAGCACCGTTTCAGCTTCCTCGAGCCTTGTCGCCTGTTCCTGTTCTCGGCCCATATCTTTATACACTTTGAAATAGGCTAGCCCTGCGTCTCTGTGCACTCAGTTATTGACAATGTAGACGCAGTGCAGCACAACTTAGCCACCTACTTATCATTTTAATGGCTTGATGCTGCACGAGTGGGTGGCATATAGTCCACTTGCTGTTGATATCAACAGCAATGCATATGTGGGAGGAGGATGCAGGGGGATATATCGTGATGTTGTATGATAATATTGCAAGGGGAGGAAGATACAGAAGGAGGGGGGACGCATGATGATGCTTAAACATCCACCCGCAAGGGGCAAACGGCATAACGGCATCCTCTTACAACCTGTGGTCGTACCCGTGATAGTTGAAGAGTTTCAATATACATCCTCGGGCAGATTTCCTAATATTCCGTCTCCGCATAACACGGAGCACCCACAGAAATAGAAAGCGATTATCCTTCACCTAAAGACACAGGACGGAGAAGATTGAGGCCGAGGCCAGCTCGAGCCGAGAACGTCACTTTCCCGTCGGATGACGCGACTATAGTCGCCCAGCCGTGCTTCATGCGGCATCGGGGTCCATCACCATGATGAGTAGGAGGCTGAGACGAGCGTCTGCGGTATCTGCACTGAGTTTACATGCTCAGGATGGCGACCGAGAGCGAGTGAATCTCGTTTCCTTTCGTTCTCTCCGTCAAGCTACGTCAATAAGCCACCCAACACCACGCACTCACCCCCTCCCCCAGGTGTGGCCCTCCACCACAAAGCACCGCACCCCCCGGTTACCGTTCCAATACCGGCTGCTTGACCACGTCATCATGGAACGGCACCCGCTGTATGCGTCTCCAAGCCCTGGATCATCGCATACACCCCTCGAACCCGACTTTCAACCCTCCTCGCTGTGGCATCTAGATTCATGTCAGTATATCAGGCTCAGGAAGTGGAAGACCAGCAGGGCTGGGCTTGTTGAGAGCCTTTATATGTGAGAAGCCGCCTAGAACGCTGCTGTTAGTCGTCGCAACAGTGAATCTCGGCCAGCGTATGGTCGAATCAGGGCCCTCCCTCATCCGGCATACTAGCTCACAGTGGCATATGGGCACTCGATGGTCCTAGTAAACGTGGAGCCTTTCGATGGTCGATTCATGGGTACTCTTCATCTCAAAACGTTCGGCGATAAGGACGTTCGGCGATAAGGACTGCCAAGGAAGAGAGCCTTTTGATTCATTAATGAGTAGTCTACCTAGATCTATGTAGTATAGAAGCTGACATTCCCCCTTTCGTCTTTTCAATATCATCAGAATTTCTTCTGTCGCTTTCAATCATGCCGTTCCCGTTCAGATTGCTCTCTGACCTTTTCGAGAGCCTCGAGTGCAACGCTAAGAAGTCATCGAGGATTAGCAATAGCCAAGGGCGCGTAACGCTTATTATCTAAGCCTGGTTCAACAAGCACAATGAAGCTATTCCTCGGCGAGGCCCACTAGCAGTGGCATTCTTGTCATACCTCTTCCCCGAACGGAGGCCAGATCGAGTGTTTGGTCTGCAGGAACGCCTGTTAGAGAAGGTTATATAACACGCATAATGCCTTAGACTATCCCGAATAGAGCATCTCCAAAGATACAGAACCGTTAGCGGTTTAGACTTTGTAAGCTCAGTCGAGCGCGTGATGGCTATAATAGACTATGAATCTAGACCCAGCCAAGAGGTATCTCTAGAGGAGCTCGACGATATTCTCGACCAGGTTACAGCATTATCACCTTTTTCTGCCGATAGCCTTCGACAAAGAGGTATATTAAAGCATAGCCGATTAATAACCGTAGATACCTTGCTCACGAAAGTATTCCGAGTTCTACGAAGCTCCGAGGCCAAATGGACGATTCGGATACTATTAAAAAATTATAGCCCAGCCTGCGTTCTAGAGACGCTAGTCATGAGCAGATTTCATGTTCTCCTGCCTGGTCTCTTACGCTCCTAGAATTCGATCCTAGTAACTATGGGGCTCCTCGACAAGCCGAGTATTCGGAACATATCTATCCAGCCTTCTATGGCTTATAGCAAGCTTTTGGAAGTCACTAGAAGAGAATTTACGCCGTAGGTTGGTATAATAACTGGGCGTACGGTATATAAAAAGGCAAGGAGCATTAGACACTATTGCTAATTAGCTGGGTCGAGACGGATAAGCGTGGAGAGAAAGTATAACAGAGAATATTACCAAATTTATATCGACCTTTAAAAACCAGGAGCTAATATTCGAATTTTCTCTAAGAGTGGAAGAGACTCGATAAATAATCGTATTAGAATCTATTAGGCACTGCGGGACAGCCTCGAGCTTGATACAACAGACTACAAGATCTAGAAGTGGTCTATCCTGGAGGGCGAGCTACTGGTATAGAACGGCGACGGCGAAAGAATTAAGCTATTCCACTAAGTCTATAGGCACGTAAAACAATCTAGCCGGTGTATTAGAACTACCGGAGATTCGCCTATCGGAGCGAGGGAGTATCTAATAATTATATTCTACGATATTCTCTTACTAGATAATATTATCTACGGCTTAGAGACTCATGATAAACGGAGACGGCTGCTATAATCTCTAGTTCGTTATATTCTAGGGCGTGCTGGCGTCGGTTCCCGCGAGATTATCGACTTCTCCTTTATTAATGCCGAAGAACGACTTAGTAACGCATTCGCTCGAGCCACTACCTAGCGATAGGAAGGTTTTATACTTAAAGGTTACGACGACCCCTACTTCTTATTCTATGGACATAAATTATATATCAAACTCAAGAAGGATTATATTCCGGGCCTAGGTGATACCGCAAACTTCGTTCTTATTAGCGGACGCCGCGATACGACTAACGAGTTCGAACTTAACGTCGGTAAGCTATATTAGATGTTATTCTATATCGGCTGTATTTAAAATAAGGACGAAGTGCGCCGCTTCGATACGAAGCCGAGATTCCGTATAATTAATATAATTAATAGATATAGTATCTCGAAAGAGAATATCACATACCTCAATCGCTATGGCTACTTCGGCCGGGTACTATTCACCGCCTTTATAGAGGAGTTCGATATCTTCGTCGAGCCCGCACGAAAATTGCAGCCTGTGGACCTATTTAAGTATCCGTTTATAGTAGAAGTGGTCGGGGCTGGCTTTGATAAGCCCGCGAACACTGGGTATTATCTGCGATTTCCACGAGTATTAAAAATTCACGAGGACCGCTCACTTCAGGATACCGTTAGCTTTAAGGAGCTGCAGGAAATGGCCCAAAGCTGCCTTAGGATACCTAAAAATAGAGGACAGGAGGAGTAACGTTAGTCTAGGAGGCTGCGTGGTTTTAAGACCATGTTTAATAGGTCGAGGACTGCCTCTCCTAGCGATAGCGAAGTGTCTGGCGTAGGTATATATATAGATAGTCTCGTTAACCGGTAAGAGATTCTGGCACTAGCTACTGCCTCTTAGCAGCTTAATAATATTCCTTAAAGTTTATTAAAAAGGAAGGTTGGTCTGGAGATTGCCTTATATAGTAGTATCACTAACAAACGAGTAAAGCAAGAGTAAGTAATAGAAATACAAAAACTCCTCCCTAAGTCTATATGCCTTTCGTAGTCTTCGTCTCTAACCATAGCTGATTCGACTAAGTCTTAAGATTATCTTTAGCATCCGAGACGGGGTTGATCACAGCTTCTGAGCAGCGTCATGGCGCTCACGGAGTCTTTCGACCTGAAATACAAGTATATGAGTTTTTGCACAGATGCTGCACGTTCACGGCCCAGGCTACCCCATGGCCGAGACTTTACAACCTACGTATCATCAGTTTTAGGACTACCTGGCTTATATATCATTCATATATCTTAAAATGATGCAGTTAGATACCATCACGCGGCGTTATCATACACGAACTTCGAAGTTTAACCAGGGCCGTACCAAGCGCCATCCTGAAGCTAACTTACATCTAGAGTGGAGAGCTTACCCAAGCCCTTCTTGATTTTTACTATAGGCTTACTAATCTTGCTTATACAAAGCACGCATACGTCCGCGATTACCTAATCTTGATCTGCTAATAGCTTGATTTTATAGTAGGTAGATGTCGATATAGATACTGTCGAGACTCAAAGTAATTTTTCGGTCGAATAAAGTCAGGAAACTAATATAGACCCTTGACTTTTCCGACGCTCGATAATATCCTTCGCCACTTACAGTAACGATTACGGGCAGGACTAGGACTCGGCTTTTGATCTGGTCAAGGATGCCATAGGTATCATCGTCCAAGAGGGATAGGGCAAGGAGCTTCTATATCTGGCTGCTAGCATGGGTTGCTTGCCGGTTACACGACGGTTAAAGGATGCCACTAAAACGCAGAGCTTAAGAAGGAGCGTATGTGCGAATCCCAGGCGACTCTCAAGACGTATCCTAGGATAATTCGGCTTAGGAGTCAATATCCTCAGGCTTGGCGTCCGCCTTAATCTAGAAGAGCACGGTATGCGTGAATAAGATCACACGAGGCTGAAAGAAACCAGTGACATAAAGTAAAGGGTGGGAATGAAGAATAAATCCACGACCGGGCGACTTCTGATTATCGTGCTAAATAGTATAGTAGTAAGCGGTTCACCTAGAGACAGAGGAGCTACGGTACGGCACGTGACACGCGACGCTAGACCTTCGCGTCGTATCGGTCTAATCTAATTATTAATAGACTGACTCCATAAATTATACCGTTAATCAAAGCCGGATATACTATCGCGGCCATAAAGAACACATAAGTTGCTTTAAAGAGATCAAAGAAAGTAAGTTGATATACCCTACCACACGTTAGACCTTCCTTGTTATACTCACCAAAGCCAGATATATAGTCTAATGAGTGTAGTACCATCTAGAAAACTACTCGGGAATGGCGTGATTACATCGTCGGTAAAAAGGGCTATAATAAAAACGTTACGCTTGATTATAAGTGTAGCGCGGCTATTTGCTATTTATACAGCACAAGCTGTTCAAACCGACCTTTCCAGATAGCACGCCAAAAGGCACGCGAAGATATACCACGGCTCTGCAAGGCGGTGCCTCGAGGACGTAAGGGTATTGGCCTTATCGCCGAGCAAGATATACCGCCCGACGTATTCATTATAGAGTATATAGGAGTGATTACGACGGCACTAGGTAATATTAGTACTCCAAGCCCTCGAGTTATTCAGGCTAACCTATGCTAGCAGGGTGATAAATCATTATCTTTAGGACATGGTCTGATAATCGATGCGGAAGTTATAGGAAACGATACACGATACGTTAACCACAGCTGTAAGCCAAATTATATGGTTATCAAAAGGCTCTTAGATGGCATGCCCGGTGTAGGCATAGTCGCAAAGGATTATATCTCCGCCGGCAAAGAGTTGACAATTAACTATCAGTTTTCCTTCTCTAATAGGGAGATACCTTATCTTTGTGGAGAACCAAGTTGTCGCGGTAGTCTATCCAGCCGGTCAAGTAGATCGCGCCTAAAGGCAGGCGCATCACCCGATAAGATCGTTTAAAACACCAAAGCTGTAACGAAGTAATTTACAAGTAACTTACTTCACAATTGGCTATAGTGCGGTAAGTGTGGGGACAGCTATCATATTGGACATCTTAGACGCAAAAGAAGACACTGGCTATGCCTCTAATACGGGGGCTGTGCCACAAAGTCTGGAAGAAAACTCGACCGAATAGTCATAAAGATCTGTTACGGCGAGGTCACTTAATACCTGATCCGCGATATCAGGTGTGCGATTCAGTGTGCTAGATGGTATATATAGCGAGAAGATACGTTCGATTTAATCGTATCTACCTATACTTATACCGTACTATACAACTATAAGATACATCGCCCTTGTTCGCGCCTTTGCCTTTTCAGCTCTTAGACAGCTGATCGAAGACTGTCCGATCGGTCCGATTCTAAAAACAGGATAAATCAACGAGATAATCGGACTCAATGCCAACATAACCTACATGAACATCAATATCATGTTGCGTGATTCTAAGGAATCGATCCAGGTCCCCATCGTACAAGGCGATAAGTCCTGCGTAGATTATCCTCGTTTGTATGTCTACTTGCCAAACGATCTACCGAGTGGCTTCGGCAAGATGACGATCCTATGCATTGACGACGAGACCAATCCTTGTCATACACCAACAACAAGGAATGGTGATCTCCTTGAGGGCTACTCCAGTTCTTTCCATACCAACAGCACGGACCAGTCTGGTATGTTCTTCGGTGCGCAAAGTCTCGAAGAGCAGCTGCAGACACTGTGCAGGTAATTTGACAGTATAATCTTCGCTTGGGGTGAGTAGGACGCATACACGTCGGGACAATGATAAGAATAGGGTAGTCATTTCTAGGTCGATGCCTGGTCCGCAGCAGGTACGGATACAGCACTCCATCATTCTCGCTGCGAGTTTCCCAGGGGATCTCGCTAGGATATCGAGATGAGGTTGGATCAGCCATCGCTGGCCGCGTTCTTCCAGTTTACTCGACTATAACACAGTCGCTCGTAGCCGACCGTCGTCTACGGTCGACTATATACTTTTGTATCTAGTATATAGGAAGCCTAGCTTTATTATAGTTAGTCTCTACTTAGCTCCTTAGCTATTAATATAATTATCTACGTAAGATCTACTATCTCGCACATAGACTATAACCCGACCGCTTAAGCTAACGGCATCCTAGTGTACTTAGTTTAAACCCGACTTCTATTCTATCTACCCGGTAGCTAGTTTAGACCCGAACGTCACACTATAGTGTCGTATTACTCAAGTACCTTAACACGGTAGTATACTAAATAAGAGCTATTAATATATAACGTTCGGGTCTAAACTAGCTATAGGGTAGATAGAATAGAAGTCGGTTTAACGTAAACCCCATGCGAGCGGGCCACCCAAGCGAGCGGGCCACCTTCACCACTCATCGCGTGCACTGCCATTCCTCGCCAATTATCACCACAATTAAACAATGGATGAACTTACAAAAGAGTCTAGGGTAATATTAGCCCTCAAAGCCCTCGAAAAAGACGCGTCATTAAGTATCCGACACGTTGCAAAGGTATATAATGTGCCTCGGACGACAATCCATCGTCGACTACAAGGTTATACGGCTAGAGCAGAAACCAAGCCTAATTCGATGGTTTTAACGATTTCCGAAGAGAGAGCGATTATTCAGTATATAATCGATCTATCATCGCGATCATTTCCTCCCCGACTCTCTGGTGTTGAAGATATGGCCAATCAACTACTACGCGTACGCGACGCGCCACCTGTCGGCAAGCATTGGGCTTCAAACTTCGTCAAACGCCACCAAGAACTTCGCACGCGCTGGGTTCGTAAATACGATCACCAACGGGCAAAATACGAAGATCCGAGGTTAGTTAAGGGCTGGTTCACGCTTGTACGGAATATACAGGCTAAGTACGGGATCCTAGATGACGATATCTATAACTTCGACGAGACGGGCTTTATGATAGGTATTATCTTCGCGGGTATGGTTGTTACGACCTCAGAAGGTCGAATAAAGGCTAAGCTAGCCCAGCCCGGGAATAGGGAATGGGCGACTGTGATTCAAGGCGTCAGTGCGTGCGGCTGGGCTATACCTCCTTTCATTATCCTCGCGGCTAAGTACCATCTCTCAGCTTGGTACGAGGGGACCGACCTTCCGGCCGATTGGGTTATCGCCACAACAGATAATGGCTGGACAACTAATGAGATTGGCCTTGAATGGATCAAGCACTTTGATCGCCACACAATCCCTCGTGCAAAAGGCGTGTATCGAATGCTTATTCTTGATGGCCATGAGAGCCACCATTCAACCAACTTCGAGCTCTTTTGCCAAGAAAAGAAGATTATCACGGTCTGCATGCCCCCTCACTCTTCGCATATCCTTCAGCCTCTCGACGTTGGCTGCTTTAGACCGCTTAAGCAGGCGTACGGACGACAAGTCGAAGATCTAATGCGTGTACATATTACGCATATCTCAAAGGTTGACTTCCTTCGCGCCTTCCGTGCGGCCTTCTCTATTACTTTTACGGAGAAAAATATACAAGGAGGCTTTGCTGGTACCGGCCTTGTGCCGCACGACCTAGAAAGGGTCCTTTCGAAGCTTGACGTGAAGCTACGCACGCTAACACCTCCTATAGATCTTCTTAAGAATACCCACCCTTGGGTCTTCAAGACGCCGCAAAACGCGCACGAGGCCAGCGCACAGTCGGAAAATATCAAGACTCGAATCTCTATCCATCAAAATAGCTCTCCAACGCCTATACTTGATGCCTTGGATCAACTAACAAAGGGGACTACAGCAGTGATGCACCAGGTAGCCCTCTTACAAGCGGAGAACGTGTCGCTACGTACGGCAAATGAGGCATTAAGTAAGCGCCGGAAGACCAAAAGAAGCTATCTACAGCATAAAGGCATCCTTACTATGCAAGATGGGAAAGACCTTATTGATCAAAAGAAGGTTAACGAACAAATTCAGGAAGAAAAGCGCACGAGGAGGCGCCCGCAGCCACCAGGCAGTCCGAAGCCTGCGCGCTGTAGCAAGTGCGCCAAAACAGGTCATAACGTACGAAGTTGTCAGGATGATGTATCAAGTCTCATTCTATAAGGCATGTTGATTTTTTTCGTTATGTTGAGTATGGTCACCCTTTTTGTACGTGATGAGTGGTGAAGGTGGCCCGCTCGCTTGGGTGGCCCGCTCGCATGGGGTTTACGTTTTAAACTAAGTATACTAAGATATCGTTAACTTAAGCGGTCGAGTTATAGTCTATATACGAGATAGTAGATCTTGCGTAAATAATTATATTAATAGCTAAGGAGCTAAGTAGAGACTAACTATAGTGAAGCTAGGCTTCCTATATACTAAGGGGATTATTGTGTGTAGTAGATAATAGTCGTGGATCATGAGGCTCACGAGGTGAGTGCGATAATCCGGATCATAGTGTTTTATAGATGATCTAAAGTGATTGGTGAAAAAAACAGTGGGTCCTTCCTCATGTCACGTGCGGGCCGCATGGCGGCGCGTGCGGTCGCATGTTAGGTCGTAACACTCCGGGTCGAATCCGGTATCTTTAGCACGCTTGAAGATAGAGTCTATCGTACGAGGGCTAATCTTCGTCTAGGCTGCGATATAAGTAGTCGAAAAGCCAAAGGCTTTAAGTGTAACTACTGAGGCCCTCGTCGCGATATCTGTATTCGGCATATTCGTGAAGGCATACACAAAAGACCTTGATGTTCATGAGGGCCATAAAGATCAAGGTGAGGGGTTGAAGGAAGGGATTACGAACGCCTAATCTTAGTGGGAAGATTCTCACCACTAAACTAGCAGGGGCTTAGGGCCTTAGCAGCAAGAACTTTTGGTACCGACCTCCGTAGTATACTCTCTAATAGCAGATTTCCCAAGCCTCTTTATACTAAGCATTACGTTTCTCGCTTATCCCGTTATAGTTAAGACCATGGGATATTTCTTATGTAATAACTAATCTAATCCGCTATCACAGTGTTTTCCGATCGCTCAGCCTATTCGCTACGCGGAACGATACCTCGCTTACTATCTATCCTCCATATGCGCCACGGCCGCTATGACCCCCACGGCGACCGCGTCACAAGGCACCTATGAGTGCGACTACGTAGATTGGAATCAATAGATTCAAGCTATATAACTGCGCTATCGTCGCTAACACGATGCATGCCTTCGCAGCTGAAAAACATCATCTAATCAGATAAGGCTGAAAGCTTGCCACAATGGCCGGCACAGCCACTAGGTCTGCCCGGGTCCAATAGCTCCTTGCGCTAGTCAGAGGGGATACGCGCTAGAGTTCTTGGCCCACTGGTTGAGTGCGGGCGCCCGCCACAGCCACTGCTAGCAACCCCCTGCAGTGCAGCCTGCTTAAAGCCACGAGCGACGTGGAAGCAGGAAGGGGACTGGAGGGTAGCGAGCTGCTACTAGGTATAAGCCGAGGGGACCCGTGTGGCTGCGTACCTTTAGGCCGCAGGTGTGAGACTACCTTCTCCCATCGATAACTGACGCGACACCGTATGCTCACATTTGCATCTATAGCCGTCTAATGGCTGCAAACCTACGACTGGAGCCAAGAGCGATGGCGGCGGCACGTGCCAGTGGGAATCAGTCTAGAGCGCCGTGGCGTTGGGTCGGGCACAGCCGCCTGATCTCAGGTAGCACAAGACTTTGCTTCAGCTGAAGTACTACACTTGCGTATTGCAGGTTTGGAAGCTCGGGCCCCGTGTCTCTAATATGGAGTCGCAGTCAGGCTGTGCAGCGTGGCATTCTCGCAGCCGCACTTAGCTTGCCGTTATCGGTCTATACGAGCTGCATCGACTCCGCGCCGGATTGCTTGTCATTCTATGATATTAAGCTGATAGCTACGCGGAATGTCCGTCATGGCTCAACCAAGCTACTTGCTGCTCTTTCTTGTTTGCTCCAAGGCCAAGTCATGATAGATGAACCGAACTCGCCACAATGGACTCAGGCTGCCCACCCTGGTCGAACTATCTCGATAGCCGTCGTCTGCGCCTTTGGCCACTGGGCTGTCGTTCTAGCCGCTCTCGGCGCCTTGTACATGCGTCCTCTGAGAGTTGAAGGCATCGATCAAAGGATTGTCGGCGCTCCCGCGGGCTTGACGGTCGGTGCTGCCACCTTGACCATTACCTTTGTCGCCTCTCTGTTGGCCTTTCTGCTCAATTACGGCGCCAAGAGCGCCCTCCAGTTGCATTTTGCCCTCCGGCTGCAGCGCAATAATGGGATCCGCAAGAATGAAGCGGACGCCGCGTGGACATCACTCAACGGCTCCTTCTTCTGCAGGCCTAACAAGTACACGCCGGTTCTCGTCAACGCTATCGTCGGTGGCGCCATCATCGCCAGCCAGTTCTCCGTCTTCACATCCTCGACGACCACGCAACGCCCACTCAACGTCACGGGCGTCAACCTGGACCAGCTCGAGGTGACCGGGTTGTCCGGCTCCGAGGACATGGTTTGGCCCTACTATAGCCAGAATGAAGTATTTGGAGTGGACACGGGCGGACAGGACCCGAGCTTCCACTACTTTTACACGGCCATGCAGAACTCCAACATCAACTTATACAGCGCCGCCAACACCAGCGCCGACGCCTCCTTCTCCGCCCTCGGCCGGATCTCCAACTCCCTCGTGAGACCTGCCGAGAACCACGCCGACCCGACTCAGGGCGGACTCGTGTACCAGCATCGCACCGCATTTGGCGCCACGGCCGACGTCGTAAAAACGTCCACCTTTGCGGGGCAGTCGGATGCTGACGATGTCGTCACCACTTGCGGGCAGGTCTTTACGAAGGACGCTGTCGAGTGCAAGTGGTACACGGCCGATACTGGTGTTATTACAGATTTCGGTATCTATAACTCCGGATTAAACGGTGGTTATTTCTCCTTCCACGACCCGGATCTCGAATTAAGGGGCCGAGATCTTAATATCTCCGACGCTCGAATGACAGCCTCTTACTTAGAGGAACTTGACGACAGCAGCTATGTCGTCGTCTTTGCCTCCATGTTTAGCGGTGACATGGCCATTGCGGTCGGCAACAATCCATCCGCTTATCCCGGGTTTGAGGTTTTGGGAGCCTCATTCGCCTTAGTTTCGGGTAGATGTGTTATTCAGGAGAATGTCTTTCGACTCGCGTCGCTGCAGTGGACACGAGTCGGCACCGTCGATGTCGCTGTCTCTGCTGCAGACGACTTTTTCTTGGGCTGTAGTAATAATCAGCTCGGTGATCCAAACGAGCCGCTGCCTCATAACACTGCTACCTCGACCGGTCGAATCATCGCAGAGCATATTCAGGCCCTCCTGACCCCGCCGGACAATGTCCAGGCAATCGGCGGGCTGGGTAGTCTGGTAAAGAGCAGATTGACTAAGGCGTTCGAAATGCCTGCCCTGGAGGGCAATGACATGCTCACCTATGTCATTACTGGCTTGCTCGCATCCGGCATGACGGCTGACTTGGAGCTTGGAACCCTCGACACGGCTCAGTCGACAGCGATAATCGATTTTGTCCGCTACGAGACGCGGTTTGGCGTGAAGGGAAGTCCCTGGGTGTTAGCGTCGCTGGCGATCCCGGCCTCGTCCACCCTTCTTTTGTTCATTTTCTTGGCTCGCATTGGGCGCAAGAACTCCGATTTTCCGGCCGACAACCTCTTTGAGCTGTCGCTATTAACCTCGATACCTCGCCAATCAGTGACACAGGAAGAAGAACGTCTAGCTTGGAGGAATAACGAGCTAGTGTGCGGTATTTCGAACTCTCCAACGGCATGATTGTCAGTGCCCTCTCTAATTACCCTGTCTGGAGGTGCCCTGATAGAAGGGGAAATATAGCACTAGCGCACCAATCTAGTGTCATGGATAGAATCACGGTCAGCTCTAACATCAGTTTCGCACATTGCACGACATAGCATATTTTAGTAATTGCGAGCATTAAACGGCAGCGAAGCCATTGACCTCATTACTATATTCACTTTACTCGTACCGCCCGCTCCTACCCACACCTAAAACTCGCTAGAGTATCTAAACTAAAACATGAAATAAAATTAAAATTGAAATTAAAGACGTCGTTTAAGATATCCTATAGGGTGACTAGTCCTCCGCCCTTTTCCCCCCGAAAAGGTAACCCCTGCCTCGCCCACCTACTCGTGCCGCGCCCCACCTCTTAGGTGGTGCTGGACACACCAACGGCCAGATCACACCAACGGCCAGATCACACCAACGGCCACTTTGATAAAGATCGCGATATAATTAACCCCTTCTAATATAACGCACACCATTTTCGTCATAAACCTCGAGCGTATCCGTGACCTTATCCATACGCCATTTACGAGCCTTTTTGGCGGCTCCTTCGGCATTCCGTTTGTATAAGTTACGTAGCTTCTTTTGGGCAGCATCCACGAGCCGTTGGGCCTTCACCAAAGCATCCTTATCGCGTTAGACCACCATATCACGGGCTTCTGCGACCGTTAGCACGCCCCCTAATTAAAGAGGCCGATTCTTTATCGCCCGGCGTTGGCGCTGCATTAATTCGGCCTTCTTAGTCCGCGATAGGCCCCTCTTTACTTATATAAGCTCTGCGGCTGTTGTAAGGGCGCCGCGGATAAAGCGGTCTATATCCCACGAAAAGTCGTTATCGAGGTCGTTATCTATCTCATAAAGGGCCTCGCTAATCCGGTTGGCCACCTTATTGATCTGCCGTAGCGTGACAGGAGTCTCGAAGTCCGATAAAGCTAGCAATAAGGGCTGTGGCGATAGAGTCCGTAGGGCAGCCTCACGCTCTTTAACAGCCCTAATCACAAGATCAGGGTCGAAGGGCTAGATACCGGTCTTCTTGAAGGCTGATTTTATCGTCTTGGCTGTGAATGCTTGTCTGCGCACGCCCTTAATTAGCGAGAGAAATTCGAGCTTCGTCACGTTAACCACGCCGTCCCGAATTATCACATTAAGAGCCTTAGCGTGATAGTGTTTTAATAGCTGGAAGATAACTAAATCTAGCGGTTGTAATCGGTGTGTGAGGTGTGGAGGAAGAGCGAAGGGGATAATCCTTTTCTTTGCGTAATAGCCGATAAATTCCTTTGTATGGTGAGACCCGTGACTATCGATAACTAGAAGACGATACGCTGATGTGGCCGCGCCGGTAGTGTGCTCGTCGAAGTGCTTGATCCACGATAGGGCTATTTGATCGTTTGAATAGCCTGATGATAATAGCGTGATCTTCGTGTGAGGGCTTAGCTTAGATAGCCGATACCACTGATCTATATGTACCTGGCCCGAAAGAATCAAGAAGGCCGGGATCACAACGCCAGCAGCAGATATATACTCTATCGCCGTGGCAGACTCCCTATTCTCAGGCATGCTAAATAGATAAAGCCTCTTACGCTTAGTCACGATAAATTAGTCCTTGCCGATACTAATCCGAAAGCCTGTCTTATCTATATTCTAAATATCTTCTAGTGGGATCCCGTATAGGGCTATAACCTAGCGTAGCCTTTCGAAGTATTCGCGCGTTCGTTATATATTCTCTATAGCCTTCCTATTAATATCAATCTTTCGTTAAAGAAGCCTTATATAACCGTGGCGCTGAATGAAGCGGGTGGTCTAACGTGTGCCGACAGTCTCGATATAGTCAGGCCCGTATCGCTCGGCTAGAAGGTTGTTAGTAGCATCCGTAATAAACTCAGCGCGTATAGCAAAGTTAATACTATTAAGACGATCGATATAGCGATAAATAGTAACTTTTCCCTCTCTTGATAGCTTTGTGTTAAAGGTAGGGCGGTTAAAACGAGTTGGCACACCGACGCGACAGCGCCTTAAGCGACCACGCGGGACATCGAATTGTCTCGCAATCGTAGCTAATTTTGCATCAGGATTTTGCTCGATATATTGAAGTGCTTCTTGAACGCGTATTTCAATAGCCGATATAGGCTTTGAACGTGTTGGCTGGGTCATTATCGCGAGAATATGTTGATCGTGGTGAAAAGTGGCCGTTGGTGTACTCTGGCCGTTGGTGTGTCCAGCACCACCTTACATGAGGTGGGGCGCGGCACGAGTAATGGCAACGGGCTCACTGCTCCCCACACGACTCCATGACCGCTTGTCCCACAAATTTCTGCCTCAAGCCGAAGCTGTTCCACGAGAGCTCAGCACAGCGCCGATGATCTGTGTTGATATTTGATATGGTAGTGATCGACGGCAATATATAGTTCGACGGACAGTTCATCATGCATTGGCGAGGCAAGGCGGCCGGTCAGGCGGCCAACAACGGCTTGCAGCAGCATCTAACGGAGCGGGGTCTTCGCAGACGAAAAACCACGAAGAAACATCTACAAATACAACACCTGCTTTATTTCCGGTTAGTACGCTAATAGCTGAGATATTCGGACTCGTTGTGAACATCGCAACTATCTTTAATCTTCTGGTCAAAGTCGGCGTACAGTGCTCATAGTACTGTGGTGGTGTTAAATCCGCCCCTCGCGACGTTAGGTATATTCTCGATAAGGCTAACAGATTAGGTACCACACTTCGCGAGGTCGACCGACTCCTTAAAGGCCCGAATAGTGAAAAACTCGACTCTTCGCAGAATATCCGCCGAACACTAGAAGATTGTCAAAGCCAGCTAAAGGACCTGGCAGCTAAACTTAACCCCGGGCCGACGTTAAAGCAGCAGCTGGTCTGGCCACTTAAGAAAGAAGAGGTTGCCGCGATTACCGAGAAGCTAGGGCAGTGCAGATCGGCAATTTCTTTCGACCTACAGGTCTATCAAGCGTACGTATTTCACGTTAGCCTCGAACTACTATTGATTACTTAAGATCGTCGCTTGCTACTATTCATTAGGAGTTTGTCCTAGCGAAACTACGCACGGTCGAACGAGCCGGCTTCAATACTCATTCCGATATCGATAACGCGAGATACTACCCCGGTACACGAACCGAGATACTAGAGCAGATATCGACATAGGGCGCCATTCCCGATAGCAAATATATATTCTAGTTAAATAGGCAGGTCGGGACAGGTAAATCAACTATCTCTCGAACCGCAGCCTAGGCATTCTCGGACTCGAAGACACTTAGCGCTAGCTTTTTCTTCAAATAAGACGAAGGTAACTATAGTCGTGCCGCGCTCCTTTTCCCCTCGATTACGGCTTAACTTATCCATCGACTACCATCCATAGCCCCCTACGTTCGCAAAGAGATCGAGTCTAACCCTAGCATTCAGCACAAACCTCTAAAAGACTAATTCGAAAAGCTCGTTTTTAACCCGATATATATAGTCGATAATTCTTTATAATCAACAGCGCTAATTATTATCTTTAACGCTTTAGATAAGTACGACAACCTCGACGACATTAGACTTATTATCTACTTACTTTCTTAGCTATAGGTATCTCCTTCTATCAGGATTAAGTTCCTCGTCACGAGCAGGCCGGAGCTGCCTATCCAGCTAGGCTTCAAAGACATTAACGGCAAGTACGAAGCTATCGTCCTCCAGGCGATACCTCTTCCAGTCATTAGACACGATATTACTGTGTTTTTGGAGTATAATCTCGCCGAGATTCGACGAGCTTACAATCAGTCTGTAGAGACTTATCGACAGGTACCTACGGACTAGCCCGGTGCGGATATACAGAAGCTTATCGATATAGCTATTCCCTTGTTCATCTTGGCCGCTACTATCTGCCGCTTCTTACGGGATCCGAGGCTTAGGAGACCATAAGATCAACTCCAGAGGATCCTTAATTAGAAGGAAAATCAAGGATCTAACTTAAATACGACATACTTACCTATAGTAGAGCGATTATAGTCGGGCCTCGCCGAAACTATAAGGCAGGAGATTATCGATAATTTCAAGCAAGTTATCGGCTCTATCGTGCTTCTAGCGGATCTACTTTCGAAAGCTTCCCTTACACGGCTAATAGGGATTTCCTTAAATATCGTCGAAGATTAACTTGATCTCTTTTACTCTGTTCTGAGCGTTCTATCGGACTAATATAGTCCTATACGGCTACTATATCTATCCTTTCGCGAGTTTCTAACCGACCCTAAGAAGGGTAGGATAGAGGATATATATCTATTCTAGGTCGACGAGCGAAAAAATCACTATAACTTAGCGACGCGGTGTCTTCGGCTCTTATCTACTCCGAACGTCCTTAAACAGGATATCTATAATTTGCGACAGCTAGGAGCAGCTCAGGCGGATATCGCATAGCAAACCATCGATACCTACTTGCCGCCTGAGGTGCATTATGCTTGCCAATACTAGGTACTCTATTAGAAGGAAAGTAAGTGTCTGATTCGGGATAGAGATAACGTTTATCGTTTCCTAACTAGCTTTCTCCTTTAATAGCTTGAAGCGCTCAGTATTATTGGCCGTACCTCGGAGAGCGTTAGTATAATAAGCGATCTAATCGGATGTTTAAGTGTGAGTTTCTAGTCCTATCTAGTACCTATCGCGCTAAGAATATAATAAGATAGAGCACGGTAATAATATGTCGGTATTTCTTTATAACCCTTAGCGTCTCATCCTTAGTTATCGATCCGCTATTAATTAATAGCCGCTGCAAATTTATTTCTCAGCTATTGTGTTTGTACCTCGGAGGAGTATCGTTCGGAATACGTTTTACGATAACTTCCTTAGCTAGTTATCTCAATTACCACAGGTGGATCTAGACTAGGATACTTGTTTAGCGACGCTCGAGTGCCACAGCGACGCGATCAAGTCCGTGGCCTTCTCGGCCGACTCGTAGTAGCTCGCGTCTGGCTCCGACGATAGGACCGTTAAGCTATAGGATCCGAGGACGGGCGCTTACACGACGACGCTTAAGGGCCATAGCGGCGCGATCTAGTTAGTAGCCTTCTCGCCTGACTCGCAGTAGCTCGCGTCCGGCTCCGAGGATAGGACCGTTAAGCTCTAGGATCTAAGGACGGGCGCCTACACGACGACGCTTAAGGGCCATAGCGACGCGATTACGTCCGTGGCCTTCTCGCTTGTCTCGCAGTAACTCGCGTCTAGCTCCGACGACTAGACCGTTAAGCTCTAGGATCCAAGGACGGGCGCTTGCACAGCGACGGTCGAGGGCCATAGTAACGCGATCTCGTCTATAGAGTTCTCGCCCGACTCGCAGCAGCTCGCGTCCGGCTCCGACGACAGGACCGTTAAGCTCTAGGATCCAAGGACGGGCGCCTGCAGGGCGACGCTCGAGGGCTATAGCGGCTTAATTAACTCGATTACCTTCTCGCCCGACTCGCAGTAGCTCGCGTCCGACTCCGAGGATAGGACCGTTAAGCTCTAGGATCTAAGGACGGGTGTTAGAACTAGGTTTAATGAAGAGAGTGAGAAGGTGCATAATATCGAGAGGGCGCAGCTAGATCGCTGCGAGTACGGGGTCCTTAGTGACTGTATTAATCTCTTGATCTTCCTAGAAGTATTCCTCGGCTACGAAGGTTCTTCCCTTAGTGCGTCCCTATACACGTGACCTAATCGGGGCTTCCTAAGCCACTCCTAGCTATAGGGCTAGTGGCTTTAGCCACCCCTAATACCTACAATAACTTTAGTATATAATATATATCTAATAGAACGCCCCTCTTTATATATGCCGTCCTCGGTATCTACGTATACGCTGCGTATTCGTAGCGACTATACTAGGTCTATACTACGAGGCTAGTATTAGGTGGTTTTATCTGATCTTTAATCGGCTTTAACCGTATAATTAACTTTCCTTTAACCTATCTTATTATAGCGTTCTAACCGCCCGGTAGATTAATCCGTTAATATTATTGAATCTTCGTTATACCGCTAATCTTATTCTTCTTCTTTTCTTCTTCTTTACCCTTTCGAATAAGTGCGTAGCTTAATGCCTCGTTACTGCGAACTCGCCGCTAATACGTAATAGTTTGATATTCCCTATACTATCGCCGCTTCTATAGTAATAATAGTAATATATAAGTATTACCCCTACTATATAGCGCGTATCGCGTGTGCCGCGCGCTCGTAGCGCTGACACGGTGGTGTTAAATATACTATCTACGCACTTACGCTCCCGCCGTAGCTAATAGCAGCAATAATAATAACGTGAGTCTAAGACCCTAACGTTCTCGCGTAGCGAGGGCGTTACGTGCTCGCACTCTCTGACACGAAATCTCAGATAACCGACTCTCCTTACGCTAAGGACGCCGCCGAGGGTACTACCGTGAGTCTCTTTCTACGTATTTAATACGTCCGTGTTATAGTCTCGCCGCTAACCCCTTTTACGTAGCTAATTAACGATACCGACGTTAAGGCTAAGGCCGCTGAGACTAAGAGGGAGGCCGCCGCTGTGAGTTCTTAATCTATACGCTACGTACTTATTACGGGGTGTCTAATCCTTTTTTAGAAGAAGAAGAAGAAAGAGAAGTTCGCCGCCGCCGCCGCCGTGAGTTACTAACGTTCGCGTAGCGTACGCTTAGCGAGTTTAGCTAACCTACTATAGAAAGGAAAGGCCGACGCCGCCGCCGCCGCCGCCGTGAGTTCCCCTATCTATATCTTCGGGTCTTTAGCTAACTATCTTATAGAGGCTGAAGGCGTAGATTACTACCGCCGCCGAGGCCGAGGCCGCTATAAGTTCTTTACTTAGTCGCACTAAAGTCGTTACTAATTTACCTAGTAGAAGGAAGATAAGGCTAAGGGTAAGGCTAAGACCCCTAAAGGCGAGCTCGTTAAGTAAGTTCTACTATTTACTAGCGAGTTTGTAATTAATTCGTTGTATAGTCGCGACGCCCCTTGCGATAGGTGCCTCGGGCACCTTATTAATATCTATCTAGGCTACCGTAAGTCCACTACCCCCGGGGAGGTGGACTGTTATAACGATAGCGAGGGTAAGAAGTAGCGTGATCGTACCGAGCTCGCCGCGTACTAACTTTATCTAAGTCGCTAGCACTAAGTGCTAGAAGTATGCTAGTAACGGCCGGGCCTGCGAGCTTACTAGAGGTACTTGGATATGCTCCCTAGCGGTAAAGCTATACGCCGACCCTTGAGTCGCCTCTATATCGCTATGAGGTATCTGCTAACTCGTAACTAGACCGATAGGACTACGGCCCTAGAGCTTAAAAAGCTCTAGGCCGCTACGAAAGAGAGGGCGAAGAAGGCTAAGACTACCCTAGCCGCCGCCGCTGCTAGTACTCGCGGCTCGCGCGCCGCTACCTCGCGGGAGGTAGCTTCGTTATCGCGGCGTATTCGCCGTGCTAATAAGCTAGCCACCCGGTAACTAGCGCTATCGGAGTAGATCGCCCGGCGTCTCTACGCTGAGGATATAAGTCTTGCTTTTCCCTTTATCCTTGCTTTATACTCGCTACTAACTCGCCGGTAGTTCGTGCCGCTCCCGCCTCTATTGGATAAGGAGATAACCGAGGAGGATAAGTCTAAGGAGGATTAATAATAATAGTATCTATCCGTCCGTCCGTGCCCTTATACTATAACCTCGCCGCGCCTTCGTGGCGTGGCGTAGCGTCGTTAATTTTACTATAATTAATTCCCTCGGTGCCCGTTTAGCGCCTTTTACCCCTTTCTATTTCTATATTTACCCTAGCTCCTTTCTCTCTCTTTATAAACTTACTACGATATCGCCGCGTAGGTATTACTTATAATCCTCGATATAGGCGAAGTCTATAAAATCCGATTTCTTTTAATAAGTATTTTCGCTATTAGAGTAATCCTTCTATTTTATAAGATATAACCTTCGTCGGCCGTTATATCGGTAGCCTATAATATATTCTACTTCTTATATTAGATCTTCGAAGAAAAGGTAATCACTCGGCTCTATCGGTACGAGTTCGCTATTATAATAGGGTTCTAGTGATAATATATTAAATACGTTATAGACTTTAACCGCCGATAGTAACTTAATCTTATATATAAGGCTATAATCGCTAATTACTTCCTAAATCTAGTATAGTCTTACGTACTTCTCTACGAGCTTACGGCTAGGTCGCCGTAAGTTTAAGTTCTTCGTAGAAATCAGCACCTAGTCTCCTACCTAGAAAGTTCTTTACGATTGTTTCTTATTATAATACTTGGCGTAGTATTCGCCGGCTATATATAGCGATTTCGCCGTTTCCTCGTGGCTTTTACGTAAATAGCTAATCCTTTCGTCTATAGCCGCCGAAATTCTATCTATATTTACCACGGATCTAATACTTCTTAGTTAGAATCCTCGTAATAACTTCGTAAGTAACTTACTAAGAATACTATATATAGCCGTGTTATATATAAACTCGGCCAAGGGTAGCTACTATACCTAGTCGGTTTAGTGTTTTATGTAGTAGGTTCGTAGGTAGTGCTCGAGGTTCTGATTCTACCGTTCTATCTAACTGTCTGTTTGCGGGTAGAAGGACGTGCTAAGCCGCCGCTTGCACGCTAGTAGGTAGCAGAAGCTTCGCCAGAATCTACTTATAAATAAGACTCCTCTATCTAATACGATACCTTCGGGTATTCCGTACTAGGAGAAAATCCTCTCGAGGAATAAGGTCGCTAAGCCCTCGTTACTAATCGTCTTCGTGGTCGTAATATAGTATACGTACTTCGTGAAGCGGTCTATTATAACGAGAACCGTGTCTTTATTCTTATCTAGCCCCGATAAAGGCGGTAGGTCCGTGATAAAGTCTATCGAGATCTCTTACTAGGGGCGATCTAGCGTCGGTAGCGCTACGAGGTAGCCGTATAGTCGGTATAGTCTAGGCTTCGTCCTTTAGTAAGTGCTATACTCCTTAATATAACGCTTCGTGTCTTTTCTTATACCTCCTTAATAGTAGTCCTAGCGCAGCCGATCTAGTATACGGCGCACTCCCTAATAGCCCGTAGTTAGATCGCCGTGAGTTAGCTCTAGAATCTCTAGGCGTGGTAACTCCGGTATAAACACTTTATTATCGTAATATAATAAGCCTCTCTCGTTAATACCCTAACTTCCTAGCACTCTAGCTAGACTTTCGTAAGAGTTAGCGGCTTAGTCTCCGCGTACTCGCTATATAAAGGCATCCCCTTACTAAGCGTTAAGTAGCTAAGTTACTAAGTCTACCTCCTCTAGCGAAGTTACGGCGACGCTCTTACGAGTCCCTTACTTACTAACCGGAGGTAGCAGGTCCTCGCCGGACGCGCGCCGAGTCTGAGCGCCTTACGGTTTAGCTATTAGTCCTATGTTCCTATCTTAGGCTCGGCTTCCTAGCTTCGACCCCGTAGCGACTACTTTACTTATACGGAGGAAAACTAGGAAGCGCGACTTCCGTAGCCGAGCGATAATACGAGTATCACAGGCCCCTTAAGTATTCTCCGTTCCTCTCGGAGTCCTTATCGTGCCTACGACCTCGCTACGAAAATATTATAAGAAAGTAAGTAATCTATTACTTCTTGCCTAACTTAATTCTCCTTTATCTCGAAGATCAGCCCTTCGAGATAACGCGTCTACGGGGTTTATAGCCCTAGGCCTATATTCGATCCTAAAGTTAAACTTAGATAGCTTATCTAGAGCCTAGGCCTGTTTGTTCGACAGCCGCGTCTTCTTAGCGAGATAGCTATGATTTAAGTGGTCTATGATAATATAAATCTTATGGTTAGCGTAGGCTAAATAATATCTCTATACCTCGAACGACTCTATAATCGCTAGTATCTCTAAGTCCGGTGTCGGGTAGCGGAGCTCTGGCCCCCTTAACTTCCGTGATACATACGTAACGGGGTGCTAGCGATCTCGATACGACTACGAGAGAACTACGCCGATAGCGAAGTTAGATATATCTATTTCCACCCTAATCAGAGCCTCTAGGTCGAAATACTTTAAAATCGGTTCTTTAAGGAATTATTATTTAAGCGTCTTAAATACTTCGATCTCGCGGCTTCTTAGTTATATTAGCCCTTTGCGGTTGTTTTTTTATTATATCCGTTAACGGCGCTATAATCTTGCTATAGTTCTTAATAAATCTCCTATAGAAACCCGCGAAGCTAAGGAATAATAATATCTCCTTTACGCTACGAGGTTCTAGCTAGTTCGCCATAGCGTCGACGCGGTCTTACTCTATCTCGATTCCCTTTAGCGAGATCACGAAGCCGAGGAAGGATATTCGCTTCGTTAAGAACTCGTACTTCTTAGGGTTAGTAAATAGCCCTTAGTCCCTTAATCGCTATAGTACCTCGCGAATATACTACGAGTGCTCGGCAGGGTCGTCGCTAAATACTAGGATATCGTCTAGATAGATAATATAGGTATAGTCTATAAGTCCCTATAGTATATTATTAATATACTCTTAGAAGGTCGCCGGCGCGTTAGTTAGCCCGAAAGGTATTATAAGGTACTTAAAGTACCCGTAACGGTAGTGAAATACTATCTTCTACTTATCGCCCTCGCGGATACGTAGCCGATAATATATATCTTTTAAATCGATCTTTATATATAGCTTCGTTACTTATAGGCGGTCTAGAATCTAATTAATTAACGGGATCGGTGCGCGGTTACGGCGAGTTATCTAGTTAAGCGCTCGATAGTCCACGTATAAGCGTAACTTATCGGTTCCTTTCTTTAGTATAAAGAGCATAGGAGCTCCCGCCGGGCTAATCGACCTCTTAATCTATCCTTTAGCTATAGCGTTATCGAGGTATTCGCGGAGAGCTCGTAGCTCCTTATCCGCGAGGTTATAGATAGGTCCCTATAGCGGTGTTTTATTAGGCTCGAGGTCGATAGCGTGCGTGCGGCCTCTAAGTAGCGGTAACTTACTTACTTTCTCCTTATCGAATATATTAACGAAGTCCCTATATTCAGGCGGCAAGGCCGCCGCTGCCTCGCTATTATCGCTTTTATCTCCTAGCTTAGGTAGAACTTGGTAGGCTGCTTCTAACGAGATCACTACCCTTAAGGCTCGTGCCACGCGGCGAATCTGCCGCGGACTCGAGATAAGTTCGAAGTCTCCCTTTATTAGTAGGTAATTCTACTTTCCTTATTACTATAATACCTACGGGTCTACGAGTCTGAACCAGTCTAGTCCTAGTAATATATTATTAATAAGGTCTATAATAACGATACGAAGTCGGTGCTTCCTCGTGGTGCCCTAGTTATCTATAATCTCTACTATCCTTATATACTCGCTATATATTATTATAGGTTTCCTATCCTTACCCGCTCCTATAAGGGGGGTAGTTAGTAATAACGTATCGAGGTCGCTAATATATCGCGGGTTAATCGAGGTTAGGGCTCTTGTATTAAATACCGCCGGTATATTTACCTAAGATCCGCCCTTTCGGACCTTAATCCTCCGGGTGAACGACTCCTTATTATCGCGACTAGCGCCTTCCTAAGCGCGGCGTGCGTTCAGGGGTTCTCTATTGGTATCCGCTGCGGGTGCGTTACTACCTCGCTGCTATATTAACGTGCCGTCGCGGACTAGTGGTGGCTATTAACGTTATTAATAGGCCTAGTTTTTGTCTATAGTATGGCTATTCATTCCGCACTCCCTATAAGGTAGCTGCGTACACGCCGACTTCATATAGGAGCCTCCACACTTCTAGTATTCGAGTCCGCGGCCTATAGGCTACGAGGTTAGTGTGAATTCGCGGCGCGGAGGATTCTCTCCCTCTCGCGGTGTCTAGTGGTTCGATGGCTGTTATAGGTGTTAGTAGTAAGGTCTGTAGTTATTATAACTTTAGCGGCTCTAGCGTGGCGCCTTAAGATTGTCTATATTAAGAACCTCGCGGCGAAGTTACTACTAGGTCGTAGGGACCCCGTTACTAATAATCCGGTCCTAGTATTACTATGTTATATTTAGGAGCGCTTAGTAAACTCGGTTCTCTTCCGGGCCCGGATTCGGTAGTTCGGCCTCTATAGCTTCCTAGGCGTTAAGGAATAATTAGCCCTTCTATTGTTAGTATATTAAGTAGCTAGCTAGCTGTTTTTGCGTATCGAAGTAGCGGGTTACTACGTCCGGGCTCTGGTCCTTTAACTATTACTTAATTATCGGCTAGGTGAAATATTCCACTCCTCCTTATTGCTGTACATAGGCTATCTATCGCCGCTTGATACTATCTTTCAGGCATAAGCTAGCGTAGAGAACAAGTATCGAGTCCTCCGCGAACTAGTCGCTAGATACTATAAAGATACCCTTAAGGTTAATTAGGAAGGACTATAATTCCGATTAGTTATTTCTATAGTATTACGGTATAAGTATATTGATCTTCGTGAATTAGTCGTGGCGAGCTCGCTTCGGGCGTGCTTCGACTTCGACGGGAGGTGCGTTCGAGATTAATAGGTTCCTAAGGAGTTCTACGTCGTACGGGGGGTCTTCGCCGCGTTAGAGGGCTTCCAGGTATGTACGCTTCTTACGATCCACGTGGACACGATATGCCTTAAGGAGACGTTAGTATAGCTCATCGCCTTCGAGTTCGCTTAGAGGTCGCTACGTGCTTAGCGTCGGTGTTATCTATAAGGCTCTTATTTCCGGCGAGAGGGTCTACGCCGTTGGAATTTCGACCTAAGGTCTTCCTACGGGAGATCCTTGCTATATAGCTACGTCTTCGTAACGTCCGCGCGATTGATTAGAGGCTCGTGTTCCGACTATTATACCCTTCACGGTCCCTTCTTCCAAACGTTAGAATAAAAGAGATTAACCTATTAGAACTAGGTTTAATAAAGAGAGTGAGAAGGTGTATAATATCGAGAGGGCGTAGCTAGATCGCTGCGAGTACGGGGTCCTTAGTGACTATATTAATCTCTTGATCTTCCTAGAAGCATTCCTCGGCTGCGAAGGTTCTTCCCTTAGTGCGTCCCTGTGCACGTGACCTAATCGGGGCTTCCTGAGCCACTCCCAGCCACAGGGCCAGTGGCTTCAGCCACTCCTGATGCCTGCAATAACTTTGGTATGCAACATGTGTCTGACACGTATATAATTAGGTAGGAGTGGGGCAGGGGTTGCCTTTCCGCACGTAAAGGGGCGAGGGAATACTAAGTCCGTAGCTTAAAGAAGTCTCCTTTTGCTAGAGGAAGGATTTCATGGCTCTAATAGAGGAAGTTTGATAACTCCTTTAAGTAGGCTAACGCTAGAGGCTTAAACATCCCAACGTCAAGAGGCTGGAGCCTATGGGTTGAATGAGGAGGATATATAGCAACTAGAATCCTATGGCTGTTGCAATAATCCAGAAAATCTATTGTTACATGAGATGAGTGGCTATTAAGAATAAGTAACTGGTAGCTAGTTCGAGCGTAGTGTGACGTTCGGGTCTAGACTAGCTACCGGGTAGATAGAATAGAAGTCGGGTTATGAACTAGGTACACTAGGATGTCGTTGACTTGAGCGGTCGGGTCACAGTCTATGTGCGAGATAGTAGATCTTGCGTAGACAATTGTATTGATAGCTGAGGAGCTGGTAGAGACTGACTATGGTGAAGCTAGGCTTCCTATATACTAAATGAATGTTGTGTAGTCGACGATAGTCGACTGTCGTCTACGAGCGCCTGTCTGGTGTAGTCGACTGTAGTCGCTGGTCGTCTACAGTCGTCTACCATGCGTGGTGTGCGAGTGACGCATGATAGGCGGAAAAAGTGGGGGGCACGTGAGAGGCGCATGCGGTCGCATGTCGGGTCGTAATATGATGTCTCCCCTTCCGAGATTCTGTCCTAGAATCAACCAAAACCCGTTGGTCGTCCTTCGTAAGTTATGCTCGGCAACTTCTCCTTCTTATTATGCCTGACCGTGTGCAGAAACGCCGTACTACCTATAAGGAAATCAACGACTCTTGTCGCGCCGCGTTGATCGAGGCCGTTCATTTTAACGGAGACGATAGCAAGATGCCTTGCACTCGTTGCTATCGTGCGAACCGTGTTTGTCGTATGAGTGACGACTCTCGTCGTTGCGTTGCGTGCATTGAAGCGCGCAAGGTTTGTGATGGTAATAGCGTGGCGTCGTATCGTACGTTTTTCTTTTTTGCGGTGTTTTCGTTACGTGCTGACTCGGGTGTAGTGACGCGTGCTGTTAGTGAGTAAAAGAAGGTGGAAGCGGATTTAGAAAAATCCGATAAAGAGTTACAAGAGTTGCTGGCCCGTCGTGCTCGGTTGTAGCGTTAGCGTGACCTCTTGCGCAAACGTACCTCGGAGCTTGTGGCTCGTGGTATGCGTGATCTAGATGAGGAGGATGGTGTGCGTTCTCAGGAGGAGGCTATCCTTGAAGAGCAACAGGTTACTGGTCGTGCTCAAGAGTTGGGTGCGTTTGGGATTATTGATTGGAGCGCAATGCCCGATATGTTTCCCTTTGATGATACTGTCGCAATAGGTGGCGGCAGTTCTTGAGGTGTTTGGCGGGTTCCTATGTATTTTCGCTGCTTACATAGCCTTTCTATTTGATAAGGTATCTGACTTCTCCGTTTATTATCTGTTTATCGACGATCCGTTCCGGTTTATAAAGTTCTTCGAGAACTTCTGGTTCGTAGTTTGTTTTTGCGTTTTATGGTGCTTTTTCGAGTAATAAAATATAAAAAACTAGGTACATCCTTATACTTGAGGGTAGTGAAAGTTTGTAGTTGGTGTCTGAGATAGCTTCATCGATTTTAAATAGTCCAAGTTTTTTATGATCGAGCTTTAGTAAAGGTCGAGTTATTATGAAATTTTTGCGTAGTAGGTAGACTATGTCTCCCCTCCGAAAGATCGGTCCCTTCGATCTTTTCTTGTTATAGTATTTCGACATTCGTGTGCGTACGAAATCGAGTTGTTTTTTCATGTGTTTATATAGTGAGCGTAACTGGTCTGCTTTAAGCATTGCCTTTTCAGCAAGTGGTCCATCCCTTGGTGTTTTGCTGCCAAACTCGGGTTCGTATCCGTAGTTCGCGTAGAACGGTGAGATTTGTGTTGATTCCGTAGGTGCACTGTTGTAAGCGAGTTGGGCGAGTGGTAACTTCGAGACCTAATCGTCTTGTTCGTAGTTGATATAGCACCGTAGGTATTGTTCCAACGTTTGGTTAAGTCTCTCTGTTTATCTATCCGTCTGCGGGTAGTAAGCTGTGCTGAGCTTGTGCTTGGTTCCCAATTAAGCCATTAGGGCTTGCCAGAACTTAGAGGTAAATGTCGTTCCTCTATCCGAAATGATTTCTTCCGGAAGGCCGTGGTTGGCCACGATGTGTTTGAGTACGGTGTACGCGAGTGTTTCTGCGTCCGTTGCTTCTTAATATAGTAGGAAATATCCGAATTTGCTCATTCGGTCCGTGATGACGAATATACTGTCATATTCGACGTTGGATCCTGGTTCAATTGACTTGGGTAGTTTTGTGATATAATCGAAGGCTATTGATTCCCATGGTCTTGAAGGCACTGGTAGTGGCTTCAGTTCTCCGTATGGTTTGTGTCGAGCAGCCTTGCTACGTGCGTAATCTTCGCATTATCCGACGATACGTGCGACGTCCGCTTTAATCCCTTGGTAGTCGTACGTTCGTCGAATTCGTTCTAGAGTCTTTCTGACTCCTTGGTGTCCTGCCGTAGGGTGCGCGTGGATATCAGTTAAGATTTCACCACGTAGCGGCGGTGGTATCCAGAGTAGTCCGTTCCTGGTGGGTCCTTTTCCTATTTCTGTTGCACAATCGTTAGGTATTTCCTTCGTGTGCTTAGATACCCAATCCAGTATTTTGTCGTAGTGCGTGGTGTCTGCCTCAACTCTGTACGTGAGAAGGTTAAGTGACATTTGCACATAGTTTCCTTCCTCGTTTTTCTGAAGTATCTGGCCCTTGGCTTTTGGTACTTCGGTATCGTAGTCTGGTCGGCGACTGAGTGCGTCTGCTCTGCCGTTTTCCGATCCCTTCCGATGGATAATTTTAATATTATAGTCCGCTAGGAATTCCGTATAACGGATCTGCCGTTTGCTGAGCTCCTGTGTGGTGGCGAAGTAGGTGATGTTCTGGTGGTCGGTGTAGACTTTGGTCGTGAACTTGGTTCCTAACATATAGTGCTTGAATTCCTTTATGGCGGATATAATGGCCAAGAATTCCTTGTCGTATATGGGGTAGTTTAGTTCTACGCCGTGGAGTTTCTTCGAGAAGAAGGCGATTGGTCTTAGGTTATTGTTTTCATCGCGTTGGCTAATCTATGCTCCCATGGCGTAGTCTGATGCATCGGTCTCCAATTCGAGTGGTTTTTCTGGGTCGAAGGTTACGAGGACGGTGTTTGACAAGATAATGTCTCGTAGCTCCTCGAACGCTTATTTTTGTTTATTTTCCCATTCGAATGGTGTTTCTTTCTTCGTGAGTTTCGTTAGTGGTGCTGCGATTGTTGCAAAGTTACGTATGAAACGCCTGTAGTAATTCGCAAAACCCACGAACGCTTGTACTTCCTTGAGATTGTTTTTTAGTTTAGGCCAGTCCTT
Source organism: Emericellopsis cladophorae (assembly GCF_022114955.1). Taxonomy (NCBI): domain Eukaryota; kingdom Fungi; phylum Ascomycota; class Sordariomycetes; order Hypocreales; family Bionectriaceae; genus Emericellopsis; species Emericellopsis cladophorae. The sequence goes on from NW_026250945.1 coordinate 46,908, forward strand.
GACTACGCTGATCTTTATTTGCTCTATCAGGATTTCGTTTGGTCGAATAGTGTGTCCTAGGAAGATGGTTTCTTGTATATAAAACGCGCTCTTCTTTAGATCTACTAGGAGGTTCGCGTTTTGAAGTGTCTTCAGTACCCAATGGACGTGTTCCTTATGTTCCTCAAGGGTATCCGAGAAGATTAGGATGTCGTCTAAGTATGCCATAACGAAGATATCTAAGTTCTCCCTGAGTATATTGTTTATTATTCGCTAGAAGGTAGCTAGAGCATTGGTGAGGCCGAATGGCATCACCAAATACTCGAATAGACCGAGTTTTGTGCGGAAAGCAGTTTTCTATTCGTCTCCCTTTTTCATGCGGATTAGGTTATAGGCTCCTTTTAGGTCAAGAGCGGTGAACCAGTTCTTGCCGTGAAGTCTATCCTTGAGCTCGTTGATGAGCGGCAGGGGTGTCCGGTCTTTGATCGTAATGTCGTTAAGCTGCCGGTAGTCCACGACTAATCGTAGCTTGCTATTTTTCTTTGGTACGAATATGACAGGGTATCCTGCTTCCGAAGTGGATAGTCGAATGTAGCCCTTTTCGAGCATTTCGTCGATATATTCTCGCAACACTTTGAGTTATTCTCCATTGAGGTTGTAGAGTCTTTGGTGCTTGGTCGAAGTACCGGTTTTAAGACAGATTTCGTGATCCCATCGGCTGTGTAGTGGTAGCCCCGTTTCCAGGGTTTCCTTAAATAGTGAGTGGTATTTCCTGTACTCCTATGGTATATTTTTCAGCCGTTCTTCTTCCGTGATAGGTTTCGTTTTTCTTTCTTTCTGGAGGGCTTGATTTGCTTCGAATATCTTTTGTATGATATTAGCGATGATTCGTTTTCCTTGTTTATGTCGTATACCCGGTTGTAAGGCCTTCTCGGTCAATACTGTGGTCTTTGCCTGCTTCGACTCGCTTGTGTTCTTCTGTAAGGTTTCTCCAGAGGCTGAGTCGTCGCGAATATTCGCTTTGTTCTGGTTGAATAGTGATTGTCGCGTTATCGTGTCCATCCACGCTAACTGGCTATTGCGCCAATCGACTACCGGATTACTTCTCTATAACCATGGGTGACCTAGTATCATATCGTAATCATGTAAGTCCATAATATCGAAGACGATTATCTCATAGTGTCCTTGTATCGAGGCCTTAAGATGATCGGTCTTACGGTCGATAGTCCCACTATTATAATCGAAACTTCCTCCTTCGGCATTATAAAGCTTATATGTTACTTTCTTGTGATTCCATGGCAGCGTGCGTTGGTTAACCACTGCTAGTGAGATGTAGTTTCCCATCGATCCACTATCCAATAGTGCTCGCAATCGATGTCCGTTAATCCAGACTTCTAAAACCGTTTTCTGTCTTCCGCCTGTCTCCACGGAGTAGAGGGTCTTTGGGTTTCCTTCGTCGTCTTATGCCCTTTCTGCAGGCGACGTTAGTAGTTTTTTGACGGGTAGCATTCTGTGTCGATGTTATTATCCTTAGAGCCGTAGTTGCTGTGTGACTCTGATGGTGTGGAGGGTTCTTCGTCTTCCTCCTCGTACGGGTGGTGTGCACACCCGTAGCAGTAGACTCCGTAGTCTAGCGTGCATCCTTCGTAGTGTCTGTGTGCCACGCATTACGTGCATGCCTTTCCGTTCGGAACTTGGCATTCCCTTGCCTTTATTCTGTGGCGTAGGCGTAGTGTTTCCTTGGCCCTTTTATATCGTTCGCGGTCCGTTTCGCCTTTAAAGATATGGCTTCGGTCTGATTCCTCGATTAGATCGTACGGCAGTCGTATGCCTTCGTGGTATTCATCGTATCCCTCGCATGCGTGACCGTACTTTAGTGCGCACTCCCTTTTTATTAGGAATTCCTTCATAAGGTTTCCCTCTTTCTGGCGCCTTGCCTTCGCTATAATGGCTTCCTTTTTGGTGAGTTTGAGACCGAGTAGTGCCTTCGCTGCATTCTCGTGTCGTTGGAGTTCTTCCGTTTCCTTTTGTTCTCTGGTTCGGTGCTAATCGAATACCTTTTCCTTGATGTGCTTGGGACAGTCTATCGATAGATATTTGCTCTATGTCTTCTGGTTTCGTGCACATACTTCAGGGCACTTGGCCGATTGCCTTAGCACCACGCATCCCATGCTAGGTTCTATGTGCACGCATTCGTAGAATTCGGCTTTATCTTTTTCGTAGGGGTCGTCGATAGCTCGAATATCTATCCCTTTTGTCGGGTAGACCTGATATCTCCTTTTCTCGGTCATGTGGATTTTGCAGAAATGATATATACATGAGATCTATGATAATTCGCGATGTTTTTCCGTGTTAGGATTTATCCTTGGGTCGTCCCCTAATAGTATCTTTCGATCCTATTCCGGACTATTTTCTCCGAGTGTCGTTTGTGCGTAGATAACTATCCAGAGGTCCTCTCCTCGGGGCAGGGGATCGTACCGGTCGTTGGCGGCGAAGAGCCAGTCTTACGACGTAGCTCTCCCGTGTAGGAGATTTGTTTCGAGTATCCTTTTTTCCTGTAAGATTTCTTCTTCGCTGTCCATAGAGTCGGTATCTAACGACTCTTCGTCTAATTCTTGAGTTCGTCGCTATTGTTCGACGAGCTGCTTTATTTGTTGTTCTTCAGCGTCGCTGCTGAGCTCGTCTGGCTTATCCGGCGATTCGTCCATGACGTCCGGGTGTCTTACTAGTCCCGTAGTGACCTTACGCATCACGGCCAAAACGCGAGATTGATATAGTGCCCTGGGGAACCATCTTGAGTTTTCCTTGCCGTTTCGGTGAATCTGGTAGCTGTCGTCGTAACAGGCTGTCCAATGGAGTTCCTCATGCGTTGGCGTCCTAGTTGGTTTTCGTTGGATAGCGGAGAGGTAGTCCCTATACTCCCGTTCCCTGTCCTCGATGGCGTCGTGTCGCTCGTTCGTCGTGATTTCGTATCCGGCCCTAGTTATGTTTAGTTGCTTCGCCTTACCTTTAGGTACTGGCTTCTAGTCCTGCTTTCGTTCCTTCTTTTGGGAATGGTATTCGCGCGCAAAGTGTCCCTTCTTACCGTAACTATAGCAAGTGAGGTTCTTTTTCTCGATCGCCGCGAGTTTTCGTTGTATGGCGTCCAAGTCCATGGGTCCCGCATGAGTTCCTCCGTGAGCCGTACTTAGGTGGAACCGGGGTCTTCCTATGTTAGGGTAGATCTTGTTTTTGTTGCTGCGATCGCGGTTCGAGGAGTTGGTGAAGTATTGTCCCCTCTTCTGCTGTCGCCTTTCGAATTGTCGGTTGTCGATTTTAACTGCTATTGCAATATACGTGGCAAGGGCGGCAGGTCGGTCCTCCTTGTAGAGTTTATCCTTGACCTCGTCCTTGAGGCCCTTGTAATAGGCTGCTATTTTGTCTCCCTCGCTCTTCGTAGTTCTGGATGCTATTTGGACAAACAGAGCGCTGTAGTCCGACGCTGATCCTTTCTGTTTTAACGCTTCTAGCTGGTTCTCGGCTAGGCGTTCTTTATCAATGGTTCCGAAGGTCGCCTTTAATGCTTCCTTAAAGTTGTAGTAGTATGCGAAGATGTCCTTTGTATCTTGCTTCCGGTGCTGGTAAACGTGGGTTACGAAATCCCTAAGCGTGGGCTCGAACCACGCCAAGGCGGCTCCCGATAGACATCCCGCTGCATGGCGTACTTTGTCCTCTTCCGTCCTTAGGATGGAGGGAAAGTACTGTTGATAGGCTCTGACCTGAGTCAGGAACCCTTGAAGGTCCTTGGTCGTACTATCGAATGGTCCCGGTTGGCGTGGCTTCATAATCTCTCCTGGGTCCTTGCCGGTGATTTGGCGAATAGTGTTATTGCTTACGTTGTTTATTTCGTTTCTTAACTGCGCGTTCTGTTCCCGTTGTAAGGCCATTCCTTCGTCGAAGTTGCGATACGCCTCATCGTACTGCTCTTTGTCGCGAGTCTGCATGTCGGCGACTTGTTGTAGTTGTCCCCTGAGTTCCTGGATTTGGCCTCGGAGGATATCAGCCTCGTCTTCGGACTCGTCCGAGTTCATACCGATATCTTCCTCTGGTGGGGGTTGGATGGGTTCGGCGTGCTTGCCCTTGGTCTTGGAGGATTCGCCAGCCATGGTGTCGTATTGCTCAAGTACTTGACACGGTAGTATACTGAACAAGAGCTATCAATGTGTGACGTTCGGGTCTAGACTAGCTACCGGGTAGATAGAATAGAAGTCGGGTTATGAACTAGGTATACTAGGATGTCGTTGACTTAAGCGGTCGGGTTATAGTCTATGTGCGAGATAGTAGATCTTGCGTAGACAATTGTATTGATAGCTGAGGAGCTGGTAGAGACTGACTATGGTGAAGCTAGGCTTCCTATATACTGAATGAATGTTGTGTAGTCGACGATAGTCGACTGTCGTCTACGAGCGCCTGTCTGGTGTAGTCGACTGTAGTCGCTGGTCGTCTACAGTCGTCTACCATGCGTGGTGTGCGAGTGACGCATGATAGGCGGAAAAAGTGGGGGGCACGTGAGAGGCGCATGCGGTCGCATGTCGGGTCGTAACACGTAGTGTACAGTCTCTCTTTCAAAGACCTCTTTGAGCCAAGCTAGGCCTATATCGTTGTTGGTACATCTAGAGGGTGATGAGGTAACAAAGACTGAGTGCTTGTTTGGATGAATAGCCTCTACCTAGGCTGATTTTAGAGCTCCAGCGTTCGACTGGAAGATAATAGATAGAGAGAGAGGTGTACTATCTGAACAGATGCAGGGCAGGGTTGTAACCCACTCTCTAGAGCCATCCTGTAGGCTAGAGATAACTCCTCCTCTTTCATAATGCCTCTTACTAAAGATCCTTTTAGACCTTCCAAGGATCCTAAGTAAGAAGCCCTTTTCATCCATATTGAAGATGTGAGAGGGCTGTATATTGTACTCCTTCATCTTATTGTGTAACAGCTCAAAGTATAACCTATACTTAGTTGCTGAATCAGCTTTGTGATGCTTCTGGTCCATAGGCCTCTGCTAGCGAGAGATGAGATGAGAAGAGTTCCTGTGGAGGAAGCGAGAAACCCAGCTTTCTGAGACCTCTACCGAGTAGGGAGGACGCAAGTCTGCGTATTATTGTTCGGGAAGGAGGTGTACGCCTCTTAGTGAGGGATTCAATGTATTGTTCAAGCTCCTTTTCGTGTTGTGGGTGGATAGAGAGGTGGGCGAACGCGCGCGGCTGAGTTTTGCCTTGGTGTCTTCGAGCTCGCGAACGCTCATTAATGCTGTATTTTTTTTTTGCAACTTGGCGATACGTAAAAGGTGCGTCTGGTTCGCGGGATTCGATTGCTTCAATTGCTTCCTGAATCGGGTCTATATTGGTGGAGTTATGATGCGTTTTGTGTAGGTGGTTGGTGTTGGTGGGGGAGGCATTACGCGACTAGAGGCATTACGCGACTAGAGGCATTACGCGACTAGAGGCATTACGCGCACAGACAGGTTACGCGACCTGTTTCATTGCGCGCACAGACACATTATTGGCTTTAGTCGATAGGAACACGCAAAGTTGAATTTGTGTCAAAATTCAAACTACCTTAAATCCTGGCCCCGCAATAACAACTCTAGCTAACCAAATGATACAAGCCCCTAGAACCATTGCAGCCCCAGAAAACAATTGAAGGCCTAGAAAATTACCATCCATAGCAGTAAGAAGCTGGCCTCCAATAGGATTTCCAAAGAGCACTGCGATACCAACGCAGAAGTAAAGGACTCCGTTTCGCATGCCGATTTCTGTGATGTTAGATAATTGCGCAACAACAGAAGGACCCAGGGATACGTAAGCGCCTGAGGAAAAGCCGTACAACCCCGCATAGACAAAGACTGATAAACTACTCTTTGCAGGAATCCATAACGCTAGTGTTAAGATGCCCGAGAAGATGGTCGCAACGAAGATAACGTTTAAACGACCGAACTTGTCTGCTAGAATGCCTGGTAAGAATCGGCCAAAGATACTGTAAACTGAGTTAGCAACGTTAATCGAACAAAGATAGTAGTAACTGCTCACCTTGCGGCATTGAGGACAGGTATCAAGTACTGAGACAGGTCGACTGGTATGCCAGCTGCCTGGCCCTGAGTGATCAGGAAATTGATTGGAAGCCAGAGTCCGAGGGAGAATATCGTCATTCCTGTGAGCAAGATAACGAAGGAGACGTCTTTAAACTGGTCGATGTATTTCCGAGGCGAAAAGACCTTACGTGTGTGCACCAAGAGCGACTCGACGGTAGAGATGGCGACGATGTTGAGAATCAGCACGATAAGAGCGACAGCGCGCATCGTCCACGGAAAGCCGATCCTACCAACAAGCCTAGTCACCATGATCGGGAAAAAGACCCCACCGATTGAAGCCCCCGTTGCCGCGAGCCCGAACGCCGTAGCTCTTTTTTTCAAAAACCAGGTTGATATTGCGCCAGCAGACGCGTAGTAGATGCAACTCGCGCCAATAGAACTGCAGATGGCCTGCGCAAGAAAAATTTGGTAAAACTCGGTGCTCTGGGCTGTCATGAGGAGGCCGAAGACTTGCAGAAACGTGCCAGCGAGGAGGAGCCAGCGGGGCCCGTTGTCGTCGAAGAGTTTGCCGAAGATAATTCCACCTCCAAAAATAATTAAAATTTGAACCGAAGATATCCATGATATGGTTGAAGACGAGTATGATTGGAGAAAATGGTTTTGATAGTAGGCTTGGAAGACGCCCACCGAGTTTAGCCAGCCGAAAGAGGAGGTGAAGGCGCAGAAGGTTCCAAAGCAGACAAGCCAGGCGTGTAGACCGCCATCTGGCGGTCCTGAGGGTATCATAGTCTGTTCTATATCGGAGGACTTCTGTTGCTTGCCATTGTTCGATTGATAGTTTGCAGAAGCCGATGGTACAGGAGGCAAAATGGTATTCCTGGTAGGATTTTTGGAGAAGTGAGATGACGCAGATGACTGATCCGAACGTTCGACTGGCAACCTGTCCTGGAATGCATCTGGACCATGTATTGGCTCGGGATCCTGCCCGTGTTGGATATCCGGATTACTCATACCACCGATTTAATGGCACTGGGGACGCGTTTAAGTAAGATTTTGAGTGAACGAAGTGCTTCAAGTATGATGTTTGATGATTCCGCTAGAGCTAGAAAGTAACCTCAGCATGCGTTCAGGTATTAAAGCATTTGACTCCTTCTACCATTTGTCAGACAGGACCAAGTTCAACTGAAGATGCAAGGACGATTCACCGAACCAACTGCCACCTCCGACGCCCTAACCACATTGGGCATAGTGGCGGCCGCCGCTCGGATCTCATTGACTGTAGCGGCGGCCGCCGCGCTAATTCTCTTGATTAGGCTGACAAATTCGCTTGGCAGGCCCAGGCAATGAATGTGTAGGTTAGCAAGCCCACACAAGCTGTCATATTAAGCTAAACAAGCCACGAAACCTTCGCATACGACGGGATGTTGTGGCCTCCTTTTTTTTTTTCCCACTTTGCTAAATCAGAGATACATCTGGAATCATTAGGCAGGCTCATCCTCTCAAACGAAAGATACATCTAGAACTATCAGGCGTACTCATCCACTCCAACTCAGACATTCATCCGAAACCATCAGGCGTACTCATCCACCCCACTCAGTATTTATCGCCTCCTCGGGTAATAAAATGAACCCCGCTGAGCCATTCACAAGGCATCAAACGAGCTATGGTGACCTCTTTGGCCCTTTCGTATCGTACCGCCACCGCCCCTTCTGTTTCCCCTAATCCTGCTCTGACCACCACGTGGCGAGTTCCTAGGTTGAACGGCAGGCAGCCGTAGGACCTAGGTCAACTATACGTCATTGGTTTCAGCTCTAATCTAGCACGGGCTATGCTGACTCACGGGCACATCTAACAGAATTCGATGGTTGAGACCGAACGACAACTAAGTGATTGGAACTGGAGAGCATACTACTCGTAGTGACTCATCACTCAACCAAGGTAGCTATCGACAGCTGAACACTAACCCTAATACTATTATAGATAACAATTTCTTCTTCGTGGCGCAACCTAGCGGTACGCCACGGGAAGCCTTGTGGGTCTAATTTCTCTATAGCTGATATGAGCAGTATGAATCGTGGGAATATTGTCAGCACTTGAATGTATCAGCGATAGTGTTTGTTCAGCTGTGAAGACTGCGATGTTATAAATAAGACTTAGAGGTGAGTATTCCAGAGTTGTATCATACTGAACCACCCAGGTTTCTCTTACTACTCGCCGTTTCTAAACGTCTTTGCAATCATTCGTCACCATGGTTCTTTTCTCTAAGAATGTGGTAACTTTCACGATGATCCTGTCGGCCGGTAACGCCGTCGCGCAGACATCACAAATAACCCGAGATTTCCGTGGAAACCTCTCTCAGGAGGCAGAAATATACTTGCCTTCGGATGCCAATTGGCAGACCGAAACAATCCAACGATGGACGATATTCCAACCCTCAACCCCGGTTTACGTAGCAGCGATTAAACCCGCCACGGCAGAAGATGCGTCTTCTATTGTAAGTGCTTGTCTATTTTTGTCATTCTTGTTTGATGTGAAGACGACTAACCAGATCTAGGTGAAAATTGCTGCACAACGCAACATCTCGTATCTAGCTACAGGTGGAGGTCATGGACTCCCCATATCTCTTGGTCAACTCGATGACGGAATCTCTATCGATCTGAGTAACTTCAAAACTGTGACTATGGACACCAAGTCTCAGACGGTGACCGTTGGAGGGGGTGCTCTTTTCAGCGATGTCATCCCCACAGTTCTCAATGCGGGTTATGAGATCGGTATGTTAGTTCCGAATACACAGTTTGGAATCGCCAACTGAGACTTATAATAGTAACCGGGGTTTGTTCATGTGTAGGCATGACAGGCGCTACTGTTGGTGGGGGTGTCGCTCGCCTTCAGGGTCGGACCTGCACGGCCTCACTGCCGACACTGTGGTTTCCTACAAGGTTGTCACTGCGGCCGGAAAAATCATGACAGTCTCCGACTTCCAGAATGCAGATCTATTCTGGGCTATGCGAGTTGCCGGTCAAAACTTTGGAATCGTCCTCGAAACTACCTATAAGATTTTCAAAGTGACCAACGGCGGCAAGGCTTTGAATGTCGACCTTATCCTGCCTGCCAGCGCCAATGGTACGCACTGGGGACTTATCAAGAAGTTATCCATCAACATGCTCGACGAACTCTCCATGTTTACGGGTATCTAGTATAGCGATTAGTACGGTGGACTTAGTATTCTGTTCAACGCTGTCTATTATGGTCCCGAGAAGAAAGGGCGCCAACTCCTCGCGCCTATCATCGCCAACAACCCTCTCGTAACCAAGATCAGTTACATCAACGCTATTGATTTAATCCCTACCTCGTTGTTTGGACGCTTCAACGATCCGATGTGCAAGAAAAGTAACCACGTCAGCACCTACACGGTTGGCCTCAAGCAGATTGACATATCCACGTTCAACACCATGTTCCACGACATGGCAGATTTCTGGAAACAGTATCCCCAAACGACAGGTAGCACAATCTATTACCAAACTCTTCCGGTCCAGGCTGTGAAGGCCGTCCCGTCCGGCTTCAACTCGTACCCGACATCGCATCGCGAAATTGAAACGCATGTGTAAGTGTCTATGTCTCTAATTTACTGCACCCGAAATCAAAGACTTATTCTAACTCGCAACTGTAGACTTATGACGTACAACTACAACGATGCTAGTATCGACGCGATCGTGAGCGACTTTGCCGACAAGAACCGTCAGAACCTCGCCAAGACGAGCGGCTTCTCGGAGCTAGAGCTGTACACGACCTATGCTCATGGCGATGAGGGCGCTAAAATTTGGTATCGCGACAGTCTCCCTCGTCTTCAGGAACTGAAGAAGTATGATCTGGAGAATAGGTTCCGTTTCTTCAACCCCATTGTTGCCTAGATAGCGGCCTGTTGTTGCCTATTTTCCTCGGTCTTTTGTTTTTGTAGATTTTGTTTTCAATCGTTGAATTCACAGGCGCTTTATCCAATTTGTTATTTACATAGTTCTAGACGATCTAGCCAGAGGTAGGCATGTTACTCAGTCAGTTTAATATACACACATGTTCTGACGGTTTTACTCGGCCACTTATTGATTATTGAGAACTGGTTTCTATCTACTATCGATTCTGAGCCTGCCCATTATCACAGCTGTGTTCGGGCAGTAAACATTGAAGCAGGGTCTGCGTGATGAATTGCCGACTTCCCATAGGTGAAGTCAAAGCGACTAAATCTACCAGGACTTCCTCCAGATCATTGATTACAGATTTAGTTGCCGTCTAAATTAGATCAAGGGGGCGAGAAAAGGCCGTTCACAGTAAGATCCCAGAGGCAGTCTCGTTCTAGACTCCTGGGTGGAGTTGACCCAACAAAGAAGTCACCGAGAAGAAAGTCGCCGCTAGCGTGCACACGCCAATCATGTATGACAACAGGGGTACAGACGATATGATAACGAGTAGCCTCGCGCACTCGCTATTCAAACTGTTCTTTTGTTTCGAAAGTCCCCCTAGACACGATGTGGCCAAGCGACTTATTGACAGGCGTAGTTCTGTCCAGCCTGAATATGTCCGGTACGCATACCACTCCTCTGTCAGACTTTGGGAAGTAGTTGTGAAGACTAATCTGTACAAGAGCGAGTGCATGGATTTACAAGCCCCCCACCCGTCGTCGCTTCCGTCAACAATGGTGGCACTCCTCTCCGTGTGCTCGCTCTGGGAGATTCGATCACATTCGGCTACAACGATCCGACCGGCAACTCATACCGTCGCGATCTAGCCTACTTGCTGTGGACCGGTGGCAACCCAGTTAGCATGATTGGTTCGGTCAAAAATGGGAACTGGGACAACAACGAGAGCGACTCCTTCATCTACCATACCCTCGACGATATCTTAGATTCTGGTAGTCCCGAGCCTACTCGCGAAACCGAAAAACCCAATATCATCACAGTCCACGCTGGCACCGTCAATGTTGTACTGGACAAGAATGTAACTAATGCACCGGAACGGCTGGGGAACCTCGTTGATTTTGTCACAAGCAATAACCCATCGGCACTGCTGGTCGTGGCGCAGCTAATACCAAATACCAAGACAAATGTTAGCGCGTACATTGACTGGTACAACGAGGAGATTGTTTCTGTGGTGGTGAGGCGAGCAAGAGAAGGCAAAAAAGTAATTCTTACATCGATGCACGGTGTCACTACGAAGCATGTTCCCGACCATTCGCATCCTGGCCCGGCGGGTTCACGGGTGATGGCTCAGCGATTTTACGATGCTATTGTTGAGGGAAGTCGGAGAGGTCTTGTAAGGGCGACAGAGGGTTCATTCGAGGATCATGGTGCGTCTTCGGTATCACTGTCTGGTAAGTGCAATGGGTTGATAGGGGACAGGGAGGAGTGATCGGAGGGTGGGCTTCAAAACCAGCCTGTAGCCCTTATCTCAATCGCTAGTGTAGACTCATATCTTGTATGTCTAGATATCAACCTCTTCACGGTGCTGGGAAAACTCGTCCAGAGACGTGCGAAGACGTTCTTCAGCGGACTGCAACAAGCCATCCTTTTCCCATTCGGTCTTTCTGTATACATGTTTGAGCGTCGCTCGAATCAGATATGGAAAACTCGGAGCTGTGCACAATGTGGTGCACACTTTATGCATCTCGACGATATCGAGAACGATGTTAATAGCGGTGTTCAGAGCAGCGTGCGACTTGCAACAGTCCTGCTGACGTTGGCGCCTTTCGATAGCAAGACCTGCTTGCAGGTCAAGTATGCGCCAGTGAAGAGCAAACAGCGCTCTGTCCATTTTCTTAGTACATTCAAACCGCGTGGCAGAGCACGGTATGGCGTTAACAATACACTGACCTGATGGTGATTGCTATCGCCTCGCAGAACTTTTCTTGTCCAGCACTGCACTGTTGCATAAGCGCTACGAGAAAGGATTGTAGTGTAGCATCCAAGCCGTGGAGCTGAAACAGCTGGCTACTGGCATCTGAAATATCCAAGGCTTTCGTAACTTGGTCGAGAAGCCACGCTGCTTGAGCAGCACGACCAAAACTCTCAATACCAACAGAGGTCAGATAGGAGACGGGTATGTGGGGAACAATCTCGGCGTCAAGGAAGTCATCCCGTTCCAGTAAGCTAAGATCAATGGGGAGACGAGCAGTTTCACTTGCAATGGATGCCACCAGCGGTTGGCCAGTGACAGTGATGTCAGAGTAGAAAATCCTGCGCAGGATCAATCTTCGTAAGCGGCTGTAAAGAGAACAAGAGCTTACCGTTCAGAAATGAAGATGCCCCACCACGTGTTGGCTGCTTCTTGGACTTGAAGCCTGTAGGCCAGAGCGGTACAAGCCGCATCTATGGGGCGCCAAGGCGGCTGTGGCGACTGCTGGTTGCATACGTGGATGCGGGCTGCGTAAGCCATGCGGGCACAGCCGGAAATGGAGGCGAATGCCTTATCTGGACGACCGCTGATATATTCGTAGACTGCCAGCAACAAACCAGCCTGTAGCAGGTAGAGAGACGGTGGACACTGTGCCTGGACCTGCACGAACAAGGTCATGGCAGTGAGATGGAGCGAATCATAATCGACCTGCGAGGGGTTTCGCGAGCTGGCATGAGCGCGTCGCTCCAGCGTTGGGCAGGAATGAGTCAGACACATGGCTAGGAGAAGGACGGAGAACCCGGCCGACGGGACGGCACCCGGGCCGATAAGATCGTGCTGAAAGCGTGACCGGGAGATGGTTGGGAGATAGCGATGGATGCCCTTGAAATAGCGAGAGCTGACATCGTCGACGAATAGGCCCGCAGCGCGGATGGAGCGCTGGACCAGGACGTGGAGATTTATCTCCGACACCGCAGGATTGCCTGCTGGAACCGTGAAGTAGTGCAGCGGGCGCGTAGATAGGAGACCAGCCGCAACGGGAAGGTCTGGACCTCGTACGGCGAGGGGAGTGGGGGTTGGAGCGTTATGGTATCCGCACCTCAGGCCCTTCCTGCTCGTGTCAGATGAGGCCAGGTGGATAAGTGCAGACGATAGCGAGATGTCTCACTGAACACAGAAGCTGCAGCGTGGAAATGCTTTGTTGCACTTCTTCTTGCGGGCCTTGCAGGCGGCGCATACCTGGGCAGCGCGGGACTGGTGGGCAGGACGGGCATGGGAGTTGTCGGCACTGGAGCTGCGCGCGGAGGGGACTGAATCAAAGGACGATATGGCTGCCATATTCGCAGCGTTTGCCATCCACAACTTGTTGGTGATGCACTAAGGGCAGATCAAACAGGTGGAAAAGGGATGATCAATTCAAACGTCCTTGGGCAGCCAGTCGGTCAGCCTAAATAGCGGCTGCTCCTCGGATCGTGTGCGCGCAGCCTGATTGGCTGCGGCGTTATCAATGCTATCTTATCGCTATCGTACCTATACGTGTACGTGACCAGCACGTGACACCCACACACAGCGCAGATACATCTTGGTTGAATGGCCACACAACCTCCAAAGTGTATCAAATAGCTGCTCTCTCTCTCATCGCTGTAATCACAAGATCTAGGTGCCACGGGTGGATACCCGTTTTCTTGAAGGCTGAGAGGATCGTAGACCTCTTAAAGGCTTGTTGCCGTACACTCTCGATCATACCTAGGAACTCCAGCTTCGTGATATTCACTACCCCGTCTCGCACGAGGATATCAAGGGCTTTAGCGTGGTAGTGCTTCAAGGGCTAGGAGACCAAAAAATCCAGAGGCTGGAGAAGGTATGTAAGTTACGGAGGCATCGAGAACGGCACGATTTTATGCTATTTATAGTAGCTAATAAACTCCTTCGTGTGGTGTGACCCGTGCCTATCTAGGATTAAGAGGCGGTATCCGGATAAGGAGGCGGCGTGCTAGTTAAAGTGTTTAATCCACGAGAGGGCGATTTGCTCGTTTAAATAGCCCAATAAAGAGAGTGTGATCTTCGTAGCTAGATAGAGTTCCTTTACTCGGTACCACTGATCTATACGAACCTTACTAGAGAGGATCAGGAAGGTAGGGATAACTTGGCCGCCGGCGGAGATAGCCTCAATCGTGTTACGGTTCTACTAGTTGCTGGCGGCTGGGTACAAGACCTAGCCTAGTTCACCCAGGCACGTGACGCGTGCCCACGAGGACGCACAGACCTCGCAGGGTCTTCACAGGAAAGGGGGACCGTAAATTCCCTCTTTTTTCTATTTTCCTACCTTATCGTTAGATAGACTCAATCTAAGCTACCAAGTTGTTCCAACAGGGCTTAGCCCACAACAAATCGCATTAGCTGATTCCCTGTTTTCTGGCATCGAGAAGAGATGCTCTCTCTTTCGCTTCGTCACGATAAACTAGTTCTTGCCTATGCCTATACGAAAGCCCGTCTCGTCTATATTCCAGATGTTATTAGGAGGGATACTGTACTCCGTTATCGTGGCCTAAAGGCGTTAAAAATACTCCTCCGTACGATCCTTATCTTCCGAAGCCTTACGCTTAGTATTAAACTTCCTTTGGAGGACTTTAGTATAGCCGTGGCGCTTAATAAAGCGCGTAGCCTAAAGCTGGCTAACTGCCTCGGAGTTATCGCCGCCTAGCCTCTCGCGAAGAAGCGCGTTTATAGCGTCAGAGATAAACTCAACACGCACAACAAAGTTGATCTTATTAAGGCGATCAACGTACGGGCAGATCGCAATTTCTTCCTCGTTCGTAAGCTTCGTATTCGTGGTAGGGCGCCCTTTCTTCGGACCGGCACCCTCTAAACGACGGCGTAGTCGGCTTCGTGGGCAGCCGAATTTCTTCGCAACGGTGGCAATTGGGGTATTCGGGTCTTTTCGTAGGTAATCGAGGGTATCGTTTACGCGTATTTCAGCTTCAGAAAGAGCCGTAGAAACGTGTGGTGTTGGCATTATCGCGAGATTGATACGTTGCTACGAATGAGTGGCCGGTGTGGTGATGAGCACCACCTTATTGGAGGTGGGGCGTGGCACGAGTATAGTCTATGTGCGAGATAGTATATCTTACGTAGATAATTGTATTAATAGCTGAGGAGATAGTAGGGACTGACTATGGTGAAGCTAGGCTTCCTATATAGTAAGGTGATTACTGTCTTGGATAATGATCTGTTCTGCTTGTTCGCAGTGATTCGTGATGATCGCAATAATCGCGGGCGCGATTACTCGTGTGAGTGGTGATCGTGCTGTGAGTGGGTAGAAAGAGTGGGGTGTGCTCAGAAACACGTGAATGCCGCATACTGGGTCGTAACACTTATGCAAGCTCCTGCGTATTATTCTCCCTTCGCTCATTCGGCCGCGCCGGCGCCTCATAAAACACACCCGGCTGCTCCGTCGTCCCCTGCTGATCCTTTGGCGCCGCATTCCAGTACGTCGGCGGACTTTGGCCACTCATGATATTGATCCTGGGGTCCGTTATCGTTGGGCTCCCGGACACGGTCATGTACTCGGTCGGGGACTGGGGGCTTCCAGCACCCATGTAGGATTGCTGGACTTGAGGACCCTGTGTCTTTGGGTATTCTTGCGGATACATGGGTGGTACTGTCTGCATCGGGGGGTACTGGTTTTGCTGTTGCTGTTGCTGCTGCTGCTCCCCTTGCTTCCGCGTTCGGCGACGACGCATGTAGCAGAAGAGTGCCAGTGCACCTATTGCAATGGCCGCAACACCGCCAACGACGCCACCAGCAATGGCCCCAACGGGCACATCATCATCGTTGGGTCCTGGTTTCGGCTTGGGGTTGCGCGTCGTTTCAGTCGGAGTGTCGCTCTCGGATCCTGGATCTAGAATGTCTGTCACGATTCGGGTCGTGGTAGTTCCGTCACGTAGATAAAACGCAGTGAACTCCCTTTCCCCTTGTCCGTCGTAGGTGATGAATGCCTTCTGATCGGTGGAGGTGTTCGTCTGGCCACAGACATAATCCAGGATGTCGGAGTAGATTGACACAGTCTGACAGAATGGGAACTCGAGGTCACTGCGAGTAAGGGTCAGTAAGGCAGCACTGCCTTTCTAAGGCTAAGAAAATACGTACCAGTACATCGCATATCTGTCTGAGCTAGTTGTGGTCATGGCTAACCGCTCTTCCAAGTCGTAGCAAGTCGTCGCAACTCCGCAGTCGTTGCCCTCATCATCACAGCACATGGCCCTTCCATTGCCCAGAGCCGAGGCAGTCTGAAACACGCAGTGACGTGTTGACTGAGCGCACGAGTACAAATCGGTAGAGTCGGCATTAATATACGCACAAACGTTATCGGCAGCAACATATCGAGTCTCGCCATCTACCAGGTCTCGACGGCGAAGCTCGGGAGCTTTTGGACCAGTTGTCGGCTGTGGACTAATTCCAAGGTCGTCATAGTGGACGGCAAGGTCGGTGGCAATGGGCAGGTTTGGCTTGATCAAAGCTTTGGCCTTGGATGCTAAGGCCAAGATGCTGATAGTTGTGCTTCCGGATCTCATCTTGCGGTAGTTAACGATGCTCAGGACATGAAGAGCTCCTGGACGAAAACAGGTGTAAGTCAGGTAGGTGCTTTTGGGCACTACACACTATTATACAAAAGGCGCCTGGGGCTCAATCTGGGATTACAGAGCGCGATATTAGTACATGCCAGAGTCCAGAAGCCCCGTGACTGGTATCCAGCCTGATCAAGCCAGCCACGTTCACAGCTCTCTGTCTTAGAGGCGGCTGGCTTGCTCTTCTCACACAGGTCGAGGCTCGACTAAGTCGGGAGCAAAATGGCCACATTGCGTCTTGGCCCTGCAGATGCCTCAATCCGAGGCGCGGTTTATCGCTATGCATTGTCTTCTTCATTGGTAGGATACACCTTAGCTCGGAGAGCTGAAAGCGAAGACGGTGCTGGCCCGGCTACGCGACCAAGCCACCGCATGATGTGGTGCAAGGTATACCCTGCTCGTCTTCCTGGATGCACAGCAGACTCAACGTGGTCAACTCGATCTTGCCTTGCGAGACAAGATGATCCATGAAATTCACAACGTGTGAAGACACATGTCATTATCGCCCTCCTTCACAATTCAAGCACCTAACAATATAATGAAGCACTTGACAACTGGAAGACGAGAAAGAGGGATAGCGGCAGGCGAGGCTGGCTCAGGATGTGACATGCATGCTAAGCAAAAAAAGCGCCACGCCGCTGATCAGCCGCAGTATTACTCAGAAACGGACTAGAGTTCATTGCTAATGTCGCAGTTTCTGCCCCCCTTCACTCGACGTTCAAACGGCTATTTAGGTGGCTACCTCTTTAGGGTTCTTTATTAATAAGTTCTATATCTAGACGAGGCCATGTAATATATACATATGGGTTCTGCACCGCACGGCGCCCTTGTCCCGGGTGTAGTTAATATATGTAGCAAATTCTTCGCAGAGAAAGTCATACCTTAAGAGAGTTATAGTTACTCCCGCCGTTTACCCGCGCTTGGTCGAATGGCTTCGCTTTAATATTTAGAGCACTAGGCAGAAATCATATTACATTAACACCACTTCTTGACTATCGTAATTCTATGTTTTAATTAGATAGTTAGATTCCCCCTGTCCGCCCTAGTTCTAAGTTATTCGTTAACCGTGCGCCGGACGGCCGAAGCCTGCCAAGGACATCAGCACCTAGATGCTTCAGGTCACGTGTAGATAGCATAGATAAGTGGTTGCAGCCAACTAGGCTGCGCCTATTCGATCCGAAGAGCAGCCGCGCGATGGCCGACCGAGCGCCTGCAGTAGGACGGACGTTTGACTTGATCATCCTTCCTTCCACCTCCATCAGCTTGGGCCCAAAGATCCTAGTGACGGCGGCAATGCCACCTGTGGTGGTCTTGACCTTGCCTCCTCGCCAGGTGAGAAGGACCTTTATCACATCCTTCCCGCTCTCCCAGTTCCCCGCCGTGACTCTGACGATACCCTCTGTTATCATAATTTGATCTCCCTTCCTATTAAGGGCCTCTACCATGCCCGCGAAGATAATACCTATCATAAAGCCCGTCTCGTCGAAGTTATAGATATCGTCATCTAGAACCCCGTGCTTAGCCTATATATTCCATACAAGGTTAAACCAGCCCTTAATAAGTC
This sequence comes from Emericellopsis cladophorae, assembly GCF_022114955.1. Lineage (NCBI taxonomy): Eukaryota > Fungi > Ascomycota > Sordariomycetes > Hypocreales > Bionectriaceae > Emericellopsis > Emericellopsis cladophorae. The sequence continues at coordinate 65,032 of NW_026250945.1, forward strand.
CAGGATCCTCGCATTTAGCCCGTTAGTGATTATATTTACGAACCCAGCGCGTGCGAAGTTCTTAGTAGCGTTTAATGAAGTTAGAAGCCTAATGCTTGCCGACAGGTGGCGCGTCGCGTACGCGTAGTAGTTGATTGGCCATATCCTCAACACCAGATAGTCGAGGAGGAAATGATCGCGATGAGGCTAATATTACCCTGGATTCTTTTGCAAGTTCATCCATTGTTTAATCGTGGTGATAATTGGCGAGGAAAGTCAATGTACGCGATGGGTGGTGAAGATAGCCCGCTCGCTTGGGTGGTCCGCTCGCTTGGGTGGTCCGCTCGCATGTGGATTAGGATGTCGTTGACCAAAGCGGTCGCACGAGGTGTTGTGGGCTAGGCCCTATTAGAACAACTTGTTAACTCAGATTGAGTCTATCTAACGATAAGGTGGAAAAAGGAAAAGAATAAGGAAATTGCTAGCCCTTTCCTATGAATACGCTGGGAGGCCCGTGCGTCCTTGTGACGGTTGGGTCAAACCAACTACAGGGTAGGTAGATCTGAGGTCGGTTTATGAACTGAGTACACTAGGATGTCGTCGACTTGAGCGGTCGTGTCACAGTCTATGTGCGAGATGGTAAATCTTGCGTAGACAATTGTATTGATAGCTGAGGAGCTGAGTAGAGACTGACTATAGTGAAGCGTAGCTTCCTATATACTAAGGGGATCATTGCGCGAAGCAGATGATACTCGTGAGATGATCCGGATCATGGCGACACGTAGATGATCCAGTGTTATTGGTGGAAATTGGTGGGATATGCGTTTTGTCACGTGCGGGCCGCATGTCGGGTCGTAACAGTCCTTGAGGGCTCACACCACGTTTTTAGGTGGTCCGGGCTGGGTCTCGTACCTAGCCGCAACCAAACTAGTAGAACTATAACACGAGGGCTCGGATTAGGATCTAATATAGTCGCGATAAGATCCGGAAAGAAAGGAAGAATATATATAGGACCGGGGGCGAGTAATCGGGATCCAGCGCGGATATATCAAGATCTAGAGCGGGGGCTTAGATCGCGACCTAAATTAGGGAGGCGTCGTCGGGATCTAGTATCGAGGTGTCACGGTTCCACCAGTAGCTTGCGGCTAGGTACGAGACCCAGCCCGGACCACCTAAGCACGTGACACGAGCCCGAGAAGACGCACGGGCTTCGTAGCGTATTCATAGGAAAGGGGCTAATAATTTCCTTATTCTTTCCCTTTTCCTACCTTATCGTTAGTTAGACTCAATCTGAGCTACTAAGTTGTTCTAACAGGGCTTAGCCCATATGAGAGGTGGGGTGTGACCGGCCTTAACGACGGCGCTTAGGCCTCCGATCAACCCCACTTGGGTCGCGTAGATCAGGCTCGTCGCTAAGTGCGCTAGATATCGATATCCCTTTAAAAACTGTGAACATCAAACTCACCCCCGCCGCCAGCCTATCTGTGTATTCTGCTTTCAATCTTCAAAAAGGGTGGACCTATTGAGCACCACTACTTTAATGCTAGAAATTACCATAGCTACCGTTGAAACGACCAAATCCCTGCGTAGCACTATTTATCGAATCAAAGGCCGCCACAAGATTGTATAGAGGTTACAGGAGGAGCTTGCAGACCTTATCAGTATTTTAGAGACGCTATAGGCAGCCGAATACCTCGAACCCTTGATACTACCTCTCCTAAGAAGTCCTATTAGTCGATGTAGCGAACTATGCCATGATTTCGAGATCGCTATAGAAGGGTTTCACGGGAAATCACTAAAGATAAGCTTCCGAACCTGGGTTAAGACGCGTTTCATAACAGACGATATCAATCAGTTCATAGAGGTCCTAGGCGTATATGAAACAACCTTATCGGTGGCTTTGGCCACTATAACTATACTAGTACCCTATTCCGCCGTTTCTGTTCTTTACTGACACTCCTAACCCATCCTCTTAGGCACAATTCTACTCTCTCTCAGCAGACCCTAGAGGAGTGTAGTAAGATAATCAAGGATATTTCGCATAGTCTTGAAGTTTACTTATAACGAATTAATAAGAAGTTAGCGATATTATCTAAGGGGAGCGCCGAAACATTAGGGATAAGAATAGATATAGAGGACAAGAGAACGATAACGACGCAGCGCCTTTAAATTGGTGAAGTTTCGAGGTCTGAATTCGTGTCACAGCTGGTCAAGAGCGGGGACCCACCCTGCACCTGGCAGTCACGTGAACTCGCGCCTGCCTTTGCATTTTGTCGCGATCCCGACCGTCTTCTGTTGTAGCTCTTCGAGCTACGTCTTGTACATAGAGCCTGCCCTACCTGAGGAGTGCCTATCCGTAGCAATAGACCAGATCAGCCTGACCGAGTGTTCCCCGTCCTACCTGCCGACCGACCCCCCCTGACAATTCGAGTCCTTGATAGATCGAGAACCTTCTCCCTAACCACAGGCGACTCCATATCCTACTAAAAACGCTCAGAATTAGTTCGAGGTATATGATTTGACTAGTAACGCGTTAAGTGGCAGCCGAAACGACTCCGTAGAGATTATCAACCGCTTGCAGGAGCGTCTTTATATACTGACCTCGGATATAGCTCCTAAAAATAATAAGGGAAGGTTATAGTTCTAGGAAGATATTAAAACCATAAAATAGTGTCTAGAGGTATGTAAAAAAGCTTCTAACGAAATCTCCTATATTAGTACCGACGTAGTTACGGATGTAAGTAGCGATAAAATTATAGTCACCGCTAAAGTAAATATATTCAAAGCCAAAAGAGCGATCCCTAGCGGGGGGGCGAGGGCGATTGGTGGTCAGATTGTTGGTTATATGTCGGATAAGATGCTTTAGAAGATATTAAAGGGTGGAGATTCTGGCATACTTATGAGCATGAAGGACGATAGAATAGACACCAGGGCCCCGTCACTACCTCCTAAGGCTTATCCCGAATCCTTAGTAGATCGAGAACCTTACCTTCTGCCCTAGTCGATCCCCGACTCTAACATAGATACTCCGATTTAGTTCGATATACGGGCATTATCGTTTAATATCCTAGATAACCACGGACACGTCTTCGCCGAGACCGTTAGCCGTTCAACGGAGCGCCTCGATACACTCACTTTGAATGACATAACGAGCGGCGACGATGAGACATCACCGTTACACAGAGACTTGGAAACCTCGAGATAGGCTATAGAAGCCTTTGCTTAGGTGAACCGGGCTGGGTCTTATACCTAGCCGCTAGTAACTGGTAGAACCGTAACAACCACGAAGGACTTATATTACTTAAGTACTAGTAAAACGTCTTACTACGTATACTTAGTCTTTAATATAATCGCCTAGTCTAGAGGAAGACAAAGAGCGACACTGCTAGCCACGCCGCGTCTAGAACTGGCGTGCGCCCGCCATTAACCCCGTCGTCTATTTCGTCGGTGCCGCCACCTCCTTCGACGTCGCTGCCATTACCTCCATCGACGTCGCCGCCATCACCTCCATCGACGCCGCCGCCGTCACCTACACTGCCGTCGTCTCCTCCGCTGCCGTCGTCACCATCGATGTCGTCGCCCACCGAACAGAGCCCGTCCCCCATGCACGTCTCGCCAGCGTCGCAGTAGTATCCGGAGCAGCACGAGGCGCCCGCCGGCATGCAGCCATTGCCGCATTCCTCCAGGCTATCGGAGCAGCCGTCCGGGACGCCAGTGCAGGTTTCTCCTACAGGGCAGCAGCCGCCGTTGCCGCATACCGTGCTTATCGCACACCAGTTCCCGTTATTATCGCAGCATCGGCCACCCAAGGGGATGCAGCCGTCACCACACTCCTTTTCAGAGATACCGTAGGTATCCCCAGCTTGACGGTCGTGCAGCTGCGGAGCGTGGCGGACGAGGCGGGACCCGCCGACGTGCAGAAGCTGGGGGATCCCCGAGAGGTCCATGAGCCCGTGGGCGATCCTTTGGGCCGCGAAGGGACCCATGGCCGCGGCTAGGTGGAGGAAGGCTGCCACAAGGCAGGTGCTGATTTGGTACTTCACAATCGTATCGGTGGTCAGGTCTCGTCTGTCTTAAGAGGGGCTGAGAGGTAATTGCAAGTAGAGAAAGGATAGCTTAACTAATCAACTATTCTAAACATTTTAGAGGGGGGCGCGGCGATAAATAAATAGAGTCGAGGAGGACGCCGTTTTCCTAGTGCCTGGGGCTGTTCAATCTAACAGACCAGGGTATCGAGTCAGCGACAAGGATGGCGCCTCAGCTCATGCAGGCTAGGACGATCATTATCTAGTGGGGAGGCGGTGCGGCTTCGCCTTAGTGCGGCTAGCGATACCTAGAACATTTTAAGGTAAGACATGCCTAGTTAAGAACTACTAGCTATCTAGTCCGTATTTCCTCAAGATTCGTCATACCTAAAATCGACGTCACGATCGTCCCCGGATATGAAGGCATCGCTAGAGGCCGGCGTAATACTAGACCGCGCTGCTAAGGAGTAAGTCCCAAAATATATACGGTGATGCTATAGACCCCGGTTTCTCCGCGGACTCGTAGGGCTGGCGGTCTTCAGCCGTTAGAGCTAAAGAAGGGCTTGGCTAGCCGTCTCTCAGCTATTCAGCCTTTCACGAGGTGCTGCATGAGGGGCTGTGGCTGTCATGCTTCGGATTGGTCGGTTAACAATAACGACTCACTAGTGGGCGTCTTCCACATTCGCGAGCAGGGCCTAATAATAAGCATAACTATTAATTCTCTTCTAGACAAAGCCGTCCTGTACCTGTTCTAACCGTATACATGCTAATAGGGTCCTCTAGCACCGCTATATCCTCGTGACTAGTAACCTCGTATAGATGTCACTGACCGTGGCTAACTCCGCACTGCCAGCGCCTCTTGAGCTTCTTGCGCTTCAAAGATCGGCTGCGCAATTGTTGCTGACAGTTGGCCCGGCACGAAATTTGTCCAATCGCCAACAGAAGCGGACTACCTGGCGGGGTGTCTGGGCTCAAGAGTGATTTTCGGTGAGGTTCGTGGGATGAGGACCAGACGTGTGCTAAGTGCTACCACGGTGCACAAATAAAATCACCTTCCTGCACTCTTTCCGCTCTCAACTCTCCTAATCACATCGTACTTCTATCAATTCGTCGGCCAAGGCTGTTTTTAAATTTCTTTCAGTGGGTCGTTCTTTGGAGCGACGAAAAGTGCACTATATAGGTAATTTGACAGGATAACCTTCGCTTGGGGTGATTAGGACGCATACACGTCGGGACAATGGTACGAATAGGGTAGTCATTTCTAGGTCGATGCCTGGTCCGCAGCAGGTACGGATACAGCACTCTATCATATCTCGCAAGCCTATATTAATAACCTCATCGACTCTTAGCGGAGGCTCCGTGAATATATCCGCGCAAGGGAATATTACACACACTACCAAACTCCAAGATATTCCATCTTCAGCGGTACTATTAGCTTCAGATTTGATTTATTTTTGCTATTATAATGATGTCTTGAAGTTGGAGGGTGTGCCACTCAATCTAGGTGGGCAGGGCTCGCGTTCGCAGACTTTTGAGACCCTATTTTACTTTCTAGAAAAGGATTAGACACCTCGCAGCAAGTACGCAGCGCATAGATTAAGAACTGACAGCGGCGGCCTCCTTCTTGGCCTCGGCGGCCTTAGCCTTAACGTCGGCATCGTTAATCAGCTACGCAAAAGGGGTTAGCGGCGAGACCGTAACGCGAACACATTTAATACGCAGAAAGAGACTCACGGTGGTACCCTCGGCGGCGTCCTTAGCGTGGGGAGAGTCGGTTAACTGAGATTTCGTGTCAGAGAGTGCGAGCACGTAACGCCCTCGCTACGCGAGAACGTTAGGGTCTTAGACTCACGTTATTATTGTTACTACTATTAGTAGCGGCGGGGGCGCAGATGCGTAGATAGTATATCTACCACCACCGTGTCAGCGCTACGAGCGCGCGGTATACGCGATACGCGTTATATAGTAGGGGTAATACTTACGTATTGCTATTATTACTATGGCGGCGGCGATAGTACAGGGAATATCAAACTATTACGTATTAGCGGCGAATTCGTAATAACGAGGTATTAGGCTATATACTTATTCGAAAGGTTAAGGAAGAAGAAAAGAAAAAGAATAAGATTAGCGATATAACGAAGATTTAATAATATTAGCGAATTAATCTACCGGGCGGTTAGAACGTTATAATAAGATAGGTTAAAGGGAAGTTAATTATACGGTTAAAGTCGATTAAAGATTAGACAAAACCACCGAATACCAGCCTCGCCGCATGGACCTAGCATAGTCGCTATGAATACGCTGCGCATGCGTGGATGCCGAGGACGGCATACGTGGAGAGGGGCGTTCTGTCAGACATATTGCAGTCTACCGACAACCTGACACCCCCCCCGACGGTATTCTGTCACCCGACAGTTGGGCAAATAGAAGCCTGTCACCTGTTAGTACTAGAATAATTTATATCAGGTGATAGGCTAACTAATAGTCTGTCACCCATAAGCTACCCCTATATAAGCTATTATTAAGGAGACGTCCGAGTCACGTGCTAAAGAGGGGTATAAATTAGTTCTAAACTAGTTCTACGAAAAGTTTCTATAGAATCTGTTTAGATTTAATTCTAAATTAAATATTAATAATACCTTCTTATCGAGAATCCGTAGGCTACTAAGTATATATTAATCAGACGGTACTACCGTCTCCTCCTATATATAATATAATTAATAGTAAAGTCTTTCTTTCCTTAGGGGAGGTTTTTTACTAATTCCGCGACGAAAATAGCTAACGATATCTCTAAACAGGAGTATTTAGTTCGATAATAAACCTTTATTACTATCTTCGACGCTATAGGCTATTAATATATAGAAAAAGCGGTGTTCCGAGTCTCTAAGCTTAAGCAAAAGTATAATATTAATATCGTTAATTTACGATAAGTTCGGAAATTAGTATAGGAAGAAAAAGCAAAAGGATAATAAAACTAGGATATATTATATCTATCCGATCTAGTCGATCTCAGGGAACCTCTAAGAAACGCCTTTATTAGGAAGGATACGACCGAGGAATCCTAATTAATAAGGCCCGAGCTACCCGTGCGTCCGAATTTAATTCTAATTCCGAATTAGTTCGAAATATATCTAGAACTAGTCGATATTAATTCCCACGATTCGCTACGTTCCTTATACTCATAAAGGTCGCTTAATATTATAATAAGCGTCTCTAAATCTCTTCCCTTACCGCCTCGTTTTAAGAATCAGAAATTAGATACTAAGTAAATAAAATAAATAGCGGGTATTAAATTAAAGAGATATAAAGTATACGTAACTAGAAACCGACCTTATCTAATAACGATAAAATATAGCGTAGATTATACGATCTAGAAATTATTTTAAAATCCTTAGGAAACTAAATAAGAACTAATTAAAAATTCTTTCCCTTTCTAATCCCTATCTCCTCTCCTCTAGATTAAGCTCTTCCCACTCGATCTCTAACTATATTCGACGAAGTTCAAGTTCTACCCGTCGGTCTTATAAGGATAGTTACTAAGTACTTAGCGTTATTCTTCGTGATCGAGTTAAGCGCTACTAAATAAGGACTCTTAATAAAGAGACTAATATAATAGTCCGGGCCTTATTATCTATTAAGATATCCCCTTAAGAGTAAAGTCCTTACGAAAGTAAACGTGACCATAAATATATATTCTCCCTTTCCGAAGATATTTCCTCCGTTACTAGACGCCGAATACGTATTACCTCATCCTCGGCGCGTTAGTCCCTTTCTTTACGTTATCGACGTACTTTATAATTAGTAAGAGATAGTAATATAATACTTATACTTATAATCTCGTATTTAGCTCTATTAGTAGCGGCCTATAATCGATATATTTCGATATATCGAACGTATACTATACTTTCGGAAAGTAGTATCGAGCTCGATAATCTCGCGGTTATATATCCGGTTACTAACTAGCTTAGAACTAGTTCCGAAACGGTTTAAGAGCTTACGTTTATATATAATAGAGCAAGGCCACGCCCCTTATACCCTAGAGATATATAATATTATATATAATCTCTATAGAGTTAGTATCCTTCGCTATTTAGACCTAGTCTTCGAATAATATACTCGAGCAAGCTAGGTTTAATCCTGCACGAAGTATAGGATTCCTCTTATACTTAACCTAACTAGCTAGGCCAGGTTCTAATACTATATTAATTAGTTTAAGATTAATTAATAAAGGAGAATATATATTAGATCGAAATATAAATCTATAAGTTCTCTAGTTACGTAGATACTAATAATAAACTTATTAAGCACGTGGACTTTAAGTCTAGGCCTCTATCTCTACTAATACAATATCTCTCGATACCTCGTTAAAAGTAAATATAGCATAAGCGTACTAAATACTATACTTACTATAGCTATAGTCGTTCTTTAGGGTCGATAAGCTTTAGATACTACCCGAATGCTTTATAGTTATATATAGAACTAGTTTCGAACCGATTTAAGTTAAAACTTACTAATAATTGACGACTAGTCTTAGTCTATAGTTACCCTAAGCAAACCTATCCCGTGGATATGCTTTTATTAAAATAAAATATAATAACGGTCGTATATTATTTAAAATATAATCCGGAATATATTCTTAAAAGCTCTATAGTCTCTCTGATTTATAAATACCCGAGCTAAAGGGAGTACTAATATTTTTAGTAAGGTTTTACGTAAATCGAAGATTAATATTACTTACCTCGCCGCGTTTCCTCGCTATAGTATGTCTAGATTAATTCAATATCTTCGTCGCTAATAATATACTTATAATTTATATTAATTATAAAGCTTTTTAAGTTAAGTTTCTAGAAAAGCTGAGCTTATTATTAAAAGAAGCAAACGGTAATATAAAATTCACTATCGTTAGATATATATTAGATATACTAAAGATATCAGCGAGGAATTAAATTAGAACTAATTTAGAACTAGCTTAGAACTACTCTTTACCTATGATAGGGGATCCTTATACTACTCTTAGTAGTCTAGAAAGATAGCTATCCTTAAGGAACCTATTGGTCGATAGATAAGAGTCTATTTTTATAAAAGATACCGTAAGAAATCGTGGTTTATAAGGCTTTAGTAGACTTAGGATAGTATTTATTACTTATATTATTAATAGAACTCCTAGACCTCGGGCGACTTTAGAAACGGGACTTTTAATAATTAATTTTAATTTATTTTAGAAAGATATACTTAACTTACTTGCTATAAGTGCTACCAGTTCGGACATATTGCAGCCGTATGCGGGCAGGATACGGTCTGCGGCCGGTGCGGAACCGTCCCTCATACTACGGGTGACGAGAAATACAAGGAGACCCCGCGCTATGCTACGTGCGGAAAGAAGCACGAGGCCTGGTCGCGGGCATACCATACAGTCGCCGAACAACATGCCCGAGCCCTAGCCGCATACAGAACGAGACCGACCCGGTTCTAGAATATCGCCCAAACCGCCCTTAGCTTTCAAGGGGCCCAAGAACCTAGAGAGACCGAAACCGAGGACCTAGTCGACCTCACTATATCCCTAAAGAAACAGAAGGTGAACGGACGTCCGCCTACTAGGACCGTCCTGGCCCGTTCCGGGAGCCAACCCACGTAACTTCGCCTCGATAGCCACTTCCGCATAAGAGCTAACGCGGAACCGGTTAGGAACTAGGCCGGAACCACCCCGGACAATAACAATATAACCATAGATACCCCTTCTTCCGACCCCTTCTATAATAGAACTTAATATTCTTTACTAGAACACGAACAAGCAAGGACCGAACTCGAGTATAGTGCTAAACAGCCGGGCCGGATACGACCTAATTACGCTCTAAGAGCCGAATATTAAAGGGAGCACACAAGAACTAAAGCGGCCCCCGGCAAACTACTATAGGGTGTGGGGAGGGGACAGGAGAGTGGTCACGTACGTGCACAAAAGACACAACCTCGATACATAGTCATCCGAGACAGGGGAGGACTAGATCCGGGTTAATATCGGCCAGAGATCGATCTTTAATATCTACTAAGACTAAAGTAGAGGAAGCCGGAGACCGATCCGCGCCCTCGGCGGCAGGGAACCCCCGAATAACCTAATCGTGATAGGAGACTTCAACGCCTATCATCCGCTCTAGGACCGGTACGAAAGGGAGTCGGACGAGGCACGGTACCTCCTCGAATAGGCTAGGAACTAGGGCCTCTAACTAGTCATACTAAAGGGGGAACTAACCCGGGTCTTCAGGGGCCAGAGGGACGGGACAATCGACCACTACTAGGCATCCCCCTCTATATTCACGCGCTACGCCGGCCCTACGCCGTTCTCAGGATTAGACTATATTCCGTAGCTAATCCGGACCGGAGACAAACAGCACACCGACCAGCACGTTAAGCCTAACGACCTAGGGGTAAATTAGAGAAAACTCGACACTAAGAGGGCCGAAGCCGAGGCATAGGTCAGGTTCCGGCCCGAACACTAGCCGGAACCAACTAATATAACACTCCTTAACTACAATATACACAAACTCATAACCGCGCTCCAAGAGATTGCTAGAGTCGCAGCACTAAAAAGAAAAGGGGGCTTCTCCGGATCGGTCCCGTAGTATAACCGGGCCGTATATACGGCTATCGAGAACGCTAAAGACAAGTCCCGATACTATTATCGAACCCGGACCCAGGACGCGTAGGAGGAGCTCCAGGAGGTACATAAGATCCGGGACCGAACCGTAACAGAAGCACAGAGAGAGTCATAGAGAATAGCACTACGAGACGCCGCGGATAAAAGAGAATCCCTCTAGAGATTTAAGAGATAAGCAAGGCTACGCAGCGGACTACCCCCGGAACCGCCAAGGATACCGAATATAACGACCCCGATAGGTACCGTAAAAACCTACTCCCAGAAGGTAAAAGCACTAGCCGTGAGATTCTTCCTAACCGTCCGAGTGCCTAGGGAGAATAGGCAGAACATAGGAAGGACCCGGCCAGGACCCGACCAGGAACCGCCCTAGACTATCACTTAGGACGATATTAAGGCGATACTACGGAAGCTTAAGCCGTAAAAAGCACCCGGAAAGGATAGTATACCGGCAGGGCTACTCAAAGTATACGGCGAGCCGCTATAACGGCTCCTTAGTAGACTAATTTCGGCTAGTTTCCGGCTAGGATACTTCCCGGAAGCGTTTAAAGAAGCAATCATAATCACGCTACGGAAACCAGGAAAGGACCGGGCTAAGCCAGAAGGCTAGCGACCTATCTCCCTCTTAAGCGTCCTCGGCAAAGTCTTTAAAGTAGTAATATAACGCGTCGTGTCCGGGACAGCAGAGGCCCGGAACCTCCTCCTAAACGGGCAGATAGGCAATAGAGAGGGCCGCTCTACCGAAAGGGCAATATAAATCGTCGTTAACGCGATTAAGGATTCCTAGGAGTATAAGAGATATATAAGCCTGCTCTAGCTTAACCTTAGTTCAGCGTTCGATAGGGTTAACCACTAGAAGCTCCTAAACTACCTCGAAGACTTAGGAATACCGGGCTAGATCCTAGGCTAGACGAAATCGTATCTTATAGACCGAAACGCACGGATCTACTTCGACGGAGAGCTCTTAGACCGGTTCCGGACTGAATCAAGGGTGCCCTAAGGCTCGCCCCTTTCCCTAGTTCTCTTCCTCCTTTACCTCACGGCCCTCTACGATAGGCTCGGTACTATTAGCGGAATAATAGTCGTGGGCTTCGTAGACGATATAAATATCCTAGTATTTAGAAGAGACCCGGAGGATACCCGGCCCCGGCTCGAAATAGCGTAGAAGATTTACGAACGGTAGGTAGAAGAGTTCGGGGCGATCTTTAACCCACAAAAGAGCGAGCTTATATACTTCACGAAAAAAAAGAAACCAGTGGTCACGACCCGGATCCGGGCCGGAAATATAACAGTCCCGCCGATAAACGAGGTACGCTTCCTTAGTCTTTAGCTTAAGAGATACCTATCTTAGAAGCTATACCTTAAGGAAGTAAGCTAGAAAATAGACCGGCAACGGTGCGCACTCTTAGCGATTACGGGCAGCACATAGGGGATACCAGTCCTATAGGCGAGAGAGATCTATACGAAGGTTATTAGGTCGACGATCGCCTATAGCTACCACGCGTACCATACCCCGACGAGGACGGACGGAAATATAAGAGGAATCGGGGCGGATTTAGACAGGACCTAGGCCGAATGCCTTAAGGAAGTCCTCGGGGCATACAAACACATAGCGAGGAGGCACCTCGAGACTAAGATAAGAATACCGCTAATCGACCTCTACCTTAATAAGCGAGCCGCCTAGGCATACGACCGGATAAGGACCGGACCCGTTCAAGAAGCCAGGAAAGCCACAAGGGCCTAGATCAAGCAAACTACGAGAAGGATAAGAGAACTACCTAATACCGAGGGATTAGGCCGGTTCCTAACCGATATTACTAAGTAGATAGAAGGCTATAATAACGCCTAAGAAGCCTATACTTAAGAATAGATTCGGAGGTGGGAAAAAAGGGCAAGGGTTAGGCGTAAAAAGGCGGGACTAGATAGACACCTAGCCGATTACGAACCGTTCGTAAAGGAGGCGATCTCTCGATATAAAGGACTCCCCCGGCATACTGCCTTATACGCGGCCTAGATCAGGACCGGATATATTAGCCTTAGAGCCTACTTATTCCGTAGACGTATGCCGGATATACTAACCCCGCTATACGACTATAGTCGGGGGAAGGAGGACGCTTTTTACTTACTTTTATACTACGAGAACGTTTCTAGGCCGGATACGGGCTAGATAACCACCGCATAAGACGTTCGGTAGCGTGCCCACACCCGGCCTGGTTTATAATAGATCACGAATTAGCTCTTAAAAACAGCTAACCTAGAGTAATTCAAGCTTGCCCGATAACTCGACCTCGCGTATAACGAACGGAAACAAGACTAAGGATAGGAGGAAGAGTAGCGGATAAGACACAGATCGAGGACAGACTATAGTAAAGCAAGGGCAAAAACACAAGACTATACAAGAAGAACATAAGGTACCGGGCCGGATATAACACGGACACACATAAAGCACCAAGAAATCACGACTTAATTCACCCCGCCACGGCGAATCCGGGCCAGGCCGTAGGTAAAAACAAACTACCTCACTAACCTACCCTAGGATCCGGGCCGGATCCGCACAAGAATAATAACTCAAGTAATAGTAGTGCGCCTCTTCTTACCACTACCAGAAGGACGACTAGGTCCATATCGCGGCGTCGCCGGCCTATATCCGCCCTATTAAGGGGCCGGAGTCTCCCTCTTCTTCTTAGCAGCCTTACCCTTCCCTTTACCTTAGGCGGGCTTAGGCGTAGGTTTAGCGCTAGATTTGGCCCTAAATAGCGAGCTAAAAGAAAAATCAAAAATATTATCGTCCTCCTCCTCCTTATCCTAGTTCCGGGCCGGAGCCGTAGCGAACCGTACCCTTTTCGAAGGCGTTTCGGGGTCAGGACGCTCGTCTATAGGAATACTAGGGCGGGCGCGCTTCCGGGACGAATCCCCTCGGCTCGCGACGCGGCTAATAGAGCGCTCCTCGAGGTACGTCTGCATAATAGCGCGGATAGTAGCGGGCTAGGAATAGTCAGGATCCGGCTAAGAACCGGGCAGGATAAAGGACTTATAGGGCGCGCGGGGTCAGGAGGCTCGCTAGAGGTGGTGAGAGACTCGTGCCAGGCGATCATAACGCGGGCGACACCGAGAGCAGCTTCGGCCAAAGGGCCCTTAAAGGGCTATAACAGAATCAGAATATATTCAGGGACGAGTCCGGGCCGGAAACATACGGGAGCGTAATTAGCAGCGCGTTAGTAACGACAGTCGGAGCATAAACTAAAGCCAACTTTAACAATATATCAGCACCGCGCGAGAAAAGCTCGGAACCGGCCAGGAAACGTATAATACGAGAGGCAGAGGCGGAGAGTAGTGGTATCGAGCTCACGTAGGTATCTGCCTACGATAATAGCGTTAATACAGGTCCTACACCAGCGCTCACCGGGGCGATAGTTACTAACCTTACAGGACTCCTAGTCCTTACGAGGGGGGCAGCGGCGAGACATAGCAGGATCCGGGCCGGAATCGAGAAGGAATAAAGCAGAATTAATAGATTCTTTAGGTAGATAGGGAAAGGCGAGAGGATCTAGGGCGATAGCGACACGGATCCGGGGCGGAAATATTTAATCGTGAGCGTAAAGAAGAAAGAAAAAGAGATATAGGGAAATAGAGGGGTAGGGGGCAGGTAAATAAAGTCTACGCGTAGTAGGGGCTAACTCAGCCAGAATCCGGGCCGGATCCTCCCGGAACCCCACCACGACGGTTGAATTCCGGTAAAACACAGCATATACCCAGGATTACGATAGATACGCGGGCGGAATCGGCCCTAGCATAGGACTGGCACTATAGAAGCCAGCATTTTATTTCGTATTTTACTATAGTAGATAGAGGAGGACTGCACTAAGGTTTTTACTTAATTTTTCCTTAGGATTATTTAGCCTAGATAGCCTGGCTAGCTAGCAAGAGGCACCCGTAAGGGCGTATAATTTATTATTATTATTATACTTAACTTACTTAAGGCAGGCCGATTAAGAGATATCGAATAGATTAGTGACTATAGTTATTAAATAGTATAATTAGGCGTCTTAGATAGTATTAGTGGCGGGTGATAATAAGTACCGGTTAAGACTATAATAATAAAATCTATACTCGAGTATCCTTTTATAGGAGTAAAGTAATAGAATTTAATATTATAGTCAATAGAGACAATTTCTCGCCTACTATATAAGTAGTTAATAGCTAGAATTATTAGTAAACTAGTTCGGAATCGGTTTAATTATTTATAGTAAAATTTCGCTTTAATAGAATTTTTATTAGAGTAATAGTATTCCTCCTCTTCTTCTTCGTTATTATTCTCGTGGGTATTATAAATAATCCTCTCGATTAAATTATAAAGATCCCGGTACCTGAATAATATAAGTTTAAATACGTGAGTTTCTCCACGAGTACTATACTAACTATATTAAATAAATCGCTAAGGTAAAATAAGAAGATTCTATATATGTTAGAAAAATCATATTAAATTAATCGTATATACTCTATAGCCTACGGATAAAAATACTAGGTAGCACCGATCCGAAAAATTATCGTAAGATCTTTTATTAGAGAAACTCTATAAAATTACTCGTATAAAGCTTTATAAATTTAGAAATAGTTTAAGGTTAAATTATAAATAAACTTACTTTATTACCTTACGTCGAATACTATTAATAAGGTCTTCTCGTAGCGATCTTACGCGAGAAATCAATTCTTCGCTAACTTCTATATAGTCCTATAAGCCGCGGACTTTCGAATAATATTTTACGCTAGTGCAAGCGTATATATAACGTATGCATAGAATACTATTAAAGAGAGTAGTAGAGCTACGCTAGGGCCGGACTAAGCGCCGAGCGTAATATTATACCTAAGAGAATTAGTTCTAAACTAGTTTATAACTAGTTTAAGCTTACTTACCTTAGTCTGAGGCTTTTTAGTCTATACTTATTTAAGTTTAGTATATAGAATTATATATCTAAAGCTATAGTTCGACGAATTTAGGAACTCAGGAATTCAAGGTATATATAGTAAGCTCTTAACTAAGATAGTATAACTAGGAATATTATCTATTTCTACTATATAATCGGGGCTCGCCGAGATAAGTATTCGTGCTATTAACGAAGTCGATAGATCGGGCGGTTTTAATATTTCGATAATTAGCTAAGTATAAGTTAGTAAATAAGTCTAAATTAATTCTAAATATTACTTATAACGTGGTCCACCACTAAGCGACGCACACCCCTGAGCGACGCACTTTTCCACGACCATAGGATAAAGAATATCAATTACACCACTATAATAACTATAAAACACCGAAACTATTCAGACTTATATATATCAGACACTTCCGTATCTTCCTAGCACGTGCGCGTATTATACCTAGGCTTTCTATACTTACTATAACGCCGTAGAGCCCTCTCTGTCCTAGTCCGCCGACTATTATTCTCACGCGTTTCACGCTCTACCTATTCCTATACTTCCTTCTAGGCTAGTATATTATATATATCTCCTATAGTAAGTAATCCTCTAAGACATATACGTGTTTTTTTAGCCCTCCGGCGCTTACTAAGTGCCTTATTTACCTTCTATAATATACGTATCTTAGCCGTTATAAGGGTGACCGAGTACGCTAATACTTACATCCCTTTCGTAAGCTAGTCGATAGTAATAAGAATCAGTATTAGCGAGCTTCCTTAGTGACGGGTAATCCGATTTTTAATATATTCGGATTGCGAGACTGCCTCTATTAGGTTCTGTGGCGTCTAGGAGCACTAAGGATCGGTAGCTACGGAAAGGGGACTAGTTAGTGTTAGCGTCCGTAACTTAATATCTAGCTTAGATATTATAGCTTTAGGGTTAAAAGGTACTAGGCTTATACCTCTAAAACCTCCTTTATTATTACTCTCTATTATAGCGGTAAAGTAGGCGGCTTTAAAGGCGAGGAAGAACTCGACCTTAGTAATATTGTTAATATACGCTCTAATAAAGTGCTCGATTTCTTGACCGTATGCTTTCTTTAAGGCACTAAAACACTTAATATCGAGTGGCTAGGTTAGATAAGACGAGTGAGTAGGTAGGCTAATAATAATAATATTATTCTCTTTATAGAAAGCTTTAAACTAGACCGACTAATAGCTCTTATACCTATCGAGTATAATTATCCGATATATACCCTTTATATAAGATTTTATATACTTTTCGAAATATTTAATTTATTCGAGGCCGGTCTTATTATCTATCTACCTATTAGAAGTTAGTTTAATAGCTTAGTCGAGTAAGAGGCCGCCCTCTATATACTAGTTAGCGAGGTAGTACGCGCCTTAAATAATAGGAAATAACGGGAGGCACTACCCTTCGCTATTAATATACTTAATTACTATCGCCTATTCCCGATTACTAGGCTAAACTACCTTACTTTTTTTATATCGATCGGCGCGTATTATTACTATAGATACGTAGATAACGCCTATTATAAAGCCGGTCTTATTAAAGTTATAGAAGTCATAGTCGTAGATACTGTACTTCGCCTTTATATTATATATAAGCTTAAACTACGCGCGAATAAGCTCTAGATCTTCGTAAAGGGCTCTCTAAAAGTTATATATACGATTAAAACGCGTCTTAAGTTTAAGTTATTGCTTAATAAACTTCTCGCCCTAGTACTTACCGACGCGTCCTCTATCGCGTCCCGCGAGTAATAAATTAGCTATATCTTTAATACTAGTGTGTTAGGGCGCGAATCCTCGCGTATCTAGGTCTAATATATATCGAATAACTACCTCCTTTTTAGTAACTATTAATCGATAAGCTATATAACGTGACTCGAGCTTTAGTACTCGTCTGTTTATCCTATAGCGGAGCGTAGCTTCGGGTACTCTATAGATTACTACGGCTTTCCGGCGGCTAAGTCTTTTGTCTTACCGAATAGCTTTAATTACTAAGATGATCTAGCTTTCTTTATAGAGGGTTACTATTGTTAGTTATAGAGGAATATTGTGTATAAGATAGAAATATACGACGCGTAGAAAAGTGCGTCGGTTAGGGGTATGCGTCGCTTAAGGGTGGACCACGTTATCCGTAAACTATTTAGTAGTCCTCTTATAAGTAGAGAACACGTTACTACGTATAGTAAATAAGGTATTAAGCAAGCGCCGAGGGGTTAAAAGAAGCTATCTCTAGCATAGAGGCACACTAACTATATAAGATAGGAAAGATTTTATTAATTAAAAGAAGGTTAATAAATAGATTCAGGAAGCGAAGCGCACGAAAAGGCGCCCTTAACTACTAGGTAGTCCGAAGCCTGCACGCTATAGTAGATACGCTAAAGCAGGTCATAACGTGCGAAGTTATCTAGAAGATATATAAGACTTACGCTATTAATCTATTTATTATATCTATAATTTAATTTATTATATTATTCTTGATTATCCTTTTCGTACGCGATAGGTGATAGAGGTGGGCTACTCGCTTAGGTGGGCCACTCGCATGTGGTTTACGTTAAACCGACTTCTATTCTATCTACCCGGTAGCTATTCTGGACCCGAACGTCACAGTAAATTTCATTCAAAAAGAATCTCTCAAAATTGCGAAAGTGTTCTTCTTTACCGAGGCATCGTTTGAAAACGTAATCGTCCTGGAGGTCCAGCACCACTGGGTCAACGATTAACATAGCAGGTCGCATGTAACGACCATTACGTTCATGCTGCGATCTTAATGTTTCTGGAGATGTTCCCAAGGCCCAGATTGTCAAGTCATGATGGGCAACATGGTTGTGTATGTATACCTTTCGGCAGTCAGGGTAGTGATTTTAACTGTTCGGTAGGCTGGAAACTGCGACTTACGCCCATATGATCTTCCATCGTGAAGAAGATGTGGTAATTTTCATTGTTGTGCTTCAGAAGCTCCTCGGTCGTTTTTGCACTATCTGCGGTCAAATTCGCCGCATGAATGATGCCTGGCGTCTCGATGTGATCAATAACGAAAGTTTCTGTTTGCAGGATTTGTTGAGCCATCTTGAAGAACAATGTATCTAGCGAAAAGGGAGTGTGGTAGTTTATCTAGCGATCTTTAGAAGGACCGTGGCACAAGGTGATCATGTCCGTTGTGATCCCATTTTCCTGCTTTACCCTTATTAACAGTCGATCCCCAATCCTCATTGGTACGGTCATTACCTTGTGAACGTCCCGTGAGAAAGGGCCGGATAAGTGTGTGTGTGACAAGGGTCTGAAGAGGGAATCCGGCGGAATATCTGAATTGAGGCATAATGTCGCCAAGCCCACAAACATCACTACCTACTCTTGGCTGCTCCTACCAGGATGGTAAATGCTACCATGATGATCTGCGTACCTCTAAAAACTGCCCGAAAGTATGAGACCCTTATATGCCGAAATAGGGATATTAGCATTCTTTTGTTCAGGAAAAGAAATGAGTCACTAAAATGCCCGGTAGCAGCACTTCACAGTTAAGTCTGATGTCAGCCCTTCTATAAAAACCCAATTGGCAGTAATAAGACGATATCTGACAGACTTGATTGACATAGTAAGGTGCTTTCACCAAACAGAAGCTGTTATGTATTGATAAGATGGACACCTTGGAAGAACACCCTGCGATTGAGACTGCTTTCAACATGCCTAGTACGTTCCTTGCATGACAGATAAACGACCACCATCTGTAGTGAGGATCAAGCCGTTAGAGTAGCTTCCGGACCGGCTGGAAAGAAACAAAATGGCCCCAGCCATCTCCTCATCACTTCCAAAACGTCTGGCGGGAATGAACCTCGTGTCATCATATGCCTCTTCTTCCGGCTTACGGCTGTTGATAAGGACGGAAGCGAGGTCAGAGGGGTAAACTAAAACAAAGCGTGTTAGCTCTTTGAGAAAAGAATTAGAGTCTAGAATGACTTACGTCCAGGCGCAATAGCGTTCACGCGGATGCCATACTGAGCTAACTGAGTGCTGGCGTGCTTGGCCACCTGCATAATGGCTACCTTACTGGTAAGGTATGGAGGCGATGATGACCAATGCCTGCTGAATGCTGACACACTAGTCGTGAAGATGACCTGACTCTGGATCAGTGGGACCACGCTGCCTTCCTTGGGCTTCCCCCATCCACCTTCCAATGCCTTCTTGTTTCCTGCATCGAGAAGCTCAACAAATGCTGTCATGGTGAAGAACGCCGCGGTAACATTAAGATTCAGAGTGTCGTTCATGTCGTCGGGGTTGAAGTTGGTGAAGAGGGTCTCGCGAAGTTCTGAGACAGAGTGGCTTGGGTTGAAGCGAACTGCAGGACCGATACTACCCGAGTTGGCAACCACAAGGTTGACATAGCCAATATCATTGGCGATGTGGTCGACAGCGGCTTGGAGATCCTTCTTGGAGGTCACATCACACTGAACGGGTGATATACACTCATGCTCCTTGGCTGCATCCTTAAGCACCTCAAGGCGGCGACCCAAAATGTATACTTTCCGGGCACCGTTGAAGGCGAGGGCACGGGCCATTGTGAGACCGATACCTAGATCGTGTTTAGCAGAGGGGTCCATGAACAGCGAAAGACAGCATAAAATGGTTACACTAACCAGAGCCTCCTCCAGTGATTACGGCCACAATACCGTCAACCCGGAAGAGTGCGTTTGATTCGAAAGCAGAGGACGACATGTTGATGGGCTGGTGGATGATAGACGCGTACGGCTGGGTGGTGATTGATCAGGAAAAAAGAGAATCCTAAGTTTTAGTGCTAACTGAACAACCAGGAATTGGGCTTTTCTGTTCTTTATATAAGTTTTCGGCTTGCGTTTTGATACTCGCGCAAGTTCACTATTTCGTAGATTTACGGATTAGGCTTAGTGGCGGCCGCCACCCTGCCGCCCACAGCCGCTCCCTGTTCATCATGCCACAGCCACTAAGCATGCTCCTAGGTACCGTATTTTCTCGAGAACAAGACTCAACGCTAAATTAGCTTCCGCAGTCCCAGATTCAACGAGATGATTGGCCCTGGATTTATCCGCTGCTCCACTTAGTGTTAATTGGCTAAAACGCCTACTATTACGGGGCGCGCTACGTTAGCGTTGAGTCTTCTTCTCGAGAAAATACGGTACCTAGGAGCATGCTTAGTGGCTGTGGCATGATGAACAGGGAGCGGCTGTGGGCGGCAGGGTGGCGGCCGCCACTAAGGGTTAGCTAGCCTAACTTTCGGGTTTCATTGGATTAGCGCTTACTATTAGCAAGCATCCTGCACGAATTAATCCAAGAGCGTCGCCCCGTGGACGAGGAATCAGCATGACTGGGTTGTGGAAACACGCCGAGATATAGACCTTGGTTAACGGCGAAATGCTTGCCTGGAACAGGTAGGGTAGGATGGATACATAATGCCATGCACCTCTTGGTGCACAGCTTGATAATGTCAATATCAATGTCCGGCGACGACAGGACACTTCATCTCCCTCGCATCCTCTGCCTCCATGGTGGGGGTACCAATGCACCGATATTCAAAGCTCAGTGCAGACGACTCATAGCCCAGCTAGACTCCGAGTTTCGTTTTGTCTTCGCCGAGGCAGCCTTTGCGTCTGACGCTGGATCCGACGTCCTCCCGGTGTACAGTCAATGAGGGCCCCTCAAACGCTGGCTTCGCTGGCTCCCTAAACAACCATGGATCCCTCCCGAGACTGTCGTCGCCAATCTAGACTACCAATTAGCGGAGGCCATGCAACAAGACAATGAGCGCGGCGGTACAGGAAAATGGGTTGCTTTACTAGGCTTCAGTCAGGGCGCCAAGGTCGCTGCCAGCCTCCTCTACCGCTAACAAGTGCGTGAGGAAGTTATGGGAAGGCATCACGCTGGCTCAGGTTTTCAGTTCGGTATCTTGATGGTAGGACGGTCGCCGCTTGTCTCACTTGTTTCTGGAACAAACTTGACTCCAGCCCTGCCCAATGCCGCAGAGATCACCGATTCTCCAGATTTAGACAAGCAGAGATAGTATGAATGCCCTGTTCTGCGAATACCAACACTTCACGTACATGGGCTACGGGATAAGGGCCTACACCTCCACTAATAACTGTTCGAAGATTTCTGCGATCCCGCCAGCAGGAGGTTAGTCGTGTGGGATGGTGCACACTGTTTGCCGCTTAAGCTCATTGAGGTCTCTCTAGTCGTTTATTAGATTCGTGAGCTTGCGAAATAATTGGGAATTTACTGAGGGCCCCTAAACATTTTTTGGATACAATGATGAAAATTAGAATTAGATAGACGTATTCCATATGTAAATGCAGGCACACTCCTTGACCACATTAGATCTCCGAACTGACGTATAAATCGATGCAACTAGCTAACTTGCGAGACCAGCAATCGATTCGCAGTATAAGGCGGGTTCATCCATAGTTTCTGGTATATTGTAATATTCCTGTTAAAAAGATTAATATTGAAAGGAGAGAGAAAAACAGTATCTAATTTTCAATCACCCAAAACTCACCGTAAAATGATCCGAAAATGTGGTCTGTTCTACGTATGCTAAAACAATTTGCGGCCACTATTTCCTAAATAATGCCCAAAATAGAACTTCAGGCAGTATCGATAGCCTCAAAAGAGTGAACTTCGGGTTAGTGACGGTTATTTTCATATGGAGTTTAAAACTGTTATTCTCCGGGCCGTAATAACCGCCCTTTTTTGGCTATAGGTGCCGCCGGCAACAACTCATGCATGAAACAGGCTTCTACGCAAGTCGTGAAATTTCTCGATAGTATATGTTTTACTCCTGTATCGCTTGCTGCTCTTCAATTCCTCAACGACCCTAATAGCGGTGCTTTCGTGCAAGTCAACTCAGCGTTACTTGCCTAACAACAACACTATCATGACGGACACTTCTTCCACTCCGAAACCAGCGTCCACGGTGCTCATTTTCGGACCACAAGCTTTGTCTTTCAACCAAGATTCCTTCACCAAACTTTGCAATCAATTGCACGAGCCTGATAATCAAGGGCTCTTTGATGCCGTATCTGGTTTGTCCGACTTTTGGACTGCTCTATCCCAGGACGTTCCGACACTGCAATGCCTGCATGGCCAAGCGCTTTTGGAAGAATTAGCCTTGGGGCTATAGACCGGAGAAATGGGCAGGTCCCAATTTCCGCTGCCAAATATCATGCTTTCGCCACTCGTCGTTATCACTCATCTGACGCAATACTTGGCCTTTGTCAAAGCCGGACTGCCAGCTCTAGCGGAGACAGAGGATCTCCCTTCAACTCTTCTAGAGAGAACAGAGGTGCTCGGACTATGCACCGGCATATTGGCGGGCATTGCTGTTAATTGTTCCTCCACTCTAGCATAACTGAGGCGTCATGGCGCCAACGCAGTCAGATTAGCAATGCTCGCGGGCACTCTCGTAAACGCGGAGCAAGCAGCTCCGGATTCGGAACCAGCAATATCATTCTCGGTATCTTGGAGCGGCACGGAGACCATTGCTAGCGTGGAGAAATTGCTATCGGAGTTTCCAAAGGTGAGTCAAGCTTCGGCTCTTGCTATTAGTTTCAAAAACTCACAATCTATCCCAGACTTATGAATCCGTCTCTGTCGATGAAAAGAGATCAACGATAACGACAAGCAAGCAATCAGCACCCAGCTTGGTCAAAAACCTAAGATCAAATGGCCTGCATGTCATCGAGATTGCCTTGTCAGGACGCTTCCACTGGCGCCAACACCAAGAGGATGTAGAAAAGCTGCTTCGCTTTTGCGACAGCAATCCGCACTTCCAATTTCCTCAGGTATCGAATCTAGCGATGTCTCACAGGGCAAAGGGTGAACACGCCCCTACAGATAGGCTCCACGCAATCGCCCTACATGCGATCCTGACTAGCAAATCAGAGTGGCTGAGAATGTTCAGTACTACCTACACATCTCATGTCACTGCTGATGCCAAAGTAATAATCTTCGGCCCAGAGCGTTGTTTACCACCAACCATTGCTCGGAAACTTGGCTCGCGCCTCGTCCACATTCCTCAAATCGTTTTGTCGACTTCCTCAATCCCCGGTGTATTGAGATGCAATATAGTCCCAGATGACCATATTGCGGTAATTGGGATGTCGTGTCATGTACCCGGTGCTTCCGACCTCACTGAGTTCTGGAAAGTCCTGGCCAGCGGCCAATCACAACATATTGAGGTGCCTTCATCGCGTTTCGACATAGAGACTGCATGGCGGAATGTCGAGAAGGACCGAAAATGGTACGGTAACTTCGTGGACAACCATGACACTTTCGACCACAAATTCTTTAAGAAAAGTCCGCGCGAGATGGAATTGACAGATCCTCAGCATCGAATTATCCTGCAGCTCGCGTACCAGGCCGTCGAGCAGTCGGGCTACTTTTTCGCTTCGAGCAAGGCCATTGACAAGCATATCGGATGTTATATTGGAATTGGAAATGTCGATTATGACCGAAATATCGGCTGTTATCCCGCCAATGCTTATTCGGCCACGGGCAACCTGGGGAGTTTTGTCGCCGGAAAAGTGAGCCATTATTTCGGTTGGACAGGACCAAGCATGTCAGTAGATACGGCGTGCTCGTCATCCACTGTGGCAATCCATAATGCTTGTCGCGCCATCTTATAGGGAGATTGTACCACTGCGCTCGCAGGTGGAGTCAATGTAAGTTATATCTGGGCTACAATCTTCGGAACTGCTGCAAATTATGTCTAAGACATTTGGATCTTAGACAGACTCTGTGCTGCCTAAGAAGGGTACCCAAATCTCCAGCTTGACCTATTCAGACATTCGCTAACATTAAAACCTAACTTAGGTCTTGACAAGCCCTGAGTGGTTCCACAACCTGGCGGGTGAGGCTTTCCTCAGTCAACCAGGACATTGCAAGCCTTTCGACGCTAATGGCGATGGATATTATCGTGGAGAGGGCGCGGGTGTCGTGCATTTGAAGAAGCTCTCCACTGCTCTTTCCGATGGCGACCAAGTTTTAGGCGTAATAGCCAGTTCGCGTGTTTACCAGAATCAGAACTGTACCGCCATCACCGTACCCAACGCCGATTACTTGTCGCAGCTCTTCGTCGACGTAGTGCAACAGTCCAAGCTGGAGCCGCAAGCTATTTCCGTGGTTGAAGCCCATGGAACCGGAACCCCAGTGGGTGACCCTGTCGAATACGATGGGATCCGACGAGTGTTTGGTGGCTCGGCTCGATCCGACATGCTCTCTCTATCTTCTGTCAAAGGTTCACTGGGCCACACGGAGTTTGCCTCTGGGGTGCTATCTTTGCTGAAAGTATTGCTCATGATGGATGCAAAGGCTATTCCTCCGCAGGCCAGCTTTTCCTCTATGAGTCCCGGTCTGAAGGCCACACCAGAAGACAAAATCGTGATTCCAACGCGTTTGAAAAATTGGGACGTGGATTTCCGTGCTTCTCTGATTAACAATTACGGCGCATCTGGTTCCAATGCATCCATGGTGATCACCGAGGCGCCAAAATTGGGCTTTAGGAATCTTTCGCTACAGTCGACTTCTGCCAAAAGTTATCCATTCAACGCGGGATGTGGCAGAGAAAGCAATCAGGAACTTTTCGTCATAAACTTTACCAGGCTATCCGAGTAGTCTATCGCGAACGACGCGATAGGAGCTTTCTCTTCTCCGTTCGCTATACTATCTATCGCATTCCTCTAAGCGGCGTCACGGGACCTAGGTAGGTCGCCACGGTCGCCGGTAGACTTGATTTAGATAGCGCGAGCGGCTAATCTTAGTACTTCCGATCTAGTAACCTACTTAATAAACTTCTTCCACGGACGCGATAACGATACGCTAGAGTCCTATACTATTCTTATAGCCGCCTCGAGCCTCCTACTAGACTAGTACCCACCCGGGATATACTGTACGCCACGCCTACTAGGAGCGTACTAGCTAAGTAATTGATAAGCTCCCTAGATTTCTATCCTTAGGATGTATTTCGATCCTTATACTATAATACTTACGCTTAAGCCACCCTTAAGCTAGAAGAGATTCGAGTAGTAGCTAAGATACCGCCGCTACTATTCGACCTTAGTTAGTCGCTAGAGCGTAGTATAATAGAACTATTCCCCTAGCTCTAGTACCTTGATTCGGCAAGAGATGCTTATCGACATTAGTTAACGAGTATATACTAGCGGCTTCCGTCCTCGGAAAGCACCTGCTTTATTTATATTCGATATAACGTAATCTACATGCAAGCGGCGCACCCAAGCGAGCGGCGCACCTTCCCCGTTATCTATATATGAAAAGGTCGATCAAGAATAATATAATTAATTAAGTTATTAATTAAATAAAAGTATCGATAGAGTGAGACTTTAAATATCTTCTAGATAGCTTCGTATATTATAACTTGTTTTAGCGTATTTACTATAGCGTGCAGGCTTCGGACTGCGTAGTGGCTAAGGGCGCCTCTTTATACGCTTTTCTTCCTAAATCTATTTATTAACCTTCTTCTAATTAATAAGGTCTTTCTTATCTTATATAATAAGGGTGCCTTTATACTAAAGATAGCTTCTTTTAATCCCTCGACGCTTACTTAATGCCTTATTTACTATACGTAGCGATATATTCCCCGCTTATAAGAGGGCTATGTTAGAACTAGGTTTAATAAAGAGAGTGAGAAGGTATATAATATCGAGAGGGCGCAGCTAGATCGCTGCGAGTACGGGGTCCTTAGTGACTATATTAATCTCTTGATCTTCCTAGAAGTATTCCTCGGCTACGAAGGTTCTTCCCTCGGTGCGCCTTTATGCACTTGACCTAATTAGGGCTTTCTAAGCCATACCTAGCCATAGGGCTAGTGGCTTTAGCCACCCCTTATACCTATAATAACCTTTATATATAATATATATTTAATAAAACGGCCCTCTCTACGTATGCTATCCTCGGTATCTACGTATACGTAGCGTATTCGTAGCGACTATACTAGGTCTATACGGCGAGGCTAGTATTCGGTAGTTTTATCTAATCTTTAATCAACTTTAACCGTATAATTAACTTTCCTTTAACCTATCTTATTATAGCGTTCTAACCGCCCGGTAGATTAATCCGCTAATATTATTAAATCTTCTTTATACCGCTAATCTTATTCTTTTTCTTTTCTTTTTTTTTACCCTTTCGAATAAGTATATAATCTAATACCTCGTTATTACGAATTTATTACTAATATATAATAGTTTAATATTCCCTATACTATCGCCGCTGCTATAGTAATAATAATAATATATAAGTATTACCCTTACTATATAGCGCGTATCGCGCGTGCTACGCGCTCGTAGCGCTAATATAGTAGTGGTAGATATACTATCTATATACTTACGCCCCCGCCGCTGCTAATAGTAGTAATAATAATAATATAAGTCTAAGACCTTAACGTTCTTATATAGCGAGGGCGTTATATGCTCGCTCTCTTTGACACGAAATCTTAGATAACTAACTCTCCCTATAGTAAGGACGCCGCCGAGGGTACTATTATAAGTCTCTTTTTACGTATTTAATATATTTATATTACGGACTTACCGCTAACCCCTTTTACGTAGTTAATTAACGATACCGATATTAAGGCTAAAGCCGCCGAGGCTAAGAGGGAGGCCGTAGCTATAAGTTCTTAATCTATACGCTACGTACTTACTACGAGGTATTTAATCTTTTCTAAGAAAAAGAAGGAGAAAAAAGAGAAGTTCGCCGTTATTATTACTATAAGTTACCGACGTTTGCGTAGCGTACGCTTAGCGAATTTAGCTAAACTATTATAGAAGAGAAAGGCCGATAACGCCGCCGCCGCCGCCGTAAGTTCCTCTATCTATATCTTCGGGTCTTTAGCTAACTATCTTATAGAAGCTAAAGGCGTAAATTACTACCGCCGCCGAGGCCGAGGCCGCTATAAGTTCTTTACTTAGTTATACCGAAGTCGTTACTAATTTGCCTAGTAGAAGGAAGATAAGGCTAAGGGTAAGGCCAAGCCCCCTAAAGGCGAGCTCGTCGAGTAAGTTCTACTATTTACTAGCGAGTTCGTAACTAATTCGTTATATAGTATTAGGGGGGGTCGGTCGGTAGGTAGGACGGGAAACACTCGGTCAGGCTAATCTAGTCTATTACTATGGATAGGCACTCCTTAGGTAGGGCAGGCTCTATATATAAGACATAGCTCGAAGAGCTATAATAGAAGATAGTCGGGATCGCGATAAAATGTAAAAGTAGGCGCGAGTTTATATAACTACTAGGTATAAAGTAGGTTCCCGCTCTTAACTAGCTGTGATAATACGCCCCCTGTCAGGGGGGGTCGGTCGGCAGGTAGGACGGGGAACACTCGGTCAGGCTGATCTGGTCTATTGCTACGGATAGGCACTCCTTAGGTAGGGCAGGCTCTATATACAAGACGTAGCTCGAAGAGCTACAACAGAAGACGGTCGGGATCGCGACAAAATGCAAAGGCAGGCGCGAGTTCACGTGACTACCAGGTGCAGGGTGGGTCCCCGCTCTTAACCAGCTGTGATAATACGCCCCCCTTTTAAGGGCGAGCTCCTGCGAGTATTCATCAAGGACCAGGTTTATCGGGATATCGGCGGTGGTAGTTGGCGACGATCTATTACGCGTTCTCCAGATACTCTGCGGGTTCTTTAGTCGGATTATCATACCCAACCCACTTTATAGTATACCGTAATCGTGGGTTACCTCGGCCTCTTCGTTCCTAGCGGGAATCTACTATCTCTTATACCACAAACTCTTCAGCCCTATCAACTTCAATAGGCGGCGGGGGTGCGATACGTTATCCGGGATGGGGGTTATTAGTAGCGGGTCGGAGTAGGTTAACGTAGAACATAAGGTATACTCTTATACTTATAGGTAGTTCTAGTTTATAGGCGTACGGCGACACGGCTTTCTCGACCTTTAAGGGGCCGATATTCTTCTAGTCTAGTTTCTTCTACGGCCGTAGGGTTCGCAGGTTTCGGGGGTCTAGCTAGACTAAGTCTCTAGTACGATACGTGCGGGTAGGTCGGCGGTTCCGGTTCGCTTGGTCTTCGTAGCGGGCTTAGGCGGCGGTTGATTCGGACTATAAGTGTTTATTGATCTACTTTATCTTACGAATAAAGCTTTCTGCGTCCCGGGAGGCGGGAGTATTAGCGGTAGGGATATCTGGTTCGAACCCTATCCGGGGGTGGGAGCCGTAGTTAGCAAAGAACGGCGATATGCTAGTAGTCTCGGATTTCCAGGAGTTAGCAGCGAATTCAGCTAGCGGGAGCCAGGTAGACCAGTTGTCTTATAGATAAGATACGTAGGATCGCAGGTATTGTTCCAGGATAGTATTAAAGCGTTCAGTCTGGCCGTCCGTTTGTGGGTGTATAGCGGTTGATAATAGGCTCTTGATCTATAGCTATCGGTTTAAGCTCTTCTAGAACTCAGAAACAAACTAGGGGCCTCGGTTGGATACAATAGTTAATAGTAGGCCGTGTAGCTTCCAGACATAGTGTAGGTATAGATAGGCAGTCTTAGCCGAATCGTAAGTTACTTTACAGGGTATTAAGTATCTTATCTTCGTTAGACGGTCTACTACGACGAGGATTGCGTCGTATCCCTGGCTCGGAGGTAGGTGTGTGATAAAGTCTATTAACACGTCTCTCTAGGCGCGTTCGGGGATCGGTAGCGGCTTTAGGACTCTTTGGTAGGCGTCTCGGGACGGGTTAGACCGGCGGCAGGTGTGATAGTTCTTGATCTATCTTTCCACGTATACTAGCATGCCTGGCTAGAAGTAACTTCTAGATAGGATATCGTAGGTGCGGGCTCGTCTAGGGTGTCCGGTAACGGGTGACTTATAATAGCGGCGGAGTAGTTCAGCCTTTAGTTCGTCGTGGTCAAGGACGTATAAGCGGTCTCGGAAGTATAGGCGGTTATGGTTCTCGGTGCACTTAGATAGTATGATACGGGTATAGCGTCGCTTGCCTTTACGGATCGCTTCTTGAATAGATTCCAGGATTTTATTAGCGGCATAGCCTTTATTAAAGAGGTCGGATAAGTCGGTAGGAAGTTCGGTTAGCAAGCGAGCGGCGTGGAACCTTACCCTCGGGTCCAGGTTCTCTCTCTTTAGTACTATCTGGCTCTAGTGGAGAAGGCGTTTATCCCCCTCCTTTAGGAGATCCTCTAACCTCCTGGTTAAAGCGTCGGGCTTGGTACCTTACTTCCCGGGTCGGTAGGTAATCTGAAAGTTAAATCGTGATAGGAACTTAGACTAACGGGCTTGTCTTCGGTTTAGTAGCTTCGTTATAGTAAAGTACTCTAGGTTACGGTGGTCGGTGATCACTTTAATCGGTGAAGAGGCTCCCTCTAACTCCGGGCGCTATTCCTCGAAATAGCGAATTATAGCTGTTAGTTCTTTATCGTAGATCTCGTAGTTATACTTAGTAGTAGTGTGCTTCTTCGAGAAGAAGGCAACAGGTCGTAGTATCCTATCATCCCCTACCTAGGATAGCACCCTAGCGGAGATATAGTCGGAGGCGTCTGTCTCTAGGATAATATTCTTTTCCTAGTTAAACGGGGCTAATATCGGGGCGGTGCTAAAAGCGGTTTTCAGGCCTTCGAAGGTATTACGGTAGTTAGTAGTCTAATAAAATAGGACTCCCTTTCTAGTTAGGCGGTTCAAGGGTGCGGTAATCTTCGAGTAATCCCGGATAAATCTCTAGTAGAAATTACCGAAACCTAGAAAGGCTTGCATATCGGTAACGTAGGTCGGCGTCTTCTAGTCTCTCACGGTCCGGACTTTCTCAGGGTCTATTCGGATTCCCTCTCGGCCGATAATTAAGCCTAGGAATTTTATCTCGGTCACGAAGAATTCGTACTTTAATATCTTGGTATATAGCCTAGCGTTCCTTAGGGCTTTTAGGACTATTCGTAAGTATTCTTCGTGTTCGGACCTTGTTCGGCTATAGATCAGGATATCGTCTAAGTAGGCGGTATAGAAAACATCAAGGTATTCTCTTAGTACGTTATTAATATACCTCTAGAAGGTTATAGGGGCTCTAGTTATTCTAAATAGTATAACAAGCGACTCGTATAGTCTAAATCGAGTACGGAAGGCGGTTAAGTACTCTTCCCCTACGCGCATCCGGATATTATTAAACGTAAAGATAATATCGATCTTCGAGAAATATCGTATACTAGCTAGGTTATTTAGGGATTCCTTAATTAACGGTAGCGGGTATCGGTCTTTAATAGTAACGTTATTTAGAGCGCGGTAATCGACATAAAAGCGTAGTCCGCTATCGTTCTTCTTAACGAATAACACAGGGACGCCACAGAGGAGGAGCTTGGTCGAATAAATCCTTTTCGTAGGTTCTCCTCTAACCACTCCTTTAGGGTCTTTAGTTCCTCTCGAGACATCCTATATAAGGGTCTAAACGGTAGTGTGCTTCCCTCTTTCAACTAGATATAGTGGTCTCTAGGTCGGTGCGGCGGTAGTTTATTAGCTTCTTTAGGCGAGAACACGTTAGCGAACTTAGCGATCTCTAGGGGTAAGGCAGGTTCTTATTCGGTAGGTTCTATAATCATCTCTTCGATCTAGGCTATAGTAATAGCGAATAGCCTTATATCGCTCCTTCGGGTATATATAGATATGGCTCTTAACGATACTAGAAAGATATCGCGTTAGCTTAGTGGTCCGGGGGCGGGCTTTAGATACTAGCGGATTTTCGCAGGAACGGTATGCATAGCTATAACTTTTAACAAAAGTCCGGGTATGTTATAGTACTGTTAGTAGTACGGGCTATTAAAGCGTAGTATATGGCTTCTAAAGCTAACGAGAGGGTCGTGTTATTTTAACCAAGGTATCCCAAGCACGATCGGGTAGCTTCTAAGTTAGGTTACGTATAATATTATATTCTTCTATTCGTGGTCGTTTATCCGTATCCGGCTGCGGATATAGTGTGTGATCTGGCCGCTCTCTACGGGGCGGCTATCGAACACCTCGATCGTAATCGGGTGTGTTAGTCAGTGTATTCTTAGGTTATGGTTCTCGGCCTAGCTTCTGTCGATAAAGGCCTTCCCCTTAGCTCCGCTGTTAAGTATTGCGGGGGCGGGTAAAGTAATATTATCGGGTAAAAGTAGTTTAGTAGGCATAATCATTAGGTTCGATCGTTGGTTGTATTCCTCCTTAATCGGCACGCTATATATAGCGGCCGAGGAGATTTAAAGCGTTCTCTAAGCGGTTTTCTCGGGGATAGTAGTTATACGTTCTGCTAGCACCTGCCGGTGACTTAGGGCAGGCTCACTCCGTTTTCCGTGCGGTCTAGGGAGGGTGTTAACCTCCGACTATCCGGCGCGGGAGAGTCAGGGGATCTAGCAGGGGACAGGTCTTCGCTATTTAAAGCGGTAAATCGGGCTTGAGTGCGTCTGGTGTCTGGCTTCCGGCAATCTCGAATATAGTGACTATCGGAGCTATAGCGGAAGCAGAGGTTGTTTTCCCTCCGGTTCGGGCCCTATAGTCGGCGTTGGTTGCTCAGGTCTATAGGGTCGTTGGCGGTCATAGCGGCGGGTACCGTGCGGCGTGAAGGGCTGCGGTTCGGAGGGCTGCGTCCCTTGCGCGGGGAGGTTTGTCTCTGGTTTTGGTGTAGAGCCGGTCTCGGGGGTTGGCTACGCTGGATTTGTTACTAGTGTTGGCGGTATCGGTTGTCTAGAGTCTGTAGGTGGTTGGCGTATTGGTGGAACTCCCGGCTAGGGGGCGGGTTGTGAAGCAGCATATCCTGCAGTTCACGGGATATTCCTTGGAATAGTAGTGGCGTTAGGTTGCTATCAGCTATTTCTCCCTCTAAGGCGAGGCGTTAGAACTCCGAGAAATACGTGCTAAAGTCTTAGTGCCTTTAGCGGAGCTAGTGTAGGCGGTTCTAGGCGTTCTAGACGCGGTCAGGGTCGCCGAACGCGTTTTCGAGATAAGTTAGGAGTTCGGGGTAGTCGCTAAACTATAGGATTCTAAAGATAGTGCGGGGGAGTATTAAGGCGTATACCTTCCCGGTAAGCCTACCGGCTACGTACGTCAACCGGCTCGTAGCGGTAGGGAATCGGTCGGCGTTAGCTATTATTTTCGCGTGGATTTAGTATAAGAAACGGCGGAGATCGGGGCGGGATCCTTCAAACTTATCAGGGTCGGGAAGCTTCTTAGATAGTCGGGAGGAGGTGGTAGATCCAGTAGTAGGCGGCGGAGTCGTTCCTAAGTAAGGAGCTATAACCTCTTTAGCGGGGGGGGTTCCTAAAGCCTCTAGAGTGATTACTCGTACGGTCGGTAAGCTGGCTTGCTAGGCGAGTCGGGCGGTCACGGTTGCCTCGATAATCTATATATCCTTATCCTTTATCTAAGCAAGAAGGTTCCGGTTAGCCGCGCTCTCCTCGATAATCTTGGTTTCGAGGGTAGCTGTTTTCTCGTCTAGTATAGCTATATAATCGGTGAGGTTCGTAATCTAGGTATCTTAGGATTCTATATAAGCGTATGCCTATTAATAGAAGTAAAACCATTCAGAAGGGTTACTAGCTACGGTATCTACGAAGGCGCGCGTATCCTAAGGTAACTCTAGAGGCGTCGGGCGGGAGGTTATCGTGTTTAGCGTCCTATAGGTAGGAGCTACGTAATATCAGGGGGGGTCGGTCGGTAGGTAGGACGGGGAATACTCGGTCAGGCTGATCTGGTCTATTGCTACGGATAGGCACTCCTTAGGTAGGGCAGGCTCTATGTACAAGACGTAGCTCGAAGAGCTACAACAGAAGACGGTCGGGATCGCGACAAAATGCAAAGGCAGGCGCGAGTTCACGTGACTGCCAGGTGCAGGGTGGGTCCCCGCTCTTGACTAGCTGTGACAGTTATATTCCTCCTTAATCGGCACGCTATATATAACAGCCGAGGAGATTTAAAGCGTTCTTTAAGCGGTTTTCTCGGAGATAATAGTTATACGTTCTACTAGTACCTACTAATAACTTAGGGTAGGCTTACTTTATTTTCTATATAATCTAGGGAGGGTATTAACCTCCGACTATCTAGCGCGGGAGAGTTAAGGGATCTAATAAGGGATAGGTCTTCGCTATTTAAAGCGGTAAATCGGGCTTAAGTACGTCTAGTATCTAGCTTCTAGTAATCTCGAATATAATAACTATCGGAGCTATAGTAGAAGTAGATATTGTTTTCCTTCTAGTTCGGGCCCTATAGTTAGCGTTAGTTACTTAGGTCTATAGTATTATTAGCGGTTATAGCGGCGGGTACCGTGCGGCGTAAAGGGCTATAGTTTAAAGGGCTATATCCCTTACGCGGGGAGGTTTATCTCTAGTTTTAGTATAAAGCCGGTCTCGGGGGTTAGCTACGTTAGATTTATTACTAGTATTAGCGGTATCGGTTATCTAGAGTCTAAAGGTAGTTAGCGTATTAGTAAAACTCCCGGCTAGGGGGCGGGTTATAAAGTAATATATCCTATAGTTCACGGGATATTCTTTAGAATAATAGTAGC
This sequence comes from Emericellopsis cladophorae, assembly GCF_022114955.1. Taxonomy (NCBI): domain Eukaryota; kingdom Fungi; phylum Ascomycota; class Sordariomycetes; order Hypocreales; family Bionectriaceae; genus Emericellopsis; species Emericellopsis cladophorae. Next base: position 99,152 of record NW_026250945.1, read on the forward strand.
TTTAGATTACTATTAGCTATTTCTCCCTCTAAAGTAAGGCGTTAGAACTCCGAGAAATACGTGCTAAAGTCTTAGTACCTCTAGCGGAGCTAGTATAGGCGGTTCTAGGCGTTCTAGACGCGGTTAGGGTCGCCGAACGCGTTTTCGAGATAAGTTAGGAGTTCGGGGTAGTCGCTAAACTATAGGATTCTAAAGATAGTGCGGGGGAGAATTAAAATATATACCTTCCCGGTAAGCCTACTAGCTATATATATTAACTAGCTCGTAATAGTAAAGAATTAGTCGGCGTTAGCTATTATTTTTATATAGATTTAATATAAGAAATAGTAAAGATCGGAGCGGGATTCTTTAAACTTATTAAGGTCGGGAAGTTTCTTAGATAATCGGGAGGAGGTAGTAGATCCGGTAGTAAGTAGCGGAGTCGTTCCTAAGTAAGGAGCTATAACCTCTTTAACGGGGGGGGTTCCTAAAGCCTCTAGAGTGATTACTCGTACGGTCGGTAAGCTAGCTTATTAAGCGAGTCGGGCGGTTATAGTTACCTCGATAATCTATATATCCTTATCCTTTATCTAAGTAAGAAGGTTCTAGTTAGCCGCGCTTTCCTCGATAATCTTAGTTTCGAGGGTAGTTATTTTCTTATCTAATATAGCTATATAATCGGTAAGGTTCGTAATCTAAGTATCTTAGGATTCTATATAGGCGTATACTTATTAATAAAAGTAAAACTATTTAGAAGGGTTATTAGCTATAGTATCTACGAAAGCGCGCGTATCCTAAAGTAACTCTAGAGGCGTCGGGCGGGAGGTTATTATATTTAGCGTCCTATAGGTAGGAGCTATATAATATTAGGGGGGGGGTCGATCGGTAGGTAGGATAGGGAATACTCGGTTAGGCTGATCTAGTCTATTACTACGGATAGGTACTCCTTGGGTAGGGCAGGCTCTATATATAAGATATAGCTCGAAGAGCTATAACAGAAGACGGTCGGGATCGCGATAAAATGCAAAGGCAGGCGCGAGTTCACGTGACTACTAGGTGCAGGGTGGGTCCCCGCTCTTGACCCGCTGTGATAGCGTAAGCTCTCTCTATCTCTAGATCTATCTCTTTATAAGACTAGTTAGTATTTAGACCCTCCTTGTTACGGTTCTACTAGTCGCTAGTAGCTAGGTATAAGACCTGGCCTAGTTCACCCAGGCACGTGACGCGTGCCCACGAGGACGCACAGACCTCGCAGGGTCTTCATAAGAAAGGGGGACCGTAAATTCCCTCCTCTTTCTCTTTTCCTACCTTATCGTTAGATAGACTTAATCTAAGCTACTAAGTTATTCTAATAGGGCTTAGCCTATAATATATCTAACGATCTATCTAATAACGTAGCGTATTCGTATAGCACGAGCTACGAAATCCGACGAATAAATATTCGATATACCCTCGTAGGTAATTGTATAAGTTACCGAGTAAGTAAATACCTCGCTCCGGCCGATATAAGAGCGGATCGTAGAGCTTTCGTAGCTTATTTATAGTAGGCTCGTAACGCCTACCCTTTCACAGGCTCCCGAATAAGACACGCCTAAATATCCTATGCCCGTCCCCCCCGTCGTTATCGATATAGTGCCCGACGAGGTAACTTAGGCTAATATTCCGACCGAGGCGCCCCCCGAGCGAAGACCTAGCGGCCACCCTATAAGGAAGCTACTAGCGAACCCTCTAAAGTTCTCGGGTAATACTAAGGACTACGACCTCTAGAGAGTCTAGATAAAGGATAAGCTCGAGCTAGACTAGAACTATTTCGACTCGCAGCGAGAACGCTAGTACTTTATTAATAGCTGCCTAGACACTAACGCGTAGCGTGTCGTACGGGCCTGCTATAAAGCAGGGGCATAGGCCGACTAGGACCCCTATAAGTTCTTAGCCTACCTCGATCGGTATTACGCGGATCCGAACTAGAGCGCACGCGCTATGGAGACCCTACGTAACCTTAAGTAGAGCGAGGTATAGTCCTTCGCGGCCTTCTTACTTAAGTTCGAGCGTATTCTAGCGGAAGCCGGCGGCGGCCTCTAGACCGATAGCGCCCGCCTCGCCTTCCTATCGGGTGCGATAAGCTAGCGACTCCGTATTATACTCGTCCCCGTGGATCTCCTAGATAACTATAGCGCTTAGGTCACTAGGGTATAAGGGGTTACGTAGAAGCTCGAAAGTGCCGATAAGGGCGCGAGGACGTAGTTCCCCCGTAGGAGGGCCGCACCCGAGGCGAACCACGCGTACACCCCTAGGGATAGCGACGGCGACGTCCGAATAAGCGGCGTTAACCGCTTGTTATAGCGAGGTAGCTGCGCCTCCGAAGTCCGGGTGCGGAAGCTAATTACGTGCTAGTCTTATAGCTAGGAGGGCTATATTAAACGGGAGTGCCCGTCTCTAAGGGTCGCCGCGGTCTCGCAGGAGTCTTATAGCGATAACGAGGATAACGAAGAGCCGGATACTACGGCGGGAAAAGTATAGCCCCGAAGCGAAGTTAGGCGTCGGGGCCCACGAGAGCTAAGATTACTCGTTAGAAGAGGTTTAAGAGTCTATTAAGTAGTTCTTCGTTAAATATATAAGTACGAATAAATAGCGTTCACGTTACGAAGGCCTTAATAGACTCTAGCTATAACTATTATATAGTTATAAGCGAAGACCTTATAACGAGACTTAGCCTCCCGCTAGTAGAAGAGTATTCCCGCCCCTTAAGGGGATACTCCGAAGAGATAAAGTAAGGAAAAAATAGCGGGGTCGTAATACTAATAACAGAGATCTATAGCTTTAAAGAAGAAGTCTTTACTTACGTAGTACCAGGTCTTAGCTAAGACCTATTTCTAGGCAACCCGTGGATAGCACGTAATAAGACTAGCTATAACGCTAGGAGAAAGCAGCTCTAGCACGGCCATATAGGGCTAGCGGTCCGCCTAGTTAGGGAGTAAGAACCCCGTAGAGTATAGGCGGTACGAGTGGCGAAACTTATATCGGGGAGCGTCTTCGTAGCGGAATACCAGCGAGCACGATAACGTAAACTAAGGGACCCGGCTATTAGCGCGATCTCGTTAAAAGACATAGAGGACGTACTCGTACCGAAGACGCCGGTAGACCCTAGGGACTTCGTGCCGGCCGATATCTTACGAGATTTCCCGAAGTTATTCTCGCTAGATCACGCGATAGAACTACCCCTATACCGACTAAGCGTGGACCACGAAGTATACCTAGTGCGGGATAGTAGCGGGAACGAAGCGCCCCTACTATAGGGATTACTCTATAAGATATCGAGAGAGGAACTCCTAGTACTACGGAAGGTACTTTAAGACTTACTCGATAAGGGTTTCGTGCGGGCTAGTAGCTCCCCCGCGTTAGTACCGGTGCTTTTTGTGAAGAAGCTAGGCGGCGGAATCCGATTCTACTGCGATTATTAAGTATTAAATACAATCACGAAAAAGGATAGATACCCACTCCTATTAATCTCGGAGACACTCCGCAGCTTATCCGTAGTAAAGTAGTTCACGAAGCTCGACGTAATAGCTGCTTTTTATAAGATCCGGATAGCCTAGGGTCACGAGGAGAAGATAGCGTTCCGAACGAGATATAGGCTATTCGAGTAGATTATATACCCGTTCGGGCTAAGCGGCGCCCTTACTATATTTTAGCGGCGAATTAACGGCGTCCTCCGAGAGTTCTTAAGGGACTTCGTAACTATATACATCGACGATATCTTGATTTACTCGAACGGATCGAAGAGCGACTACCTTACGAAGGTACGGCGAGTACTTAAGGCGCTCGCCGATATAGGGCTGTCACTCGACCCTAAGAAGAGCGCGTTTGCCGCGAAGAAGGTGAACTACCTTAGCTACGTGGTAGAGGCCGAGAAGGGAGTATCTTACGACCTAGAGAAGCTGCGAGCTATACGCGAATAAGAGGCGCTTACGACGGTAAAGGGAGTATAGAGCTTCTTAGGCTTCGTGAATTATTACCGCGGCTTTATAGACCACTTCTCCGATACGGCGATCCCGTTAGTAACACTTACGAAGAAAGGAGTTCCTTTTATCTAGTCGGAGGGAGAAGATATAGCGTTCTCGGAACTAAAGCATAGGCTTTACGAAGCCTTAGTCCTATAATACTTCGATACTAAGCGGGAAACCTAGCTAGAGACCGACTCGTTAGGATAGGCTATAAGAGCGACCCTAACCTAGCTAGACTCGCAGGGGAATCGCCGCGTTATCGTATATAACTCGAAGAAGCTCTCGCTAGCTAAGTATAACTACGAGATCTATAATAAGGAACTCTTAGCTATTATATATAGCTTAAGAGTATAGAGGGCGGAGCTAAGAAGCTACGAGTCCTTTGCGATACTCACGGACTATAAGAACCTTATATACTTCCTTACGAAGCGATAGCTTAACGAGAGGCAAGTACGCTAGGCTATAGAGCTTTAAGAATATAATTTCTAGCTACGCTATCGCCCGGGGTATAAAGCCGCTACGCCCGACGCGCTAAGTCGCTATAAATAAGATATTCCCGCGGGAGAAGATAATCCTCGCACGCTCGGCCGCTTCCGGGAGATATTTCCTAGAGGCTCTTTACTAGAAAACCCGCTTATAAGGACACTAGGGAGTATCGAAGATACTAGCCCTTTACCGCTCGCGGAGGGAACTAATATCTTCTCCGCCGATAAAGCCTTAGCGAACCTCTAGGACGAAACTATCCGCTAGGATAAGGTCTACTAGATAGTATACCGAGCGGTATCGTAACGAGAGCGCCGCTTCCCCGCTCGCCTAGGACTTAAGGTCTAGATCGCGGAATACTAGATTAATTCTAGCCGGCGATTGCTATTCCGAGATAAGATCTAGGTTCCGGGGGGCGCTCCCGGGGACGGTATAGACGATATAGATAGGCTACGTGATTAATTAGTATAGAAGATTCACGAGGCTCTATCGGTCGGCCACCCCGGACGGGATATTACTTACGAAATAATAGCAAGGAAGTTCTTCTAGCTAGGTATAACGAAGCTTATACGTAGGTTTATTATAGCGTGCGATACTTACGGCCGGAACTATATTTAAAGAGAGGCAAAGCAAGGCCTCCTTAAGCCCTTGCCTATCCTAGAGCGACCACGTAGCGACCTCGTAATAGACTTTATTATAAGCCTGCCCGAGTCGGGTTTAGATAAGGCGTAGTACCTTTAGGTTATCACGGACAGGCTAACGAAGGCGGTGACGCTCGAGGCGATAAGTAGTATAACTACCGAGGCGTGTGCGTAGCGTTTCCTTACGTACTACTACCGGTACCACGGGATACCGATATCTATCGTTAGTGATAGAGGGATAAACTAGACCGGAAGATTCTAGAAGAGCCTCTACCGACTTATAAGGGTTACGTAGCGACTAAGCACCGCCTACTACCCCTAGACGGATAGGATCTCGGAGAGGAATAACCAGGAGATCTAGGCATACTTTCGTTATTATATCGATTAGGCCTAATCGAACTAGTCGGACTAGCTGCCTATAGCGATATTAGCGCTTAATAGTAGGAAGAACGCTACTATAACGGTCAGCCCCTTCTTCTACGAACACGGCTAGGAACTATTAGCGATTCAGGTGCCGGATAGTAAGGCAAGCGAGCTACAAAGTTCCCCCGAGCTCGCTACGAGGGACTTTATCTCCTAGCTAGGAAGGGTGATAGAGTTTATATAGACGGCTATCGCTGCCGCGCAATAACGCGCCGAGGACGCGGCTAACTCGCACCGGCGACCTACCGAACGGTTCGAGGTTAGTGATAAGGTATGGCTAAAAATAGCGAATTACCGCACGGCAAGACTAAGTAAGAAGCTCGACGCCTTATATTATAAATACGAAGTTACTAAGGTTATTAGCCCCTTAGTAGTCGAGCTCGGTGTTCCCTTTGCGATCTACCTGTGTTTTTATATCGACTAACTACGGAGGGCGGGCCCGGGTCTAGTAGCCGGTTAACAGACCGACGATACCTAACCTCTTATAATCTTAGTCGACGAATAATAGGAATAGCTAGTTAAACGTATCCTTTATATATAAACTAAGCGGCAAGGCCGCGGGTCACGGAGGGAATACTTAGTGAAGTAGAAGGGCTATTCCGAACTAACCTAAGAGCCGCTATTAAGCCTTAAAGATACGGCCGCGCTTAACGAATTCGAGGAAATTCACGGACCCGCGGATTTTCACGATAGTCCTAGCTAGAATACGGCGAGGTCGTAATAGATACGCAGGCTTTCCGCCCCAGATACGACTAATTTTACGATATTTATACTCGACTTATAGATAGGGGGGGGGGGAGGAAGTTATTTAAGGCCTTACGGCCGCAGCCGATTAGCCGGGCTACCGTAGGGAGACCGTATACTAGAACTTTTCTTAAAAAATTAAAAAATAAAAATCAGCCCCGAGGGGTCCTCTATACCTAAACCGTAACGATACCGTATCTAGGCTATAGGGGCCGCTTCCTCCTCTTCGGTCTCGGGCTCCTTATTAAGAGGGCTACTACCCTCGACGATAGGAAGTTTCTAGGAAATTAGTCGATAACTCATAGGGGGGCTATAGCAAACTCACAAAGTGCTCGTAGAGCGAGCGCACTATAGCCTCGAGGCCGGTATGGCCGTAGGTAGCGTCGGGGGCGGCCCGAGGATACTAGCGTAGCGCGCGTAGCGCACGCTCGCCGGCGATAGACCTTTTACGTAATTCCTAACCCATTAGTATACGTTCTCTTTACGGGTGCGTAGCGGACTAACGTCGGACCTATCGCCCGGAACGACGCCCGTGGCTTTAGCGGCAGCAGCAACGGCAAGGAACTCTAGGGCGGCAGGGACGGCCTTAGGAGCGAGCTACAGAATGTAGGCGTTAGTAATATAAGGTGGCGGCGTCTGGATTTTTAAGAAATACAAAACTTATAAGGATATACTCGTGCTTAATATTAGTATAATAGTAGCACTTCCTGCCACCGGAATCTACGCGAGTTAGCCGGCGGGCCGCACGGAGGTCGTAGGATAACTTACTCTTAACGCTACGGTAGGGCGCGGCGGAGGGGTCGCCTACGAGGGCGCGGAGGTAGCGGGCGTATCTAGAGCGTATAAGTAGAGTCCTTATATTTACTACGTAGTTATATATACAGGAGCTTACGGCGGCGGCCTAGGGGCGCTAGCTTCTTGCCTAGCGGCGGCGAGGGAGGGGGGGACTAGGAGGACTATTTTAGCGGGTTAGTACGGTCCTCGCTAGAGACTCGCACCCTAGGGTGTTATAATATACGGCGCGGGGGCGCTTAGAGCCACGAGGGCCCTTGGCGGCGCCTTTCTTACCGGAGGCCACTGCGTGTATGCGTTAGCTATACGTTGTCGCTCTAGCTTCGGAGTCCTTACTAGGGGCGGCGGCGGCGGCGGTAGGGGCGGTAGGGGCGATAAAGATTTGATCGTTCTACGACGTTAGTAAGGCTCTTAGAGTGGCCGTAGGCGGCACGCAAGGACTACGCGCGTATAGGATTAACTCACCGGGGCCGGCGGGCTAATTAACTATAGCGCGCTACGTATAGGGTTAGTAGGGAGGTCGTAGAGGTATCGCGGGGCTACCGTAGGCTATTAAAGGCATATACCGGTATCGAGAAATAAGGCTAAAGGAGAGAAAAAATAATAGGTAGGGAAGGCCACGGCCGATATTATTATAGCCGCCCTTAGATTTATCTAAGGTTAGCTTACATTACCTTTACCTCAGCCTTATTTCGCGAGGCTAACGGGTGTATATATAGGACGTAACCATACCGCGCGGGGTACTACGAGAAACCGCGGATCCACCCGGAGTACGAATTATTATATACGAAAACCTAGGATATACTCCTAGCGGTAAGGCACCCCGTAGCTATCCCGACGGGCTACCGTAGGCTGGCCTGGAGTTAGTAAGGGGGTAATATTACGGTTCTACTAGTCGCTAGTAGCTGGGTATAAGACCTGGCCTAGTTCACCCAGGCACGTGACGCGTGCCCACGAGGACGCACAGACCTCGCAGGGTCTTCATAAGAAAGGGGGACCGTAAATTCCCTCCTCTTTCTCTTTTCCTACCTTATCGTTAGATAGACTTAATCTGAGCTACCAAGTTGTTCCAACAGGGCTTAGCCCACAACACTCCTTAAATAAATCTAGCCGATTAGTATTACTTAGTAAAGTAAGGTAAAGATTAAGATAGTTATTCTTTTACCGTTATATTAATTTTTAGACTTCTAAGGAATACGCGAATGTAAATAATTCCCGCGATATAGGTAAGGGCTCTCTTTATAATATTATACTTAATTATACATGCCTCTTATAATAACGTATATACTATGCCTTACTTTTGTTAAGAAGTACGCGGTTTAATTTACCTTTATTATAACACGCGCGTGTTTTTTTACTAATTAATAGCCGCGATTATAGTATAATTAGTACGGTCGTAGTATAATTAGCGGCTTAGTCGCGCGTTAATTAAGGCTCTACGCGATAAGGTACTATAAGGCTGATCCTTTATAGGGAAGATTAGCCTAATTATAGTATAGGTAGAGGAAGTTATTATACTATTTATTATAGCCCTTTAGCGCTAATTTAATAAGCGCGCGATAGAATATAAGGGGAACGAATAGCTATAAAATACTAGGGAACTTCCTACGATTAATCGAGTAATTATTTAAGGTTATTTAATTAATAAGGGAGTTAAGAATTACTATTACTCTAATAAACTAAAGGTAGATTAAATAAGTAGAAAAGGATAATTAATTTAAACGTCCTTAGGTAGCCAGTCGGCTAGCCTAAATAGGCATGGCGCGGCTACTCCTCGGATCGTGTGCGCGCAGCCTGATTGGCTGCGGCGTTGTTAATACTATCTTATCGCTATCGTACCTGTGCGTGTACGTGACTAGCACGTGACACCTACACATGTCGGACACGTGACCGCTTTGGTGGAGGCACGGCCCGAGTTAGTGTGTATGTGTGCAAGTGTTCATAATCGAGGAAATAGTAGGTCTTTTTGGGGCCTAGAAAAGGCTATTTGAATTGATGATCAAGAGGCTGATTTTAAGGCCTTCAACTGTGTGTTCGATCGTGCTCTTCTCGATCGTGCTGTGTGCTGATTCCTTCATTACAGCCATCTCCAGACCCCTCTTTGCTTAGTCACCGCGGTCCGACCCCTTTCGGTCTGACAACACACAGCGCAGATGCATCTTGGTTGAATGGCCACACAACCTCCAAAGTGTATCAACGCGAAAATAGTTTTAAGAAATCGGATCTTACGCTCTTTAGCGTCGACGGACGATTTCTACGCGCGCTTAGTAATATAGCTAGATATAGCGAGAGAAATAGAATAAGAAAACTTACTAAAATTAATAGAACGGGGATAGGCGTTTAAATAATCTTAGGGATAAGATCTAAAGAGGAGGGGCACTATATTATAACCTAATATACGGCCTTTACGTGCTTCTAGGCACGCCTTACTTTTTCCTACTACTTATAGCACGATTATTACTTATATAAATAATCGCTTCTACGATTACTACGATTATCGCGAATCACCGCGAACAAACAGACGGATTGTTTTTGAGGATAATAATCACCTTAGTATATAAGAAACTTAGCTTTACTACATTCAGTCTCTACCAGCTCCTTAGCTATAAATATAATTATCTACGTAAGATCTACTATCTCGCATATAGACTATAACCCGACCGCTTAAGTCAACGATATCCTAGTGTACTCAGTTCATAAACCGACTTCTATTCTATCTACCCGGTAGCTAGTCTAGACCCGAACGTCACATATAATTTGCTGTTCATTGGGTGGTCTTCACGATTCTGGGGACGCCGCTCGTATATCAGCTACCAGCTAGGTGCAAGTTTCAACGATGCTGTCACCGCATACGGCGGAGATTCTGACGCCTTGGGATTCAGCATCAGCTCCCTTGGTGTCGAGTGGGTGGCGCGCTACCTAGAACTCCAGGCCGCAAGGAACCTGGATAGACTCGACACTATCACCTACGACACTCTCAAGGAGTGGACGGTATATCGCATGAACAAGTACGCGGATTCCCTTCATGCCACGTATCCCGATCCTGGGGATTTCCACCCTGCTTGCGGCAAGGTCATCCATGTGCATGGGGAGCAAGATGATTTGATTCCAACCGGCTCGTCGATTCACTACTACGACTCTGCCCGCACTGTCATGTTCCCCTACATGAGCTACCAGGAAAGCGTTACAGCGGTTGATAACTTCTACCGCGTGTACCTTGTCACGGGCGGAGCTCACTGTGGGAGAAAATCTAATCAGCCTGGCGGCAGATGGCCGCAAACCATCTGGCAAACGGTCACTTCGTGGGTTGAGAACGGAGTCGCACTCGCGACACTGAGTGGCACGGATGAGATCGATACCATCTGTCGCTGGCCTCCCCGCCCACTGTGGTAAAGAAATGAAACTTCTTTCAACTGCGTCTACGATCAAGAGTCGATAGAAAGCGGGATGTATAAGTTCGATGCTTATATAATTCTCTTTACTATGTAGCACAAGGGAATCATGTTGTTTCTCAGGTATGTTTGCCTGCTTAGTCAGTCCATACAACCGGACTGCCCCCCTCACATTTTCGTCGCCGACCGAAGTAAACAATATGGCCATGTGATCATTATTGCGGAGATCTTGTTGTTAATTAAACTTACTAAAAATGAAGGGTCGCCTCCCGAACGTCCGAAGAGACGCGTCTCGTGAGACTATCTTCTCACGTCCGGTGGCGTGCGGCAAAACGCCCCTTGAATCCGGGCACTGACGAGTGGGACGTCTTCATTAATCTATCCGGATCCTTCTCGCCAACCGTCGACGTCTCCACACAAGGAAGCTTCTGCGCTAAAGTGGCGGATCGATTCTTCGGTTCCGGAGAGCGTGGTAGTATGAGCATCTCTGCGTGGCGCATCGCGGACGATGACCCTCCGCTGTCCCCCGCTTTCGGCCTCTATCCCCTCCCCCGCACCCCGCTTTCATGCGGCTTAGGTGGATCGTGTAGCTTTGGTCAGATCTTAGCTTGTGGAGATGCCGACATCTGTTTACTCCAAGAAACATCTGGTGGCCACGGACGCAATCCCCTCCGGGGGTCGCGCTCTCTGGAGATCCCGGGCCGGATGTGAAGCTCGCGGGGGAGGGGCCCGAGAGGTGTAGTTCTGTTCTCCGCATGCCTCGTCCTCAAAGCACCCCACATCGGACCAAGAATCAGCTTTCCGCCCTCGGAGGCACCTGACCGAAACATGTTTTGTAGATTCCTTGGCCAAGGCACGCGGCGCTTTGCGTGACGGACCGTTGCATCTCCATAGCTGGGTCTCATATTGGGGCTCGCTTGTAACGACCGGGGCTGCGAGTTGCGACGAGCGAGACCATGGCCACTGTGTGGGCGGACTGAGCGGCCCCTTTCGGCAGGATGCTAAGCCTCAAGGATGGGCTTGCCCAGACGGGCTTGGGAAAATTCATCCGCAGTTGCCTTGAGGGGGTCAGGTATAAGTAAAGAGGTCCCCGACGTTCTTTCGACATTGCTTCTGATCATCCCACACACTCCGACAAGTCCGACATCACCGATTCACCATGCTTACTCTCGCGGCTCTCTCCCTCCTCTCTGTGGCTACGGCCCAGAAGGTCGGATCTGACACTCCCGAAGTCCATCCTTCCATGACCTGGACCCAGTGCACTGGCTCTGGCTGCCAGCAGGTCGACGGCGAGGTCGTCATCGACGCCAACTGGCGTTGGATTCATGACAGCAGCCTCGCGAACTGCTACGACGGAAACGAGTGGACTGGAGTCTGCACCAGCAACACCGAATGTGCTGAGGAGTGCGCTCTGGAGGGTGCCAACTACGGCAGCACCTACGGCGCCAGCACCAGCGGCGACGCTCTCACTCTTGACTTTGTCACCACGCACGCCTATGGCACCAACATTGGATCTCGTCTCTACCTGATGCAGGACACCGACACATACCAGATGTTCAACCTCCTTGGCAATGAGCTCTCCTTTGACGTCGACCTTTCCACTGTCCCCTGCGGCATGAACAGCGCTCTGTACTTTGTCGCCATGGAGGCCGACGGCGGCATGAGCAGCTACCCCGTCAATGAGGCTGGCGCCAAGTACGGTACCGGCTACTGCGACGCCCAGTGCGCCCGTGATCTCAAGTTCATCGGCGGCCAGGGCAACTACGACGGCTGGATGGCGTCCGATACCGACGCCAACAGCGGTGTTGGTGAGCTTGGCGCTTGCTGCGCTGAGATTGATATTTGGTATGGAGTTTCAGAACCCTCTTAGCCAGTGACTAACATTGCGATTAGGGAATCCAACTCTCACTCCTACGCCCTGACCCCCCACTCTTGCGAGACTGGTTTCAACGAATACCATGTTTGCGAGACTACCTCGTGCGGTGGTACCTACTCTGACGATCGTTACGGTGGCAAGTGTGATGCCGACGGCTGCGACTACAACCCCTACCGCCTCGGCCGCACCGGCTTCTACGGTGAGGGCAAGAGTGTCGACACTAGCCAGCCCTTCACGTACGTCAATATACTCCTTTCTGGAAAATGCGAACATGCTGACATGAAGAAGCGTTGTTACACAGTTTGAGCTCAACGGCAATATGCGTCAGTTCTTCGTCCAGAACGACAACACCGTTGAGGTCCCGACACCGGCTTTCGACGGTCTCCCCGACAGCAATGAAATTAACGCTGACTTCTGCGACAACGTCTACGACGTCTTTGATACCCGCTCTCGCTACGAGGAACTCGGTGGCTGGAGCGCTATGCAAGAGGCTCTCGCGACGCCTTTGGTCCTGGTCATGTCTATCTGGGCTGACGTGAGTAACTCCGAATGAATCCCCTAACATCTTGAGAACACTGACCTGACAAATATCCAACCATAGAACTACGCCAACATGCTCTGGCTCGACGGCCTCTACCCCCGTGATAGTGACCCGAGCCAGCCTGGCAACCTCCGCGGCGACTGTCCCGCCGACTCCGGCGTTCCTTCTGAGGTCATTGCCAACTATCCCGACAGGTGAGTCTTGTTAAAAGCGCCCCAGTACCTCCTATCCTTGAGAATGGACCATCCTCTAACATGAACGCAGCTACGTGACCTGGTCCAACATCAAGTTCGGCCCCATTGGCTCCACTACCGACGACGACTCCAACCCCCCGCCCTCGTCGACTACGACCGCCTCGACTACCTCGACCACGACCACCTCTGAGGGCTCTGGGCCCACCAACCCCCCTGGCGGCTGCACGACTCCCCAGTGGGCTCAGTGCGGCGGCAACGGCTTCAGTGGCTGCACCACCTGCGCCTCTGGCACTACTTGCAACTACATCAACGACTGGTACAGCCAGTGCTACTAAATTCAAGCACAAGCCAGGCAGGACACAAAGACTGTATGAACGGGGAGTATAGGACATCGCAGAAGACAAAACATAAAAACTGGGATGGTCGGTGGGATCTCTTTTCTTTTGCTTCCAGGGCTGCCCTCGGAAATGTCACTCTTTTAGTTAGAATTAGGTACGTGAGATAGTGCCCTGACCCAGCTGGCTATGTGCCACTCTGTGGCTTCTCCCAGTTGGCGAGGCATTATGCGATAGATCATCAATGAGAGACATATATGATGGTCACATAACACTTCCAGACATTTCCTCTCAGTGCTTTTCTCTCTTCCAATTCTTCGGCACTGGCTGAAGGGATGCGCTGTCATAGCCAGGAAGTTGATTTTTTGGTCTCGTTGGGACAAAGTTAGGTCGAACTTCCTATTCTCCCAAGGAAGGTGGATTGTATAGGCGTTGAGAGAGCTCTTCTTGTCTCTGATCCATGGTAACTAGGAAGGTGACAAGAGGCTTTGATAAACTAGCTATCCTTGCATAATCTGCCACTTATACTAATCAACACTACATTCTACGCAGTTTTGCCATTTCGCACTAACTTTCCTAGAAAGTTCACTTGGCTCTTCAAGGCGGGAATGGCAGATTCCCGTACTGCTCCAGACATACCAACAGACAGTTGAGTCTATGACTGTTGTCATAGCCAACATCGTTGATACCGAAGTCTTGCACTTGCGTGACCCTACCTAATGAAGTTGTGACTCGCATAGTCCAACATCAAGATTTGGTCTACCCCTTTGGCAGGCTGCTTTCGAACTTGAACGAGTCATCATGTTGGTGGCGTTGAGAGCATACTGTGTGAGATGGCTGACAGTGTCTGCGAAGACGTGTGTTGTCGTGACCCAGCCAGGCTCGTTCTTATTAACAAGTAAAACTGGCTTAGTACTGACTAGTTGCTTGCACTTACTGTCTCTATCTTCATAGGCGAGGAGCGTGCGAGCGCGGATGTGCTCTCGATGATTAGCGGCTCCAAGCCCAGGAGACGATTTTCGAAATTCGACACGGTGACAAGAAACACACGGGCGAGGCTACCGAGGTAATGAAGCAGCTGCGGAAAGTCATTGCCCCCCGGAGCCAACAGAAAGCTTCTAGTCACGAGTTAGACAATGAGGATGATGGCGACTTGATAATTTCAATCATGATAATCACGATGCCATGCCCGACACAGCTGGTAGAGGTGTTGACGGCTCTCTGCGCAGCGAAGACAGCGAAGCTGGTATGGCCAATTTCCAAGAGAAATCCGACAACGAAAAGACCTGGAAGTGACCGTCTCCAACAATTTCGGGACGGGTAAGAATGGCAAGATAGACTGGCGCGACCCCCAGGTCTTCATGACCTACACGCCAAGGCCAGCTCACTATTATACAGTATTTATACCCTTAGCGCAGCTAATCCTTGCACCCTATTGGTCGCCCCCATTTTTCCCAGCGCTTTCTCCTGCACCATCTCCCGGGTAACTGCATTGACTACCACGATCGTTGGCTCTTTTCCGCTGTTGCCGGGAGCGAGGGCGTAGATCATCTGACCGACGGCCGTGAGATCAATCATGCCAGGTTGGCCGTTGGCGCTTAGGTCAATCTCGTTGAGGATAGAAGCGTCCTCGATGGACATCTCGACAATGCGGTTCACACCAACATCCGTCACAAAAGCGGTTTTGCTGGCCGGTGAGATGGTAGCCCAGCACGTCGCGGATTGACCATCTACAGCACTGCGTCCTTTGGTGGTAGCCTGCATGTCAGTGCCGATCGACAGAACAGTGGCGCCGAAAGAGGCGTCGGTAACGAAGATGTCGGTTGATCCGGGAATGGCGGTGGAGCCAAAGAGAACAAGTGTGTCGTCTGGGGAAGACATGACACCTTGCAGGCCAACAGTGCCGCCACGGCATGATGGATGAACAGGAAAGGCAGCCAAAAAGCCAGTATTGTTCGCCGGCGGGTCACCTTTGACGGTGGTGAAGAGAGTGCTCTCGTCTTCGGAGAAGAAGACGTGCGAGACGGTGTTTGTGGGGCCAACAGGCGGCGTCGTTTGTCCAAGATCGAACGGACGTGGAGCATCCATAGCTCCAATGCCGTTCTTCCGGTCGAAGTGGGCACAAGACACACCGGCCGTGGCACCGGTCGCCCCGACACATACAAGACGGTTCTTCATTGAGGCCGCCACGGTGTTGGGGAACTCGCCTGGCACCTCGACGGGCTGGCCGATCAGGGTCAGCTTCGTGGGGTCGGCTTTGTCAATGGAGAACATGGAGACTGTGTTGGATCCCGCGTTGACAGCGAAGATATTCTAAACCGTGTCAGGCGGCGCTCTAGAGGCGGCTGTTTGGAGTACTACTCACCATGCCTGCAACGGTCAGAGCAGATTGGGAGACCAGAGGGTCAACGCCAGCCGGTTCGTCCGTGGATCCATCGATACTGACTGCGCCAGCGCCGCCGGTCGCAGTCGTCGAACCTTCTCCAAGCATACCTTGCTCGTCAATAGGGACGGAAAGTACCATGTTCTCTTCTTCATTGGTACTGATGTAGATTGCCTGACGCCTCATTTCGCAGGATTTGGCAGGATGTGCGACCACTAGCTGAGCATGGAGCAGGCCACAGCTAAAGGCGAGGGTAGATGGCAAATGCATGATTTTGATCTGAGTGAATTGTGATAGTCGAAATTGAGACAAGCCAGTTGTCAGGGGTGGAGTACGGAGTAGAGAAAGAGAAGTATATGCTTTGATGAGTAGATGCCCTTCGTCCGAATGAAATTACATGGGAGAACACGGAAGCCTTTATATTAACTTATACGGAGTACGGCTGTGACGAGACTTGAGACTCATCGCTTCTGTAACTTCAAAGGATAACTTCATCAAAAATTCCAAATCGGGAGGCTAGCAAGGGTTCCGAATGGGGAAATATTGGAATTGTAATCAAGGGGCAGTCAGGAGAGGACATGAAACACGAACTGGCATGGTCTGACAAGCGACCGACCCCCGCAAACAGACCCTTGCTTTGCTGATTACCTTTATGTTGACGTACTTACCTACGACTTTCCTCACCGTCGACGCAGACTCCTCTGACATTTCGTCATTACGCGACACGCGCTTCTTGCAGCTAACTCAAGATGCCATCTAAGGGCCCCATCTTTCGCATGTTCAATCCGTCGGGTCGATCCAAGGAAGAGAGCGTTGAGAAAAGGCGGCAGCAGGTTCGCCGCGCCCAGCAGTGCGTTTCCGCTCCCCAATGATTCTCATAACCACCACGACATGCAGAACACTGCGGGCTAATGTCACAATGTCAGTATTTATCGCCAGCGCAAGACGCGGTACGTTAAGGCATTAGAAGAAGATATTGCCAAGTCAAGATGGCGTGAGTGCCAGATGTCAAAGGAGAAGCAGGATCTCGAGCACCAGCTGCAGACCTTGTTGTCACTCCTTGCACGAAATGGTATAGCGACCACGGGTATCAAGTGCTTGTCTCAAAACAATGCAGCCGGCTCTTGCGCAGGAATTGATCAACCATTCACATCGCCGGACGGAAGCCTGCTTCACAGTCATCCGGATTGGCCACAGGGTTCCACAATCATCTCCTCTCTATCTCCCCTCAGTTTTTCGTCCGATGACACTGTCTCCATGTCGTCCAGAGTCTGCGACATTGACCTAGCCACGCTCGGCATGAGATTCGTCCTCAAGTATGCATTACCTAGCTCTAATCAATCTTCCCGTATACCGCATCGAAGACGAGCTTATTCATAATTACAGGGTCGAGGAGCCTTGCCTAACGCATGTCCATGGCGACCACACCAGACCAAACGAGCCCTCCGGCCACGCTCTAACAGTCACCTCCCAGCTCCTGAGTCTGTCGTCTTCCCCGCCCCCGAACCGGTCATCTCTTTTGCCAGTGGAGGATGCTCCGGCGAGTATTCTCAATCGCCTGCTCATCCTATCCCCGACCTTTTCCGGCCAGGAGGACGTTACGCCGATTCAGGCTTGGGATGAGCTGCGCCAGCAACCAGTTTTCGGGAGTCTCGATCTAATGTGCGTCATGACGCTGGCTGAAAAGTTGCGCGACGCCGCGAAATGTTATGGGCAAGTCAAACAGTGCATTAAACGCGAGCATAACGAAATATCTAACTTCCTGTAGCTTTGGTGCAGTAGTGGACTATGCACTATTCACGCAACTACTATGGGAGGTAGTGACTTCAAAAGCACTAGTCGCCCCGGCCTAAGCCGTAAATACGAGGTAACAGAAATAGTTTAATTAAATAGAGCAAGTTTTATAAAGCCCTTGGAGTTAGCTTATTCTTACTATTACTACACTTTATAAATAAGAATAACGTAATCCACAAGCGAGTGCACCACCTAAGCGAGTACACTACTTTCCACCAGAATATAAATAATTTATTCAATTAACCACTATAAAATTAACTAACTACTATAACCATATCCGAATTAGAGATATCAGACCTTTCTATAGTATTCTGATAGGTTCGTACGTTATAGCCAGTCCCGCCGTAATTACTATAGCGTAGAAGCTTCGCACGAGCGGTCCCTCCCCTCCCTTTACCTTAGCGCTCTTCTTTTCTTATATACTTATCTAGATCTTTCTAATCTACTAGATCTTATATATCTTATATATTAAGTAATCCTCTAAGCTATACGCGTGTTTTTTTTTACTCTTTAGCGCTTACTTAGTGCCTTATTAGCCTTACGAAATATAGAGGTCTCTACCTCTAAGAGAGCCACCCGATATATAATAGCTCTTACCCCCTTCTTAAGTTAGTCTAAGGTAGCTATTATTAAGGTCGGAGAGCTATTCTAATAAGTAGAGATTCGATTCTTAATATACTCTAATTACGAGCTAGCCTCGTGCGTATTCTATAGCGTCTTCGGGACCTAAGGCTACTTAATCTTAAGGAGAGTCACCGGGGGCGTTAGTATTCGTAGTCGTATATGAAGCTTTAAGAGAACCCTTAAATAAAGGGTCGTATAGTATAAGGCCGGCCCTTATAAAGCCTCCTTATATATTCTTCTCGGTTATAGAGGTAAAGTAAGCTATACGGAAGGCGTAGAGGAACTCGAGCTTGCTAATATATATAATATATATATATATTAGATCCTTAACCTACCGGCCGTACGCTTACTTTAGTAGGCTAAAGTAACTAATATCTAGCGGCTAAAGGATATAAGAGGAATATATAGGTATATAGAGCGTGATAATATTATATTACTTATAATAGAGTTCGAATTCGATCGAGTAGTAGCTTTTATAGCCGTTAAGGATTAAGAGCCGATACTTACCTTTCGTACGAGGCGCTATATAATAACCGAAGTATTTAATCTAATCTAGACCGACCTTATTAATAGTCTAGCTATTATCGGTTATTACGATACGCTAGTCGGCTAGAAGATTATACTCTTAGTACTAATTAGCGAGATAGTATTTTACGGCGAGGATAATAAATAACGGGATAGCCTAACCGGCCGCGCTAACGCCTTAGATTATAATTAACCACTCCCGATTATTAAGCTAGGCTAATTTAGCCCTTATATAGCTATCGGATATCGTGACGACTATACCTACGAAGATTATACCTATTATAGAGCCGGTCTTATCGAAGTTATAGGTATCTTTATCTAGGATCCCATGCTTAGCCTTTATATTCCGTACTAGATTAAACTACTCGTTAATAAGTTTCGGATCTTCGTATTTAGCCCTCTAATAATCGTATCTACGAGACTAGCGAGTATAAAGCTCTAGCTAACGCTTAACGAAGTTATACACCTAGTTCTTCCCGATAGGTAGCGCGTCGCGTACGCGTAGTAGATAGTTAGCTATTTCTTTAATACCGCGTAATCTAGGAAGAAATAATTACGTAGCTAGCTTAATAATATATTAAATAATAACCCTTTTTTCTAATTTAATTAAATTTATTAAATTAGGCCTAATATCGCGTTAGGCCGTGCGACTAGCGCGTCGTCGCATAAAGGTTATATAATTAACTTCGTAGATCCTTACTACGGCCCTAAGGCTAAGTTTTAGATCTTTTTAGAGATATTCAATAGTAAAAATAATCCTACTTTCGTATAAAGATATAGGTATTCTGTGTTATAGAGGAATTCGGTGTCTTGCTATAAGGTAATATGCTGTGGTGGAAAGTGGTGCACTCGCTTGGGTGGTGCACTCGCTTGGGTGGTGCACTCGCTTGGGTGGTGCACTCGCTTGTGGATTACGCTACTCTAGGTTTATTATGAGAATACTCTAGGTTTATTATGAGAATAATCTAGGTTTATTATGAGAATACTCTAGATTTATTCATTGCTCCGCGGTTATACGAATTTCTAACTCTAAGTAACTTTTAAGTATTATAATCATTTTTAAACTTTTAATATACCTAACAAATATTAGATGAAAGGAGAATAAGAAACTTTATTATACCAAGGGTTTTACTTAATTTTCTCCTAGGAATATGTAGATTAGATAGCCTAGCTACCTTTTATACGGTATTTATAAGAGCGTATGATTTATTACTATGGTCAATAAAAATGTCTTCATTTTTTATATACTTATTAATTATTTGAGTCGACCTTTATATCATAAGTAGATAGAAAAATTATATTTGAATTATTTATAACCTTATTTCTTTCTTAATTAAATCTTGTGTTTATCATAAAAAAAAGGTAGTTTGAATTAATTAAATAGCTTAATAATATTTAAATAATAATCATCATTTTGTATAAAATATAAAATATATATAACTAAGAAGAAATATTAAAATTAAGAGCTTTAGAGTATCAAATATTTAAGAAGAAATAACAAGCTCTGTACTTCGGCTAAAGTTATTTGATATTTTTCTTTAGTATACTTAATTATAATAAAATTAAAATTTAGATATAAAAATATACAATATTTATATAATTATAATACAAGTAACTTAATAAGTTATCCTTTTTAATAAGGGACTTTTTATGAAGTAGGAAGAATAAAAGCTAAAAACTCCCTAAAGCCTAAAGATCGGTGGAACTATAAATATTATGTCAACTAGTCGGTTCGATCAGTATTAACTCTTATCAAATTCTAAACTAAGTTAGAAGCTATCGAGATCTACAATAAATTCCCAACCCATATCAAAATCTACCGACGTATCCTCTAGATAAGACAAGACGCCAAGTTCTAGCATAGAGCCGGGTTGTTCTACCCCCCACGGTCCCTCTGAATACGCAACACTTGGTATCGCTAGGTCTTCACTCGTGGTAGTAGGGTTAGCAACAGTCGTCGACGAGGATAGTTGGCTAGTAGGTAAAGCATGACTATCACCCGCGTTCGAGTTTCTTACAAAGCCTTGACTAGCTTGGGCGGTCTGCTCTCCGGTTTGGTCGCCTTTTTTAACGACTGTGCCAAAGAACGGAATGCGGACTTCTTCGTCCGTGCTCGATCTCGAAAGCAGTACGGTAAGCGTCTTTCGACATTGTGACGCGATGGGACAGTTTTCTTGATTCTCCTGGCGTTGCAAGCACCGAATCAAAGACAGCACAGCCTCGATATCATTCCCATCACTCGATATCCCCCGGCCGGAGAGGCTTGAGCAACCTAGGAGTAGGACAATGGCGCCGGTAAATGCCATAAAGTCCACTAGCTTGCACTCAGACGGACTTAGCCCCTCCGCGTCACTCCATAGACCTAGGTAGCGTCTCAGCAGCTGTCGTGCAGCCTCCATGCTGGCGACGCGTATGATTTCGCCGTACGGGGAGTTTTCTTCCGAGCCCATGAGAAACGGCAGGTAAATGTAAAGTCGCAGGTGGAAGAAGAAGAGTTGCTGATGCAGCCGGACATGGGTTTTGTCGAAATCGTGCCCATCGGCTTGGACCCGGTTATGAAGCTCCCACCAGGTTTTTGGGAAAGACATTGCGAGCTCATTCATCTCCTCGTCCAGCTCCAATGTCCTGGAGATGGAAGCTTTTTTTCGCGAGTGGTTTCGATCAATGACCTTTCCGGCTATTATCGCACAGCGGATAGCCATCGTCGAATCCAAGTCATCGTTTTCGGTCGTCACCTCTAAGATTTGCTGATGGTGCATGTCGACGAAGCCGTACGGTAGCCCTAGGAACATGCTCATCATGCGGTCCGCTTGGTAGATAGACAACCAGAGCCGTCTCATGGCAGTGGATCGGAGGCCAGCCTGGTACAGGTCCTTTGTCATCATTAGCTTCTAACACTTGTTTCAGGAACAGGACGTTGATTCACCGTTAAATGCGCGACCACTACTCCTCTGCGATAGATCATCCATGATCTTCTGGGCTGGCCCTCGTCCGCATAGAGAATGGCCAGCAAGATCAGGCATTCTAACCCTTCCACAGTAGACATATACGTCATGTCAGAGACAACGAGGCGGTCGACCAAGTTGTAGATATTGAACCCATTAACATCGGAAGCGAAGGCAAACGCAATCGCCATCTTACCCAGTTCTGTAGGCCGATTGCTCGTGTAGGCTCGCCTGACGAAGTCTGGAAAAGATTCAATCGTGTCGTCAAGCATGCCACGAACAGCCTTGTGTATTCGAACCCACCAGCCTCTGTGGGCCAATGCAACTTTCATGATAGAATCGTAGGACGGTAATTCTGCACGTACTGTCTCGCAAGTACTTTTCCCCTGGTCGGGTGGAAGTGGCTCATGTAATGTGCTGGAGCCACGAGATGACCTACGGTCACCTGCTGTCGAGTAAGACATATTGCTGTCCCTGGCTAGAGGCCGAGATAACGTATGGGGATCGTCCGTCTGGGGGGGGTTAGAGAGCTGTGCTGCGTCGTCAAATCTGCTGAACGTACAACTGTATACTAGCATGGGGGACTTACTCCAGAAGGGCCCAGAACCGCGAGGAATGGTGCTCGCTGATCTACGACACTGTTTTCTAGAACGTCTGGAGCCTGTGGGACGCTTTGACTCCTCGCAGCCCACGAAGGGGACTCGCTGCTGCGATTTACCGGAGAGTCGGATCCTAAGCGCTGACGCAAGGGCAGTCTCGAGCCATCCCCGCTCTGGCTTATGCATGGTGTGCGACGAGATTTGCAATTGAAACAGACTGAAGCTCCTGGCAGCGAGTCGCATCGAATCTTCCGACGGCGACCTAGACAAATGTCCGTGAGCTGGCGTCCCAGAGCAGTTGGGCGTGAGAGGGAATACTTGCATTCCATGCAGCTGTGCGTCCCTTTCCGCATGGTCTTACGTGTCGGCGTCGAGGTCGATGACCTGGATGCAGACACAGACGCAGACGTCCTCGGGGAGCCACACACCATGTTTGCTACGTTCGGATGGATAGCCTTCCAAGCCACTGTGCGCGGTCGAAGTGTTGCTGGCAGAGGGAGAGTTTCTCAGAGTTGCGAATTGGCGCGGATGAGCGAATTTGTCCGCGGACTCACGGACGACGGGCGAATTGATCCGCGGACGGAATCGCGAATCGAGACGACGTGCTCCACCTTCAGCTGAAATGTTGTCGCTGGTCGCCAGGCTTGTCAGTGACCGTCGGAGGCATCTCGTTGTCGCATTACTAATGAGTATGTTTAATTTGAAAGACTCTGATTTGAAAGACTCCAGAAATTGTCGATAAATCCCTTGCCTTGTTTATCAATCGGATTTTTCGTGCGCGGACGAGCCTTTCTATTTGATCTGTTTGCCTAGGTAGGATCCCGGTATAGGAACCCACACATGTGTCCGGTTTGGTATTTAAGAGACTCTACGGAGTAGTCACGGATCGATTTTTTCTAGCCAGGAAGTTTACGATTCTATTTTACATATTCTCACTGCCTCTTTAGTCAAATCCCGACCTCAATTTCTCGTCCTTCACATCCATTTGTTCGCTTGAGGCACTACATTTCGCGATAATGGCACCTCTTGTGTGGCTTGTGACAGGAGCCTCGTCTGGAATTGGTGCTGCACTCGTCGAGGAAATCATCAGTCGAGGCGACAAAGTGATCGCTGGCAACCGCCAAGTCGATCAGATGGCCGATCGCGCTTCGGAGAATGTGTCGCTTCTTGAGCTCGACATGACGTCTGGTTCTAAGATCATTGCGAGCAAAGTCAAGGAGGCCTGGCAGATATTTGGACATATCGATGTTCTTGTCAACAATGCCGGAACATTCTTGCTCGCCCCCTTCGAGGATGTTAGGTAAGCCATGTCCATCTTTGAGATCAGATCTCATCAGCTGACTCTGGTGTTTTGCGCAAATGCAGCGATGACGACGCAGAACGCATCTTCCAAACCAACGTCATCGGTCAGCTTCACATGACGAGGGCCATCCTCCCATTCTTCCGCCAACAGGGATCAGGGACAATCACCTTCACGGCTTCAAACCAACTCTGGGGCAACATGCCCTACACGACGTACTACAACATGACAAAGTGGACAAACAGCTCCTTCGCCGAATCGCTGCATAAAGAGGTATCCTCTCTCGGCATCCGCTGCGTGGCCTTTGAGTGCGGCGGTGTTGTCACCCGCTTCTTCGAACCGCGCGAGAAGGACAAAGTCGCGTCGGAGCAGGACAAAAAAGACAAGAGTCCCATCGATGCATACGTGCCAGGGTTTAAAAGTGCCTCACAGGATATGTCCGAATGGGGAATGCCTCCGGGAGACCCTGTCAAGGTCGCAAGGGCAATGGCTGACGTTGTCAAAAGCGAGGGTATGGCGGCTGGTAGAGTCTGGTCTTCACGCATTGCCCTAGGTTCGGATTCACTTCGATGGTGGAAGATCAAAAGACAACAGGAAGCCATAGTGATGGACCGATGGGAGGACGTCACCCTTAGCACTGATCGTGACGATGCACTGATCTCCGATAAGTTGGATCACTTTGCTTTCATAGCAGGGGCTGAGTAATATGATGACCATATTATAATATACTTCCCAAGCCTCTAGTTACTAGTAAAACTATACTGATTACATTCCTTAGACTATAGCAGTTTTTTCCAACTAATGGCCCCAAGGACTAACTCATAACTACGAGCTTAAGGCTTTATGATGCATTTGTCCGTAACCCCCTATAAGGGATGAGGGGGGTTTGGGGGGTTGGGGGAGCGCTACATCTTCTCAAGTAGTTTCCGAGTCTCGGCTTCTGAAGATTGGGAAATGTATAACCAAAGCGACTTCATATACCTATAAAGGCAGTGAAATCCTGTCGAGCAGCCCGAACTCTCCCTCTGCTAAGATAATCAAAAGTCCTGAACATTCTTAATAAATTCATAATCCTGAACATTTTCTATCCCATAACTGCAAAAAATTCAATACAATTCCGCAACAATGCAAATCAAGGCGGCCTTTCTACTCTTGCTGTCGACTTCTCTAATCGATTGGGCTGCTACAAACTGTAATACGAGCCATGCAAGCCGCATGGATGTGGTTACCTGCACCTGTGCCGCGCAACTCTCCGGGTGTTCCACAAACTGTGCCGTGTGCAATATCAACCCGGTTGAGAAAGCGGTCAACAGTTGCTCGGGCGGGTGAACAGATCCCAACAGCGCCTGCAAGGGGTGTGGCATATGGTTTCCCACCCTCTGGAACTGCATCCAGCACTCAGCAAAATGCCCGAGCAACGGGACTATTACAATAAACGGCACCGGTAGGGGTCCTGCTCAAGTACAGCGGGCCGGGTGATGACCTCGTCACCACAACAGAACAACTCCCAGGTATCCTGCAGATAGGTTCCAGCCACGAAGACGACTGGATATATGCGCAGCAACAATTTAACCCGGCCACCCAGGCAGTATGATTAAACTCAGTTCGCGCGAGAGAGACATTGAAAGATTTCATATCCATCTTTGCACCCACAATCCGCAAACAACAAACACGCTCTCGAACGAGGTTATCCACAGTTCCAAAACGCGCGTCCGGCTAATAAAGGGCGCCCAAAAGTTGTACCGTCTCGCGGTAAATTCTGCTGTCACAATATAGGACTTCGTAACCCTTGGCTGACTTTCTAAGCTATCTGCCGTCAACTAACCCGCCGTTGTGTCCTGAACTGATTGTGGCAGGTATTCTACGTAATCATTATCGTCAAACTTGGTCGTGTGCATCTACGAACAGCAGGGGTCCCTAGAGCAAGTTTTGCTAATGGAGGTGTAATTATTCATTGAGTTTCCTGGGCCTACAGCCTAAATACGCCACTGCCATTTTCCTTAGCAACAAGCTTCATATTAGCTCCAGTTAACATCCATTTCATAATAACGCAAATACCTACCGAAAGGGTAGAGAACGACATCGTGAGGATATTAGCCATGACAAAGCGCGGGGTGTCGCTTGTCGGGAAGAAGTAGGGACTCCAGATATTCCCAAATTGACTGAGAAGGTTGGTGATAGCTGTGGCACATGCTCTCTCCTCGGGCCTTTGATTCAAAGTGGCACTGGCCCAGCTGAACACGATGGCGTTAGATGAGAAACAACCGCAGATGTAGAAAACGGCAGCCACATAGCGTGCCGCGTTGGTCAAGGGAGAATTAGAGATAATGAACCCGACACAGGCCACAGCTTGAGGAATAGAGATGTGGCATCCACGATCGCCTGTTCTGTCGCTAAAACATACAGTGAAGAAAGTTGTGGAGGTGGCCACAAGGTAAGGCGGGGCAGTCAGAAAAAGGGTAATGGTGCGGTGGCCAAGGTTGAAACCTTTGACGATGGTAGGGAAGAAAATGTTGAGGCCGGAGACACTAGGGTTAGCTAAAACCCGGAGGGCTAGTGATCGGCACCGAATCACATACACCGAACGCTAGTGGCATGGAGATGCTTGGAATCGGAGTCGTCGGCTCGGACGCTGTTGATGCCATGGCTAGTCTGCCGTGAGAACTGGTCTGCCCAAATGTCATTAGTATTTGCATCAATGGCGATCTCCAGAGTCGGAGGTTGTCCAGGGACATCATCTGCAAGCTGGCTGGGATCCTATCTGTCTCGGGAGGCAAGGGGAAGATCCTCGAGCTCATCGGGCCTGGCGTTCGAACTCTGGATGCTACAGCCATGGCCGCCATATGCAACACGTCTGCCGAAGTCGGGTCGTCATCATGCATCTTCCCGTACTCGGAATCCACGGGTCGTTATCTCTCGGCCACTAGGCGCGACAGCGTTGCCCGTTACGCTGAGTCGTTCAAAGAGTCACTGCTCACAGCCGATGAGGACAGCAACCAATACTGCGATGAAGTGATCCACAACGACCTGACCACTCTTGAGCCGCACATCAACGGCCCTTTCACGCCTGACCTACACCACTCGCTGCCACAGTTCAAAGCCCACATCCAAGAGAGCTCCTGGCCTTCCAACACCAGCCACAGCATGGTCGGCAGTCCAACAGCTCCTGCGAAGATCTCGAGAAAGTTCAAAATCTTGTCCAACAGGCCAAAAAAGCTGGTATGTCACGTCCCAAGACACCCTCATTGGTCAGCCCAGGGAGCGAGTATAATAATCAACAGATCAGGAGATAAGGAAGAAGATGAATTCTCTATCTGAGGAAGATGCTGATGCTATGAAAAGAGGAAGAACGCGATAGCGCGAAGATGCTGCCTTTTGAGGGCAGCTGTGGGCCGAATGTGCAGCCTGACCAATCAGGGCAGTGATTGGTCTGACAGTCACTGGGCCTGACACATAACAGCGAGCAAATCCGGGCCATGGCCCAGGATGCGGGAATCTTGGATGGTCTTCGAGATGCCGGCGCCATCGTTCTCAGCAATTCATGCGGACCCTGTGTCTGGCAATGAGACTGCGAAGATGTCGGAAAGAAAGAGAAGTGCTCGGTCATCTCCAGCTTC
Source organism: Emericellopsis cladophorae (assembly GCF_022114955.1). NCBI lineage: Eukaryota > Fungi > Ascomycota > Sordariomycetes > Hypocreales > Bionectriaceae > Emericellopsis > Emericellopsis cladophorae. The sequence goes on from NW_026250945.1 coordinate 126,343, forward strand.
AACCAAAATTCTACTAGTCGCCGTGACGGCAACCCCGCCACATACTCATTCGTCACATCTCCCGAGATCTTCACTGCTTTTGCTTACGCTGGCGACCTGTCTTCCAACCCAAGCACCGATTTAATCACGGTCGTTGGCGAGTCTGGCGTTATGACCGACTTCCGCTTCACCCCTCCTACCGCTGAGGAGCTTCCGGACGCATTTGTCGCTAGCAATGACATGTACCAGTCACCTGTACTGGGGAATGCAGACCAGTATAGGGTTGAAATTGACGAGAACAGTGAACGACTTGGGCTTCTCGAGCCCTTTCCAGCTTGGAAGAATGGCCGGGCCAGAGAGATGCAGGTTCTTGTTAATAAGGTTGCTGGAAAGTGTGCAACTGATCGAATCTCCCCGGACGGCCCTTGGTACAACTATCGCGGCCATCTCACCAACATCAGCCACAACATGGTGCTGGGAGCCTCGAATAGCTTTCTCCCAGACAATACCATTCTCGATATGATTGGCAAGACCAAGGATCCCGCTGACGGGTAAATGAAGATGATCCACGAGGCTGCCAGGAGAATGAAGAACAAGGGTCTCAAGTGGTGTATCATTAGAGACAACAACTATGGCGAGGGGAGCTCACGCGAGCATGCCATTCTAGAGCCGCGTTTGCTGGACGGCACAGCTGTTATCGTCAGGAGCTTTGCTCGTATCCACGAGACCAATCTCAAGAAGCAAGGCATGCTGCTCCCGACGTTTGATGGTCACGCGGACTACGGCATAATCCAGGAGGCTGACGTGATCACATTGCTGGGAGTCGATGGCAAGAAGCTGCAGTCGAGTAAGCAGTTCACGATGCAAGTCCGAACCGCAAGCGGATCTACATGGACGGCTTTATTGAATCATTCTTATCACAGCCACCAAATTGAGTGGCTGAGGGCTGGTAGCGCGTTGAATTTTATCAAACAGAACCAAATTAACGGCAGCCAATTATGATAGAAGGACATTGTTTCTTGAAAACACCCCTCCCCTCGCTCGATCTTATTCTTTGTGTAGTCTCGCGACAACATACTCAAATAACGAGAACTTCGGCCACCTTGAATCTCCGTGTGGAAATTATGGGCGTCTATGGGACCATTTCATTTTTCTGCCCTTGTCGCGATCCAGTTGGAAACCAGCGAATGTCAGCCGGAACAACGACTATGAAACTCATCGGACAGCTTGGGCATGAACTTTGGCTAGACTTTTGCGGAGACCTCCAGCACCCATGACTATTCTACGGGGGTATCCGACAGAGGATTGACTCCACAACCGTCAAGTCAATGTACACGGAAGTTAGTACGGGGTAATTTGTGCAGAGCAGCAACTTACAAGCCGAATCCCACGCTTCTCCACGGGATCTCCAGATTATCGAAGTGATCTTGCTACCTCAATCCGGGGGCTGTGGGATTGGATATCACGGCTGAAAGGTCCACTGGACGGTCCGACTTCGGAACGGCGCTGTCGTTTCCGTATAAGTCATATGTCATTACCAACCCAGTCCGATCTCAGAACTGCCATAGACTGAGATCATCACCGCCTTGACCCAGCTATCATGACAGCCGCATATCTATTGATGGCTGCGTTCTCCCTGGTCCAAGGTTTGTTCCATAGCCTGCCTCCAGAATTTGACCAGAAACACTGGGCACTTTACTCTTATCAGGGTATAATGGGCTTGCTGTCTTACCGGGCTCTTTCAATCGCTCGGTCTTTGATGCTCCCTATGAGAGCGTCACGTCGGATGGGGATTTGACAGACGCGTTGATCCAACGCTAGTTTTCTCCAATAGAAGCTTCTTAACTGATTGATAGCAAAATTTCCTCAATTGAACTCAGTTTATCGCCTACGACAAGAAGATTTTCGACATTATTGGTCTCGATGGAGAAGTCAACCATTTACAGACACTTTCCTGTGAGACACACGAGACCCTTTGTTTCAGAAATGAAACAAAGCAACTTTTCTTTGTCGATTGCCCCCTCCCCCCCTCCTGGTGGAAAAAACGGCGTTCACTCATGGCAGTACATGTTGGATACAGCTACCAATGAGTTGCGCAAGATCACCACTGGCCCCCACTCCCCCCAGTATCAACGCCCACGGCTGTGTCATCTACAACGAGCAGATGTACGTTGTTACAAATGGCGGTCCCAACGAGATTGGTCAACTTTTCAAGATCGACTCCAAGACTCTCAAGAAGGAGGTTCTGCTAAACGACTTCTGCCAGCAGCCGTTCCAGGGGTTCAACAAATTGGACATTGACCGCGACGGAAATTGTTGGTTGACAGATTCCAAGTCTGGCTATGTGATTTCACTCAGCCTTTCTAGCTTAGATCAGACTTTAATCGGCTTTCTAAGGTCGCGAGATTGTCCCTTTTGCTAACCCCACAAAGCCCACGGTCTATCGTGTTGACGTGAAGACTATGAGACCTTAGATCGTTCACATCACCAGCGGCAGTACTAACGGGGTTTCTATAGCGGACAGTGAACATAAACAAGTCATATCTCCCCCTGGAACCGGTGCCTCCGATTTCAAACCCTTTTCGCAGAAGAGTGCTTTCGGTAACAGGGATCTGTACGCCTTTGACGTGGCCAAGAACCGCATCTTGACAAATCAGAGATTGCTTAACAACCCGATTGCATACTTTTGAGACGGGTCTCGTGTCTCGCATATGGGATGGATCTTTGCCGGAGCTGGCGATGGAGTCGATGTTATTGACCCTTGGACAGGTCTCGCTTTGGGGATAATCCGCACCGGTGGAGGCGGGAACATGGCGGTGAGCATGACATTTAGCATAAATGAAATGTGAATTGTTGGCGACGGTGGTGTTTCCCATGGTAGTAGCATTAAGGAGCGCCTGGACTGAGGTTGGTAGGCAATATCTAGGTGGGGTTGATTCGCTCAACCTCCGAAACCTAGATAGATATATGTAAAGCTGACCAATCGATTGCCGAAGCCTTCAGACTCCTCGAGCGCTCGCAAAGCCAATCGCTTCATCCGGGGAATATTTCTCCTCTTCGTCAATAGTGACCATACCATACCATTGCCTCGGCTCCTGTATCCATTGCTCAAATCGCCTATTCCACGTCCATACGTCACGTTCGTTGCTGAGTGGGCGCCACTCCTCGGCAAACCATTTGGATCGCTGCTCCCACTTATTACATCACTCAGATAGCAGAGGCCCTTGTAAGTGGACTTGCTGCGCATTAATCCCGTCCTGGTTCGTGAGTATTCCGTCAATCAGGGACCTATGGGCAAGTAACTCGAAGATGACGCAACCGAGACTCCATATATCCGAATGAAAGGAAAGCGGCATCGCCGGTTCAAAAAGCGCCTCGAGCGGACGGATCACGAGTGGCGTGTGGAATTGGAAGCGCGATTTTCTAGAGGGGCGAAAAGCGACACCAAAATCGCCGCGCAACAGCTTCGCTTCCTTCGTGGTGACCTCATCGCTTGGAACACCGAGCCATACAAGAGAGACGGCGTGCAAAAGAATTCCAGTTGCTGCAAAACTCGCTTTGTCATCGACACTTACAACTGGCTCTAGCACTGGGGGCTCAAAATTGGTATACAACTGCTTTACTGAGAGTTTGTTCAGTAAAGACGGTAGTTGGAGCAGCAGATTGCCATGGTGAAGGTCTAAGACACGCGGCTATTAGCCTAATCGAGAATAGAAACGGAACACATACCTCCATGGGCATAACTCTGAGAGTGAACAAGGGAAACCGCCATGGCAAGCTGGGCAGCTAAGGACCGGGCAACATCCAGCTGGAATAATTTCGTGTCAAATGCCTCTTTCGCATCCATCAGGCTGCATCTTGCTGGGAGTGTTACAAATCATGGGTGGCTTCCGTTGGGGCCATCGAGACTGAAACAGTCAAGGACAACGGGGAGTATCGACATCTTGTCTGCAGGGAGCTTTGAGGGCAGCGACTCCTGTTGTAGGCTGGGATAAGAAATCCACCTCTCGCCTGTTTGCGTCTTCGGTGCTGACCTAAATAGCGACATAGGTCGATGAATTTTCGTCCAGAGCGAGCCAGGCCGTTGAGAAAGTGCCGTGACGAAGCTTGTGTACAATTCGGTATTGCTTGTGAAGTCGGTCGTCGATTTGGATGGGATGATAACCTCCCGGTCGATAGTCGCTCAAGGTTTACACGCCATCAACATACTTTTACTCAATCTCTAGAGCCGATGTCGTGGAGCAGGGCGTATTTGATGGGCGGGGTTTTCGTGACGAATTAGGTGAAAATTCAGAAATACGATCGTCGCGAAAAAACACGCCGCGACACCGTCCGCCGCGGGCACCAGCTCATGTCTGGCTCACGTGCAAAGCGAATCACGTGCAAAGCAGAAGAAGATCAAGTATGCTGAGAAAGTTGCGTGAATGAGTCAGGAAGTATGTAGACAAATGTCGGTGACGAGTAGCCCGACTTGAGAAGCCAGGTTAGATGATGTCGTGGGTATACGTACGAACTAGGGTGACTCGATGGGAGCGCAACGCGTCGCGGTGGAGACTGCTTCTCCTTCCCCTAGAGGGCTAGACCATAGTTTGAACTGCGTCGGCGCTCAGGGCGGTCACGAGTAGGCGAGCTACAGGTGCATTGCTTAATTATCATATAATTAGTTAAGTTACCACTGCTTCATTAAAACAGCACCGATCCAGAAAGATCCTAGGTTCAGGCGCCCGGGATATATCTTTAACATGCGCTCATAAAGTTTTTTTGTCGTACTAGCATCAGGACTAAGATTGTCGACGTTTTCCAAGTACGTCCGTCTTTGTGTCCTAGATCGCTTCAGGCCCGAAACCCTTGCCCGGATCGCTGTGTCCACCCACAACATGCTCAGATCCAAGTGCGGCTATCTTGTCCAGCGCAACAATCCATTGACTGCGTTTGGCGGCCATTTCCGACTCGCCCAAGTGCGGGTCGGTGTTTGCGTGCACGGCATCGCCAGTAACAGATGGACGGGACCTAAAGCGTTTTCCTCTCGTCTGTGTTGGTGTTGCTAGTCCTGACAACTTCAAGGCTTTCGCCTACCAGTTCAAAATAGTCTCTGGAAAGAGGCTGGGCCATCTTCAGTGTCCGAGGAATCTGGTTAGAGAGTAGCTTTTTCCACAGACCGTTCAGACGCTCTGGTGTAGTCTCGAATTCCATTCTGGCCACGACTTCGGGGGTCGCGACTAGAATCGCATTTGAGAACCACTCCAGAATAGGTGTGCTGCCGAGGAAATGGCCACCGTGGCCATGAGTGACGTAAACGTGTGTGATGTTGTACCCGCTTGCAACAACCCAGTCCAGAAGTCCACGCGAAGGATCAGAGGTCAATTGCGCGTCGACCTACATAGCACCTTTCGCTCCGTAGACCAAGGTAGACGAGGTCAGAACCCACTTCAAGTCGTCATGACCGCCGGGCTCATTTCGGGTGGCCGATGCACGGTTGCTGAAAAATACTTTGTACTGCAGATTCACATTTGGGAGGGGCTGATGTATCTGGAAGTATGTATGGATAGAGAGCAAATGTACATGAAAACACAATTGTTATTATAGCTCGCCGTATGTATAGTAATCAATTCTACGCTCAATTTCTAATCACCTGTGTCGGTCGTGTCTCCTGACTCCTCCGTCCGGTCATTCCGGGTGGGGTCATCCTGCGCCCCACCGTGAGCCCGCACAGAGTGGATCTAAGACCCACTCCTAACGGGGGATAGCCCGCGGCCGCCCCACTTCGGCAGAGGCGGGGACTTAGTTGGCAACCACGGATCTGCGTACCCTCGTGAAGCCCTTTCCGTACGGCCGAGGCCTTTGAACTGTCGGAGAAATTACAAAGAAGCCGACCATACTACGTACAGCTCTATAGCGTTCTACGTACCGAGAGCCACTAAGGCTCAACTGCTTAAAATGCCGCTTGACGTCTGATTCAAATAACTGTAGTGGAATAGGCATGACGAAACACTTTATCGATTGCTATCGGGATACTTTAGCTTTCTGATGTTCTGAGCTAAAATCGAGTTCCGGTAAATATTGTAGCAGCTTTCTGTTAGTAGCTACTGAATTTCTGACCATCAGTCTATCCCGCATTCGCATATAAGACGTTCTCCGTCTTGAACACCACAGTTTCATTTGGAAGAAAGGGTAAAAGAAGAGCAGTATACCAATAAAGCCAGATCTTTTTGAGATGAAACCCCTTTGAAGTCTTCTCGTCGTCGCTCTTTCCGATGATGGCAATCCTCGTAAAAGAGATGCTGACTTGGGGCATCTTGTCCTTGTTTCCCTGAACCCATAGGTTGCGAATATTCTGGGTTTAAATCTGGCTCGTCCCATCATAGCGTTCAATCTCCAGAAGATGGATCCAGTCGTGATGGATTCGTTCGAATATCCCAAACAGTTTCTTCATCTAAGCCCACAACTCACCTCCTCCGTGATAGAGTGCGTTGTTTTGGTTGTGAAAGATCACGTTCTCCTAGTAGAACTCGAGGCCGAAGCCGCTATCATAGCCTCTAGAATGAACGGTGTCGACGTATTGCTTGAAGAATCTCTGGGCGGGTGTAGACGGGCCATCCGTCTCCCGCTGGGCACCGGAGATCTGACTGACAACTCGAGGCATGCTGAAAATCTACGAGTACGTTGCTTGGATCGTCTTTGAAAAGCGTAAAATGTTTAAAGGTCGAGATAAATTGATTGAGGCGTGGAGTTTGAAGGAGTTTGTGGAATCAGGCTGGGGCCGGGCATTGGTCATTTATAAGTATTTAGTCGCGAATCGTCACAGTATCAGTAACCCCATACTGGGGTCATATCCTGTTCACTCCGTAGCCAAGGCATAGTGCTATTCTAGACTTCTCATGCGCGAGGGCCAAATAAGTTAGATGTTTCCTGCACAAAGATGTACTAAAGTTCAACTAAGGAATATCAATCTAATGTATCTTTAATCTGTCACGAGCAATGGCGTCCGCTTCTTGCTATCAGTACCTTGCTAACGCGTGAGACCTCATGAAAAGGGAACACCTTCACCGGGCTCGTTCACACGGAGGCCAATCTTGCCCACGGTGGCATTTGACTCGATTTGACGATGGGATTCCTTTAGCCCTGCCAGAGTCAACTTGTATCGCTTGCCAATAGTTGGGAAAAGCCTTCGTTCATTCATTGGACGCGACAAGGCTGTGAACATGTCGTGGTACCCTTCAACATCGGTGCGATGATACGCCGCAGAGCCGAGCCAGTCCCAGGAGAACGTCATTGACCTGGACATGGACTTGGTCCCGTAAAGGCTGATGTAGCCTGGAAAATGGCGCACGCCTTGCCAAACGGCGCGCAGATGTTGGCAATGGCATTAACATACTGCCCAGTCTTTGCCAGGATGTAGACATATCTGCTCAGAGTAATCAGCAAAGGGCACAGCGGATAATCTGACACTTTGCATTGTCATACTTGATCGGGACGTCCCGGTTCATGGCTTTGATTTGTACCACAAGATCATGCTGGTGGTTGACGACATGAGTGGCGCCCATCCGATTGAAAGATTTCTTAGTCTTTTGCCGCGACTCTGTAGCAACCACTGCTGGCAGGTTCAAGACGTTGCGTGCTAGCTGGATAGCAGCACTGCCCACTCCGCCGCCATTGATCTGATTTGCTCAATGGGACGTTAGCCAAATTTCAATAACTTTTTCCCCTTACTAGCAATGCGTGGAAAATTCTCACATACGATCAGTATTCCAACGTTCTCGTTAGGTTTGATATCAAGTCGGTGGTGCAGAGACTGATGGGCAGTTCCAAAAGTCAATCCAAAGCTCGCTGCTTCGACGAAGTTAAGCGACTTGGGTTTGTGCGTGCATTGGAGTTCGCTGACGAGCTGCAATCCTGCATCACTTAGGAAATAATCTATAAAACACGAGCGACTGAATTAATTAAATAGTAAGCCGCGGGTTCCTGCGGATGAATAAGTAAGGAGTCTGTGTAGTGCGAGAACCTTCCGTCGAGAGCCATTCTTTAAACTAATTACTAGGACCTCGCTAGTTCGCGCAGAAGAGCCAATATTCAAATCGATTTTTACGAATCGATTTAATGTATAGCAGCAATCACGTATGGTATATCTCTTGCCCTATAAACTAAGACAGAATAATAACGAGACTCATATTAATCAGACATCGTTAGTTTTCTTATGTAATATCTCAATAGGCCTGAGTTCCAGCTTTGATAGGTTTACCCTTAAAACCTATACTTCTTTCCCTAGTGTGAAAGCTATTGTGGCCAATACCATGTTCTGTCTGAACTTGAGTACTCAGTATCCCAAATAGAAGTAGTGCTCGCCCGTAAATTCAGCGCAGTCCAGCGTGAAGTCACTGCTTCCTTTGTTGAGGTCCCAGGTTGTGCAATCAGCGGAGCAGTCGCTTCCAGGGCAGGCTGCCATCTTGTCAGGCATGCCAGTATTGACACCTGTGCCGACGGCCTGAAGGGCTACAAAGCACTTGCCCTCGGGGCAGATGTCTGAAATATCGGCACAGATAGTGCCAGCTGGGGCGTTCCACTGTACAGTTTTCCCCTTCTCCCCGGCAACGAACATGGGGCAACTGTCGTCGACGACCTTGATCTGGCCGGTGTATTGGGCAAGGGCGGTGCCGATGAGAAGCGTAGAAGCAATGACGGGCTTCATTGTCTTTGATGGTCGTGATAATGTGGAAGGATAGTAGAGTGTTGTGTTTTGATATTTGGAGAGACTTGAACTGAATAGTTACAATGTTAGATTAGGCGTTTGTTTTGAGACACGTTGAAAGGTGCGGCTGGTTTAAGTAGACAAGTTGTCTAGCACCAGTCTTGATAACACACGACTTGATCACGATCCAATGCTTATCAACTTCAGTGAACCCACTCTATGATCGCACCGTGGAGGCATGGCTTGCAGAACATCATTCGATGAAATAGTATATTATCTGGCTTTGTGACTATATTCTGGGTCGGTAACTCCTCTAAAGGATTCGCCAAGAGAGTCTTTACATCGATGTGACGTAATATCCGAAAATAGTTCTAGATAAGAGAAATCCTACGGGAATAAGAGTATTCCTTCAGACGGAGCCCCACTAACTAAACCTGATTCTAGGACCGAGTAAGTTCGATAAGTGATATAATATAAGAGACTTGATATTAATGTGATGAGTTACTGGATTAACGTATATGGAGTGTCATAACCGCCTGTCCGTACCAAGCTATGTTGTTCTGGGGGTTTAAGCCAAGGACAACGATGAGGACGGGACGTACCTCTTCCTGGCCACCTGGGCCTAGCCTACAACAGCCTGTATCTCCGCACACTCCTCCTACACTATGCTATGATAGCAAGATAAAAAGGAACTTCTAAGGCTCCATGCGACTCACTATCCTGATAAATAGTCGACGGGTCTAGTGATAGCCGGAACTATTCGAGGAATACCAAACTCTGTTCTAATATCCTAAGTCAGGTTTATAAAGCGCTCTGATTTGCCAGGAAAGTGAGCCGGTGCCATTTGGTTGAGTTATAAATAAGATTCTTCGGTCGTCGTGAGCCAATAGACGTTACCTATCGAGTTACTATTTAGTAACAATATATACGGGGCGTCTAGATACGGAGCTACAATCCCAACACGAATCCTTATTCCAGTAATAAGTAATTAGACGGCCACCCGTCGGATGTCCTCGTCGCTATCGCCGAGCCGCGCCGCCACTCGCATGAGGTTCTCGTCGGATAGCTGTTCCCGTGACGCGAGCGCTCGGCCTCGTGCGTTCAAACATCGCATTCATTCCGGAGCTACTAGAGGACAGAAAACGGATCACTTCCGATCATGGTTGTTCTACTGTACCACTGATTGCGCCCGATCGAGGGTCTGCTGATCCGTCTAAAACAGACGCCATGTTCTCAACCAAGAATACCTACGACCTAATGGTTCAGCAAAATGATTTTGGAAGCAAGTGGGAAGACTACGTCATCTCCAGACTTAACTGCAAATACTCAGTTTCGACGGTGAGGCAATGATCCATAGGATCTTCCTCACACCGCTCCTGTTTGTCATCACAGGCAATGACGTCCTTGTTTCAACAGCGTCCCAGATGGATGCCTTCAACAAGGCTTTAGAGCCGAAACAGATGAATTACTTGGAAGGATATGGCCACTTTGATATCTACGTGGGAGATTCCCTTCGAGACGATATCAAGGCGCAGCTTGAGCTCCTCAAACATTGTATTAAGTAGTCATCGATTTGATGCGAAGAACAGCCCCTGACCTTCTGCGGTACTCACTACCACTGTCATCGGCCCCCAATGTTATTTTGTGTGGCCCTTGTATCTATTTTTCAAATTTGTAGTCTCGTGTCCGGATCCATAGGTCGCAAGCCCGTGAGGCTTCTATAGTTTTCCGTGCTCTACGTGCTGACGTGCTCTGGAGTCTGGGCGCACCTCGGCAATTAGGATACGCGTAAACATTGCCGAGTTTCAATAATAATCTGCGGTAATGGTTTGTGACCGCGGGATTCGCCGACTCTCCTTAATAGCTTTCTCAGAGCTGTCATCTACCCAATGTTGTTCTTCTCCACTGCCATCAGCCATTCGGCCAGAGATGGAGTATTTCGACAACATTATCGTATCTCCGCGTCTATGGACAAAGCCGTTATCGATGTTTTCGAATTGGGAGTAATGATTCTGTTTTGCGCCCACGTGCTTCGTAGTCATTGATTCGATTGCTCGTAGCGCAATTGTTTCCGGCATGCTCTTGACGTCTTTCGTTGCTTTTGAGCTTCGAGTGTATCGGGTCTCGCCAATGAGAGTGGGTACGGTGGGATATTAGATAACGCACTGCCAACTGTGTCAACTAATTACATACATATTAGTGGGTGCAACATGTTTGAGGAACTTTCGAATAGTCGGTAGCGCGCCGCAGACAATGAACAGGTTCGCTTCGACGATACTACAAACTAGAAATGGATGTGTCAGCTAGTATTTCTTCAAGGGGGATCGAATGAAATTTGCGCTCACATCCAGACAGAGGCCCACGAAATGACCCATGTTTGATCCACGCTGGTGAGCATTTACGGCAGAATGGACACTCGGATCACAGAAGTGACTATAGCGCCTTGCAACAAATCAGGCAGCCGTTCGAAAATGAAGTCCGGCCCCCGACATGACGGTGGCATCGTAGGCTCACACGCGAAGACGAGCGCAAAAAAGATGCCGATGGTATATCCAATGATGAAAACCAAAGTAGCCCACACGGATGTCTTGAACCACGTCTGCGTCGACAGACGGAGATAGAAAACAACAACGACACCTTCGTGACGCTGCCACCTACGATGTATATTGCTGCGCCAAGATACACGTCCTATAATATTCGTCAGCCGGATGCTCTATTTATCGATAGGCTCTTACACTAAATAGAAGCGGAAAAAAGTAAAATGCTGATGTACACACCATAAGATAGATGTTGTATGTTGGGATATCAATTTCCCAGCCATGTACTCCGCCTGCGCCTGCGGCAAACATGTCTATAAGAAGAACGGTAAGTGCTGTCGTCATTGGCGCCTTCAAAGGTTGACCGACGAACACAAAGGCCAACAGTAGCCATGGATATAAGCTACATGATTGTCAGTTGGCGTCCTATTAACGTTATGTCAGAAAGTTTCAGTTAGCTCAACACATACCCAAGCCAAAATCAGAAAAGCCGGAACGTCAGCGATGATTCAAACGAGGTATGCTATACAAAGAGCATTTCGTCGTTGAGGACATGGCGTTTTGGTGCTCCTGCATGGAATTAAATGCGTTGGGGTGATGACAGGGTCTTGGTAACACCCATTCCCACCAGCTCCGTCCACTCATACCCAAGCGTTTGGTTATCCCTGAACCGACAACACTCGGACCGCTTGGTGCTGTTGGTCAAGCCTTAAAGTAAAGGATTGAAACTTCGCAAGTGCAATGTCATCAGATAAAGTCTGATTGCGTAGCATGGGCGGGTGTGATAAGGCCGGGGCTCTTGGGACTGGAGCAAGTATCGCGCATCCGCGTGACCTTGCCCTTGTATCCGTAACCTACATGTATATGCATATGTTATCTTGTATGCCTGTGGTCAAATCATGACCAACAACTCCGGAGCAGGCTCTCTATCCGGTAGGCGCTGCGTATGCGCGGACATTCTTAAGCGAAATAACGCGGTCGAGAATAGTGATTCTGGGGATTCATACCGACCAATCAGACTGGGTGTTTTCTTCATTCTTTTCTTAAAGTCAAGCCCTATTCAGCGTCAATAAAAGAATCATTGTCAAGCAAATTTTCCTTCGTCGTTTTCCATAGTCCAATTTCCCTTCGAGACGGTGTCTGGCAGGATCTGTGAAAATGAGGTCAAGTATTAGGCTTGTGCTTACCAAAGCCCTCAGTCTCTCTCGGCTGCCAGCGGCTGCGTGTCTCGCTGTGTTAGTCACTCCCCAAACTCCACCCCCACCACCCAATTTTCCCGAAGCGGTTTCGGAGCCGAGTGCTGGTGCTCTGTTAATGCTGCTTCAATGATGCTGACCGGGATTGCATAGTGCCTGGAACTGCACAAGGCCGACAAACTCAAGGGAAAGGTTTACTTTCCTGACTCGAGCGCATACGAGGATCGCCTGGACACATACTGGTCTGTCAGTGCCGCATTGCCACCCTGGTGCATGGTTAAGCCTTCCAGCGCAGATGACGCATCCGAAATAATCAAAATTCTTGTCGCTGGCGGTTGCCCTTCTGGCGTCCCTGGTGGAGGACATGGTGCCCATACCTTTTCCAATGGTGTTGAACATGTAGTCACTATCGACTTTGGTACGTTGTCAAGCCCAGTGCGTTACACTCGACGCTTGCTGACCGGAGTCACCGGTTTCTAGGGAACATGAATGCCACGACATGGAACCCAGACACCAAGCTTGCGTCCATTCAGCCCGGCGGCTACTGGGAACTGTCTACGACGAACTAGTGCCCTACGGCGTCACTGTTGCCGGTGGACGCGCCGGCGGGAACTCATTCTACTCCGCGTCTCATGGCATGGCCTGTGATGCTGTTGCCAACTTTGAGGTTGTGCTCGCCAATGGAAATATTGTCAATGCCAACAAGGACAGCAATACAGGTCTCTGGTAAGCCCTCAAGGGTGGCACTGGCAATCTAGGGCTTATCACCAGTTTCGACATGTACCCCATCGATTACGCTGATCCATCAAACCCTGTCGTCTGGGGTGGCAATCTTTTCTACGAATTATCTTCGGGTCCGGCAGTCATCGATGCTCTCGTTGACTTCACGGACAATGCTTACAAGGACGAGAGCAGCTCTTCTATTGTCTACCGGGTATACCTGCCTGCTGTTCTTGGGGGCACTATACTCAATGCCGCCATCGAGAACACGCGTGCAACAGTGAAGCCAAGGGCTTTTGACGGGTACTACGCTGTGGCAGGCGGCTACGATGGTACGACCAAGGTCGGCACTCTCTCTGCTGTCGCCAATGAGCTGGGGTCGGGCCAGCCAGCTGGTTTCCGGTATGTCTATCACTCTGTCATTCCTCGTTTTGACATCAGCAACCCGCTAAGAGAAGCACACAATAGTATCTGGCTCGTCGCATCCTTTGAGAACGACGCTCGCCCAATAAACTACGCGGTCGAAAAATTCATCAAACTGAACGCTGAGCTGGAGAAATTCGCGCCATCTCAGGAGACCGGTCTCAACACACTCTGCATGTTCCAGCCCATCACCAAATCCATTGTCGAGAAGGGCGTGGCAAACGGCGGCAACGTCATGGGTCTTGAAAGCCACATCAGTGAGGGCAATGGCATTATGTTCTTGCTTACTTTTGTTGTTCATGGTCGTGAAGCTGAGGAACGGGCACTGCCTCTTCTCACTGCGTACATGCAGGATCTGGACGATTACGCCGAGAAGCTTGGTGTGAACTGGGGATGGTGCTATCTGAACTACGCGCACAGCAGCCAGGACGTGATATCCTCCTTTGGGGAAGACGCTGTCGAGAAACTACAGGCCGCCGCGGCTAGGTATGATCCGGATAGCGTGTCCCAGAGGCTACGTGGGTCGGGCTTCAAGCTTACGTGAACGTGCCACAGGTCACGTTATACTTGTGTTTCTGCCTCCGATTTGGGTTTCAAGTAGTCGACGGCAAGCTCCCAAGCAAAATTGAGCCCCTTGGTGGTGGGACATTGAGCAAAGTTCCGTGCTGGAAATGAACTGGAGATAAAATGCACGGGTGGTCGCCAAATGAAGGTAGTCACGCTTAGAGCATAAGTGTCCTTGTGGTCAAGCATGTTCATCGCCGTCAAGTATATGAAGACAATCCAAATTCCAAACGCCAATCTAGCATGTGAACACATCCGGACCAGGGATCACATACTCCGACGCCTGGTACGCATCATATGTGATACCGGGGTCGGTGCCAGCGTACGCACCAGGGATGCTGACGAGGTCGCTTGGCGAGGCGCTGCCTCCTCCCGTGACCTCGAGCTGGTGACAGCCAGGGTAGAACTGGGCGCCTGGGTACTGCCAAGCTGCGTGTAGAGCAACGACTTCGTGACGAACGAGGTAGTAGCCAGGCTCAATGCACTCGGGAATAGTGTACTTGACTCCATCATTGTTCGCCTGAACAATGACATCCTGCAGCTTATTAGTACACCGTACTCCATGCTCATTCTGTGATCAACCCACCGATGCCCAGTTCTGAGAGGTGCCCTCGCGACCATCCTCCTGAATTTTGAACCACACTGCGTCGTCTCCAGGCTGGTAATCTTGACATCCAGTGTCGGGGCACTTGGCCATGTATGTTATGACAGGGCCCATGTGTGAGGCGGGCCACAATGTCCAGAACAGGGTCACCTCTGAGCCGGCCGCGACCTTGGCGTGGAGAGGTGCAGGCTCACTGCCCTCGACACCACCAGCAGACCAGCCATTGCACTGGATATCGATGCTCGTGACGTCCTCGACGGGGCCGTTGCCGGGTATCGAGCGCGAGATGCGCTCGGGCTTCGGGCTCATGTATGGGTCTGTGTTGGGGTTGTAGAACTCGTATGTTTCGCCACCAATAATGGCCGACTCAACATAGCCGTGCGCAGCTGCGACAGCAGCGGTCGAAAGAATAGAGGCGAGGTAACGCATTGTGGGAGAACGATTTGCCAGAAACCGAAGGCGATGGGAAACAAGGTAGAGATTGCCAGATTTGAGAAGAAGTGATGAAATGATTCAAACCACTACGAACAACACTTATATAAACGACTACACTGCCGCCATGAACAGACGAAACGCATGTGTTTAATATAAATTGTTAGTCGCTGTCTTGAGACGTATCGCGTGTGTCATAGTGTTTCAGGCCACACGGGGAAACGGAGGTTGACGATCCGGGTGGTGATTGGTGGATATGGGGTCCATCTCATCTGAGGGAACGGAAGCCCCTCCGTGAAGAGCTGTCCGAATTAGGAAATAAATAGTCCGCCTCCCCGAGTCCCCATCGACGCAGGCCGCGTTTCGTCTGGTCATTAATTAATTAATATTCAGTTTCGGACTGCAGCCTCCGCGAACATTCATCCTCCCGTAATATCTTAGACGAATAGCGACAAGGATAGATATATCGTGGCTAGCTGCTTGTTTACCCTCGGCGTCAATTCATGATTCCGTTGGCCTTGAACCCGCGGATCTAATTGATAGAGTAATGCGCTTTTCGCCTAGATTGGTCTATTGTCTGGTGTGTATGGAATTGTTGACGTATTCTTGAGTTGTCTTGATTGCACCATATGGCAGATCTTGGAGCTGTCATGCGTTTCCACGCTGCGGTCAAATAGATTTTCTGGTGAGTGGATATCACCTATGGACCATTGACCAAGACGAGTGAGCATTTGTCGACATTAGTTAGGTGTATTATCCTGAATAGAAACTCGAATCAATAGAATAGACTTTATTAGAACTAACCAACGGGAGTGTCATGAATTCAAGAGTGCAAGGTGCAACCGCAGGAGGCCGATAGGTTCTGTTCAGGGTAGGTGACAGGCCTTGCTCGCACTACGGAAACAACGAAATCATGATGGTGACGACCGCGACACGACTCACCACCTGCGCGCCCGACTGAATGCGAGTCAGCTTCGACCTACGACTATCATCGCCAACGATACGAAAACGGCTCATACACCATGGAAGACAGCATTTTCGATTCCGAACGCTGAGCCGTTCTGCACAACAATTTCCTACAGAGGGCTATGTTGCAGTGCACGCACAATCCAGGCGACCGCGGTATCCGCCATGATCTCATACACCCACGCGCGAGCAAACACCGGCCGACGCGTCATGTGTCTATGACATGCGTGGCGAGATAGACGCGTCTCAAAATGAAGTCGACAATGATCAATTGTCATGATCTTGACGCTACTAGCCATCACGACTGCAACGCAGCAGGCAGACAGCACCACCGAGGCCTCGGGCTCGATACCACCAAAGCGGAGCGTGGCATGATCCACAACTTCCTCTGGCAGCCCGACAGCCCGACACCAATGGCTTGCCACTGACCGTGAGCTTCGCCAGCCCGACCCGCCGAGCAGGAGCCTGAGCGGCTTGATCCACGGCGCTATTGAGGATCGCGTCATCATCTCCTGTGCTCAGACAACCTCTTCGACGCCTCCACGGAGGGCGGGCTGTACGTGGAGTTCAACAGCTTTTACGCCAGCATTCATAGCCTCGCCCTGCCACGTCGATTCCGATTCGTCGCACCGGGACACACCACATTCACACCCAACGCATATAACGCCCTCATAGACGCCAAGGACGAAGCTTCATCACGTAGATTGAATACCTCGGTCGCTGACGGCGGCGATATGTTCTCCCGCCGCCCCCTTCCATCCGCATCTGATCCCGTACCGACCATGCCTGGAGAGCCACACACATCTACTGCGTAGCGAACAACTCGGCGACTAGATGCTCCTGGCCATGTATCGGGGCTTGGCCAACACTCGGTGCTTCCCAAACAAGCACCATGGCGCGTGGCGAGTGAATGAGGGCTCGAAGAGATGCTCGGACGTAGGCCGGCTGTCTGAGGAGCGACACGTAAGACGCGTTGTTGAGGAAGGCCTGGCTAAGTCCAGTACGCGTAGCAGCATGGACTGCGATACGAGAGAGAAAGGACTCTGCCGTGGTTAATGCACTCCCAGTGAGGGCTTGGCAACCGTCCCCGACAACTTCACTCGCTCTGGCACTGCCTGTGCGTCATTTTGCGGAAAGTGGTGCAGTGTCAAAGTCCCAGCGAAGATCTTGTGAGCAAAGATGCCCTGCCGCGCTCTGCGTGTTTGTAAGGGCAGAGGGGTTCTGAGTGGCGTCACTATTTGTTTACTGAGCGATTTAAGTGCTGAAGTCTCGTTCACATCCTTGATTGAATGCACTGGCGTCTCAAATCGGAATCGAAGACCAGACGGTGGGTGTCGACGGGATTCATAGCATATTCTTGTATCCCTTCACCTCGTCTATGAGATTGTCCGTCAAAACGTAAAGTCGACTACCACTGAAGTCACCATGATCCCCCACATTGAGCTGTATGAGGCTCTTTGTTCTGCAAACCCTCAGTGACCAAGGATAAGGAAGGATCATTGTGTGGAATATATACAGAACGACTTTTCCAGGGGCACGCCAAAACAATGCCCCTCTTGCTTCGTGTACTATGCTAAATCTGAGGCCACCAGGACTTCGTAACCCTTTCAAGAGAGTCGGCAGGCTGCACGTCCTCATGCGCATTCTCCACCAGCATCTGTACGTACTCATTGAACCACTGGCCAGCAGCGGGGGCTCCCTCGAGCCCACATCGGCCATCACTCTCGCCTGGGGGCTTGACCCATACGAGGCTGTCAATGTATGGATTCTCCAGGTCTGTCTTTTGCGGTGCGCCAAGTCCGGCAGGCGCCACGTTGCACCACTCACCCCATTCCTCCCGGGCGCCTGGGAGATGTACACGGCTTTGATCCACGATGAACCGTGTAGGCAGATCCAACTCCTCCAGATAAGGCGCAAGGGAAGATGTGTAATGATCCTCATCCCATGACGGGCTCCACTCAGTGTAGTCTTCACGAACAGTGGCCTTGAATGGGTTGTAGTTCGAGACGTTGGTGGAAAATCCACGAATAGTGGCGTTGTTTCCTGCACGATCGACAATGTCCTTGAACTGCTGCGCAGCTTCTCGAGTGTCAGCATCAAGTACCAGAATCACACAAGACGTTACTCACCCAGGACAAGGTTATCAGGCCAGCCAAGCCAACCTCCATGAGACGCATCAAGATAGAGATTGACGTTGGGAAGCTGCAACTTGGAAATGGCGTACGCAATGCCTTCTTCGTAGATGGGTTTGGCCTCGGCGCAGAGCGGCACGCCTTGGTTCGTTACCATGTTCCCAACAGCATCAGGCTCCACAACGACGGCGAATGTCAAGTCAGAGGCTCGGCTCAGTCTCTCTGCCCAGCCATCCACATATTCATTCTTGTAGCGGCGTAGGCCGTCTTCTCCCGACAGTTCGCCAGCGCTTTCGCCAGCGCTGCAATCACGGTCCGGGAGGTTGTACAGAACAAGTCCCACCACCTGCGGGACGCCGCCTTGGTTCTGCTCTGCACGGGCAGCTGAGATCGCAGCGTCCAGACTTGCAAGGAGACTAATGGCAGGCGCCCATTGGAATGTCCCTAGTCCCTGAACAGTTCGGGTCTTGCGGGCATTGAGCTCGTCGCCTTCTTCAATAAAGGAATCAAATGTAGCTTCGAGGCTGGCTGCATAGGAGTGATTGATAGAGAGCTTGCGGCCGACGAATGGATTGGAAGAATCTCGAGAGACGATCGCAGTGGGAACAGCGCCTGAAGATGGCACAAGAGCCCCTAGAGCCAGGGCGCTGGCCAAAGGTGCAGAGCGCATGGTGCTTGATCGAAGATGAGGCGGTTGCTAGTGGAGAAGCTCGTCTAGTGCATGGGTGAGTTCAAGTATCAGGAAGATAGGGCAGACGGGTGTTTATAAGCGTGGGTCCCAGGTTCACTTGCGCCGGTGTCCTGGTGTTGCTTATTTCCCGATAAAGACTGCATTGCGAGCTCACATGAAGCTGGGCTCTGCAATCAGCCAATACTGACTGCCTATCCCGATCTTCCGCTCAACATGATGGCCTTGTGGTCTTGAATCGTCTGTCTCCAGTGATGTGCAGTCGTCTCTGCTGCTGCCGAGCCGGATGCGCTGTGCGTGCTTCCAAGGTATGCTGCTATTGTCAATTTGTCATAAGCTATTGCGTTGCCAAGTCGCAGAACTCGGCCAGGTTGGCGAACCTTGAATTGGAGAAGACCCCAGTGCCGTATTGAGTACTCCGAAATCTAAATAGCCTAAGATCTTTGAGTGGAGACGTCCCCATGGGGGTCACAGATCCCCTGCATAGATCTCGGGAGGCGGTGTTCCGTGATGCTTAAATCGAGACCCCACGTTCTGCCTAGTAGACACTTGACCTGCCTGAACCGTGCCTCATTCCGCTTTCACAATAAACGAGATTTCATCCTCGCATCTGCGCTGACTTCAAGTTCAGTACCTATCCCGACTGGATTTGTTTCCGAAAAAGGGCGCATGCATGATCGCCGCTGTTCGGTCCGCCTAGCCGCCTCAGCTACGATCCAAGTCTTTCGGATTTTCTGGAGACAGCGTGCTCATGAGCTAGAGAATTTCATCGGACTATTCTGAATTTTCAATATATGTAGTATTAGCCAAAATCCACGTCTCTCATATCTTTCACACACGTGTAGGTGAGAATTTAATTACTTCGGGGTGGCGGTGTATTGCGTACCCAACCCCGCTCCCTTGTTCACACCGGATCTCGGTGTAAGACACTATCCGAGGAATTACCCTCAACAGCGATTCGAACCATGGGACTAGTGGAGCGAATCTAGATTACGGGGCACTACCTACTTTAATAAAGCTTAACTCCTTAGTATCCGCTACCCGGGCTCCGCGGGTGCGAAGTCGACAATCCGCGGGGAGCCGAGTTCCGCTCTCACATCAACGTTTTGACTTCGCAGCCTACGCCTTAGGAGTCAGTCCGCACGTAAATATTGTAATAAATATCCTGTACTTACAAAATCAGTCATGCCAAAAAAGCACTATTGGAGATGCATACTTTAGGCCTCAACGGTTCAACCTCTCCTACCTCCTTCACACCTAGCGAGTCTTGTATCTATCTCTGGAATCGTCAAGTCCCGTCACAAACCTCCTAGGGCTCGCTCAAGACGTCGATATTCTGTTGATAATACCTTGGCTAAACAAAAAACAAGCTTTAATAGCATGACCCGCCGTTCCCTTTACACCGGCAATTTTTGCCGTCATATCAGCACGATACTGGGATTTCCGGCCAAGTCAAGCATTGGCCAAGTACCACGAAACCGCCTGCCAAGACATTAGTCGCCTGGCTGCCGCCATATCTAGCTTTGAGCCTGTCCGGCTATACACTCGCCCGGAAGATACAGCTGAGGCGCACGCTGCGGTGGTCCGGGTAAACGACGATCACTCTGGCAGCCTGGGCAATGTCACCGTTATTCCCATAACCACAAAAAACCTCTGGGTTCGAGACACCGAGCCGATCTACGTGCGGGAGCTCCAACACGTGAGCCAAGCTAAGCAAAAGTCACAAACCAAATTTTCCCTCAACTTCGGTCACACCGAGTGGGGGTTTATGAAACAAGAAAAGGATGCGGGGTTCGCGCTCGCTGAGCTCGATTGACCGCAGTTGAGCGAGAAGGAGATTCAGGAGAGAATGTTGAATTTGCCGAGAACGTTATTGCAGGGGACACATGTCCGTCTCCGGTGACGAGGCTCGACTTCAAAATCTGTCTTGAAGAGAGTGGGACAAGGCCTGTCCTGAAGGGGGTGGGATTGTGGTTGACGGCTAGGGAACGCTGCTAGCAACTGAAAGCAACATCCTGAACGACAATCGAAACCCTGGCGTATGACGATAAGACGTCGAAGTCGAGTTCCATCGCTTGCCCGGAGTCGATATATTATCTGGATGCCCGGTAAGGCAGATATAGATGCGACAGACGTGCACATTGACGCCGAGGTCAACTGTATCCGACCAGGCGTGGTCGTCCTCTCAAGACCGTATGCAGGCACTCCAAGGGCGTGGTGGAAGGTATTTGAAGAGAACAAGGCCATACTAGAGCAGTCCACTGACGCCAAAGGCAGGCGCTTTGCGATTCATATCTTCAACGAGCTAGAACCTGGTTGTCTCGGATCGTGGGCGTACGATGTCCCGGCAACGAACTATGATAGTTTCCACTTCGTCAATGGAGGACTGATTCTTCCACAGTTTGGTGACGAAGAGAGACAGAGAAGCAGTCGAGTTGTTCCAAAAGCTATGCCCCGATTGGATAGTCAGACCACTCCATGTGAGGGCCCTCCCATTTATTGGAGGTGTAGTCCACTGCGCAACTCAGCAAATAATTAACGTGGATGCGGCATGTGCCAGGGAGAGAGATGTAAGAGTCGCCTCATAGACATATCAGGTATATCAGAAAAGACAAATAGGAATCAAAATTCCCCCTGGCTCACTAAATACACTACCTGATACGTGATGGTTGACCGTATTCGCGCATATGGCGCCCCGAAACTACGTCCAAGCATAGAAAAAACAAAAACAAAAGAAAATCACCCTCAACGACGAGTTTGCGGATATCGGATTGTACCTAAGGAAGAGTGTTCAGTATCTCAGCCTGGAACAAATTGATTCCACATCGTCCTCCTTCCAAACCCATGAAAAGTGTGTTCCGCCCATCCGCACCATTTGCACGCGGCTCATTTGAACGTACTTGTCCAGATTGTTTGCTGGACTAGCTGCGTACCACTTGAAAAGCTGTCGCTCGGGGGCAGACTGGTGCTTCTCATCATATGTGGTAGCCTTGAAAAGGACAATGTGCTCTGCGCGCTCTTCGACGGCCTGGAACGCATTTGTTGGCGGCTGGTAAACATCGTAGATCGGGTCCAGAATGGTGCCCTTGTGGTCGATGGCCTTTGTGGCCGAAGTGATATCAAAGAATGGGTCAATTAGGCCAAGCATGCGTATGCTCTCCCCTCCATCGATCAACCGAGCTGCCACTTCGAGCCCGATGATACCACCAAAGCTCCATCCCAGGATGTCGTAAGGACCTTCGGGTTGAACGTCTCTTATAAGTGAGAGATAGTACTCAGCGAGCTGCTCAATCGTGTCGAGGTCTTTGTGCTCGCGATAATAGTTGTTAAAAGCCACCATGTTTCGCTCTGGCAAACTTTGAATAACGTTGCGGAAATAGCTTTCTGCGCCCCCCTCGCCTGGCGGTAGAAGGAAAAGAGGCCGCCCGGACCTGGACTCGCCCTCAAAGATGAAATAGGGAGTGTATCCAGAATGATGGGTGTTCTGTGGTCTGACAGCAGCCGCAGGGTCCTGAGGGCTGGTCGTAGTCAGCTCAGTCAATGTCTGTTGGATCGAAAGTGTGAGCTGCTTCAAAGCCTCCTGACCCCAACCACAGTCAACCTCGGCTGTCAGCTGGTCGTTCTGAATAGAAAAAGTCAAGTCAATCATTGAGCCACTTTTGTTTGCGTCGGCGGGGCTGGTGCAAAGCCCTTGAGGATATCCCTCTTCGTGGACCAACATCCACTCGCTGGCATTCATCTTTCGCTTGCCCAAGCGACCTAGATAATTGAAGGAGACCAGTGGAAGAGAATCTTGATCATAGCCGAAGATAGGCCCATAAGCAATGCCATTGCGGGGTACCTGTGAAGCACGGGTCTTGACGTCGATGATGCCCTGGACCAGATCATCTACCACCGGAATTTCGAAGGGGTACATGCTGGTGAACCAGCCAACTGCCCGACTCACGTCCAAAGATGCCCCGAAAATCTCCTCACGGCCGTGCGATTCAATTGCGATAAAACCTGGTGAATGCTGTGTCGTGTCCTGCAAGCCGCGGCTGACTGCCACCAGTAGAATATCGTGCATAGAGGTGTCGAGGACCGAAGCAAGTCGCGTGAGGGAGGCTGTGTCCCGACTCGTCATCTTCCATGCCCGCTGGAATCGAGACTGAGAAAATTGAGGAAGCTTTTTGAAACCTTCCGTCATTTTCCTCCGAGCCATGTTCCAGTACGCTTTTTCAGCAAGGGTCATGTTGTACTCGGCAAGTGCTAGTGCCCACTCCTGAACATTGCCACCTTTCAGACCTAGGCCTTTCCCATGATACAATGCTTCCAGGTCGGTGCAGATTATGTTCCAGCTCACTGTGTCCATGATGAGATGGTGAAAAGCGCACCAAATACGCGCTGAACCGTCCTCGAGACCGGGGATGTAAGCCATCGCGTATAATGGTCCCTCGTAAAGATCAAGGCGTGAGTTTATTTTTCCCAGTACCTCGCTCAAAGCCTCTGTGCTTTCAAAACTTGAGGCATCAAGAACAGAGATATCGGGCTCCTGACAGTCGGGTGGGAAGCTCTGCACGTTGTTTCCATCCTCTGGTTTCAGCCGCATTCGAAGAACATCATGTCGATCTTGAAGCAGCTTCAACGCGTTTTGCAATTGATCCACAGAGAGAATAGGTGTCCTTATAGTGAAACAGTGATTCCAAAACTCAGGATGCTGTAAATCCTTTCTCTGGAACCATCGCTGGATAGGTGTCAGAGGGGCGTCGCCTGTAGCGCTGCGGCTTGGCTTGTTCGTGTAATAACCGTTGAGTTCGGCTGCAGGCTGAGCTGAGAGAACATTTTCGCTCAAGGCGCGAACCGTCCTGTGGAGGAAAATGTCCTTGACGGTGATTTTGCGACCGAGCGTGCTGTGCACATC
This sequence comes from Emericellopsis cladophorae, assembly GCF_022114955.1. Lineage (NCBI taxonomy): Eukaryota > Fungi > Ascomycota > Sordariomycetes > Hypocreales > Bionectriaceae > Emericellopsis > Emericellopsis cladophorae. The sequence continues at coordinate 150,170 of NW_026250945.1, forward strand.
TCCGACAAGCCGAAGGGATGAGATGCTGTCCCCGCCCAATGCAAAAAGATCGTCGTCAATTCCACAGTGGCTGATGTTCAAAAGTGAAGCCCAAAGCTGACAGAGGGTTTTCTCAAGGTCATTCCGTGGTGCGGTGGTTGACTTGATGCTCTGTGGTTTCCTTGTCTGGGCCAGACGAGACACGTCTATCTTGCCATTTACTGTCACCGGAAGTGACCCCTGGACCTGATGTAATTGCCCTGGAACCATGAATGATGGAAGCCTCGATAGGAGCGCTGTGTGTATCTCCAAAGATGACAGGTCCTTGTCGTTCTCGACGGTGTAGTAGCAGGCGAGACCCTTCGCAACGCGGGAACTCGACTCGGTTTCATCGTAGAGGGCAATTACAGCCGAGTCCTTGACTTGGGGGATGGAAAGAACACTCTCCCTGATTTCGGAAAGCTCGATCCGAAAACCGCGCAACTTCACTTGCTGGTCACGTCTTCCCAAATATTCGAGAAAGCCCGAACGACGTTTCCGTACCAAGTCTCCCGTCTTGTACAGCCTCTCTTGTCGCATGCCACTGCTCTCTGGGAGGCGCTTGAATGGATGATGAATGAACCGGTCATTTGTGAGAGTGTCTTGATTAAGGTAACCGCGTGCAAGACACTGCCCTCCAATGTGGAGTTCACCAACAGCATCAGCTGGAAGTTCCTGGAGACGGTCATTGAGCACAAAAAGCTCAGTCCCCGGCAGTGAATCACAAAGCGCCTTTGTGAACGGCTCCGTGTCATTGAAAGTGGTGACAATGTTGTACACCGTCGTTTCCGTGATGCCATAAGCGTTGTTGATGATACCCTTGAACTGAGCGCGCATGGTATCGTATTGGTTGCGCTGGAGCTCCTCGCCTGCGGAGGTAATCATTCGGAGATGTGGAAGTCGCGAAAGACAGATCTGCTGCAGCACTGATGGAGTTCCACTCACGTAGGACAGCTGTTGCTCCGTGGCAAGCTCGTAGAACGCTTCATGCGTTACGCCCTCCTCGGGCGGAATGACCAGCTTGTTGCCGCTAAGTATAGACAGCGACAATTGCTCAAGGGAGAAGTCAAAGACGTAGTTGGAAAGGAACAGAACCGCTTGTGACCCTGTATTGCCGGAAAAATATCGTTCAAGAAGAGCATTGCGGAATTGAATGACGCTCCCGTGCTCGACAATGACACCCTTTGGCTTCCCAGTCGTCCCCGAGGTAAAGATAATGTAGGCCATGTCCGAAGGCCTGCGCAGAGATACTGAAGAATAGTTCTCAGAAATCTCCTTGAGTCTCTCCTGGATCCCCGCTTCGTCAATAACAAGAACTGGGACTTTGCACGGTGTTTGAAGCTCAAAATAATTGTCCGTTTTCGTCAGAAGGGCCCGTGGATTTGACTCCTGGAGAATAAGAGCAATTCGTTGTGGCGGATAGCTTGGATCCAGAGGGATGTATGCAGCACCAGATTTCCAAACAGCCAGAATCGAGATGACCATGTCGATGTCCTTGCCCATGAGAAGAGCTATTCGATCGTCTCTCTTGAGTACATAGGAGGAAGTGATCAACCGTGCGAGCTGGTTCGCTCTCCTATTCACCTCGGCATAGGTGAAGATGCCGGCACTGCTCACGACTGCTATGTCATCTGGACGAAGCTCGACTTGAAGTTCGAATAGCTCCACAAGTGAAGAGCACCCAGACTGGTTTTCGACCATGTTGCCCCCCAGATGTCCGTTCATGTGGAACGTCGGCTCGAAAGCAGGCAGCCTGTCCAGTCGACTTTCAGCATCCATGAAGGCAACTTCCTTGAGAATGTGAATGAATGTCCCAATAAATCCTTCGATAGTATCTGCGTCGAACAAAGCCGTAGGGTAGTTGAAGTTGACATTCAGCAAACCTTTGGTTTCTTTGACGGACACGTTCAGGTCAAATTTGGCCGCAGAGGGAAGAGGATTGGAGGGACAGTATTCAGTCATTAAACTGTCTTCGGGTCCACCTCTCTCCGCGGCAGCCTCCCAGTTGAAGACCAGCTGGACGAGAGGGTGGCGACTTGGGTCGTGCCGATGCTCAAGAAGCTTAGTGATTTCTTGGAAAGGAAGATCTTGATGGACATGGGAATCCAGAAGCGCTTTCCGTACATCTCTGACAAGTTGACAGAAGTTCTTTTGCGCTACTTGCACGCGTAGAGGGAGTAGATTAACAAAAAACCCAATTGAAGATCCGAAGTCGGGGTGCATGCGATGGGACATTGGTATTCCGATGGTAATGTCCTGTTGGTTGGTGTAGACGTTGACAAGCAACATGAAGGCCGACAATACCACCGTATACAGCGTTGTGCCCTCACGTTTTGCGAGCTCTCTCAACTTGATGACTGTTTCTTGTTCGACATTGATCCGGACATCACTCCCGGAGAAGTCGAACTGAGAGGGACGAGGACGATCCGTCACAAGCCGCAGAGGCTCAAGGTCGGCTAGCTTTTGGAGCCAATAGCTCTCGAGAGAACACCGTTTATCAAAAGTGAGTATTTTCTGATGCTCCACAGCATACTCCTTGTATTGAACACGTAGGATCGGCAGGCTGCTGGGGCTTGGACTCCCGCACCGAGCGGAGTATAGGACTTGAAGATCTCTCTCGAATATGTCCCAAGACCAAGAATCGAACGCCAGATGGTGGAACAGAATGCTAAGGAATGTCGGCAAGCTTCCACCCGCGTTTGATGGCTGGTAGAATTGCACGCGGATGGGGAGCTCACTGCCGATGCTGAAGCTGTGCGTGTCGAACAGAGCCATTTGGACTTCCATCTCAGACGGCGAGAGGTCGGTCAAGGTTTCCATCTTTAGACGATATTTGGCCGTATTTTGATCAATAATTTCTTGGCGGTATTGAGAGTTGGAGCACTTAAATAATGTTCTGAGTGCTTCATGTCTCGCAACCACGTCATGAATTGCCTGCTGGAAGGCGTCAGTGACAACGTCGTCTCGGAGGCGGAGATGGAAGGGAACGTTGTACGCTCCGTTCTGAGCACGGCCATCCGTATTGAACTCGTGAAGAAAAATGAGCCGTTCCTGAGCCGGTGAGATGGGAAGATTGTTGAGAGCATGGCCTTGCAGGCTTGCAACGTCACTGTGGCCATCCGAGCCTCGAACAACCCAGTTTGACATTGCCTCAATGGTCGGATGGCTGAATAAGTCACGCACAGTGACTGAGACACCCAGCGCCGTGGTCGCAGCAAAGGAGAACCTGGTGCTCTTGAGGCTGTCGCCGCCTAGCCCGAAAAAATCGCTGTATATGCCAATGGTTGCTAGGGGTATTTCCAGGAGCTCAGACCAGATATTGGCCAATATCTGCTCGATTTCGGTACGGGGCGCAATTATCTCATCCTGGTCTGCCTCTTTCGGTACTGGGAGAGCCTTAGAGTCAAGCTTTCCGCTTACTGTGACCGGAACCTTGTCGATCCTCACGAGTTTGGCGGGAACCATGTAGTCCGGAAGTCGCCCAAGCATGAATCGACGGATTGCTCGAGTGGATAATGACCCAGCAGATACAAAGTAACCAAGGAGCTGATTCTGGCCATCTGTTTCGCTGCTCTTTGCTAGAACTACAGATTGGTCGACCTCGGGATAGGATGAGAGTACTGCCTCAATTTCCCCGAGCTCGATACGCTGACCTCGGATCTTGACCTGGAAGTCATTGCGTCCCAGATACTCAATTTCGCCTTCGCCGATCCATCGGACCAAGTCCCCGGTCTTATACAGACGTCCATTGCGACATTGAGCTTTCTCGATCTCATTCTGGAAAGGGTTCATTGGAAACCTCTCCGCTGTTAGATCGGACCGGTTGTGATAGCCCCGAGCAACTCCGTCGCCGCCGAGGTAGAGCTCACCCACAGCACCGATGGGGACACGTTTCATCTGACCATCAACAACGTAGCTGGTACTATTCGCAATCTGTTGCCCAATACTCTTGTCGGTACGTCGCTCTGGGAACGGATAAAGCCGCTTATTTGTTGTGATAGACACCTCGGTCGGCCCGTAGCCGTTGATGATGAGTCCCGAGAACGTGCTGCGAATTTTCTCAAAGACTGGCTCACTGAATGCCTCGCCAACACAGTCGATGCGTCTCAAGTATGATGCAAATCTGTCGAACTCGTACATGGATATGACCGATGGCGTGCCAGAGAGGTAAGTGACGCGGTTAGTTTCAATATACCTGTATAACCTTTCCTTGTCGCCTCTCATATCGTCATTGAGCACCACGAGGGTCTGGCCGTTGAGCAATGCATCCGTCATCTGCTCAACGAAGTGATCAAAGACGTAATTGGAGAATGACAGGATGACTTCGTCGTCGGTATCTTGTAAGCCAAATATCTTGCTGAGCGAGGCACACAAATTCACAACACCATGATGCTCCACCATGACACCTTTCGGCCTCCCGGTGGTCCCAGAAGTGTACATGATGTATGCCAAATCTGCAGGGCTGCTTGCTATAGCTGGATGAAGGGCAGCTTGTTCGAGGCGGGAACCAAAATCAGACTCCAGCACCAGAACATCATGTCGCGCTACTCGACGCATGCGCTCCACATACTGGACGTCAGTGATGACTGCCAGAGCTCCCGTGTCTTGCAGGATGTATTGGATACGATCGTCCGGGTAGGCAGGGTCAATCGGCACGTAGGCACCGCCTGTCTTCCAGATTGCCAAGATATTGGTGATCATGTGCTCGCTCTTTTGCATGACCAGGGCAATGATTTTATTTGGTTGGACAGGTACCCTCTGGAGAAGTTCATACGCCAATGAGTTTGCGCGACTATTCAGCTCTCGGTATGTCAACCGCTGGTCTTCGTACACAACGGCCACCTTGTCTGGTTTTCGTTGGGCTTCGACTTCGAACAAAGCATGCAACGTTGCGTTTGGATACTCGCACTCCGTGGCATTCCATTGGTCGAGTTTGGTTCGTTCCTTGTCTGATAGAAACTCAAAGCTGCCCACATCCATGTGGAGGTTCTTTGACACACATTCAAATACGTCCCGAACCGTCTGCAAGAGTGTATGGACGCTCTCGTCGGAGAACAGTTCGCCAGCATAGCACAAGGTGAAGGAGCAGCTGTCATTGGCAACCTCCCTGGCAATCGCTGCAAGTGGGTAGCTGAGCTTTTCCAACCCGCCCTCAATCGTATACCGCAATTGTTGGCGGTGGATTTCCCGGTCCGTGTCCAGATTGGGGTAGTTCTCAAGCACGAAGAGTGAGTCAAACAAACCATGCTTCAAATCAGCCTTCAGCAAACGCCCAAGCTCAGCGTTGCTGCGGAGATTCATCTCGTTGGCTTTTTCTTGGACATAGACCAGGGCTTCAAGAACAGTCATGTTCTGACTGCCAATGTAGCCATGGTCGACGATCAAGGGTAGTGTGTTGATGAAAAGTCCAATAGCATCTTCGATGCCCTCCACTGGCAAATGGCGCCCAGAAGATGTCGTTCCTGTAATGGTATGAGTACCTCCTCCATAGGAATGTAGAACTAAATGCCAAACAAGTTGGAGGAGGGTATGAAGAGTGATCCCATGATTGTCAAGCTCTTGCTTGGTGCTACTGTTCTTTGTGTCTCCCCAAGGAAGCTCAACGGACTGCTGCCTCTGTTCCGAAATTTCGTCGTAATCTGCCAGCGGCACTTTGTAACGGCTGGCTTCGTTCAGGAGAGAATTCATATCGCAGCGCTCCTCGATCATGCCAATCTGAGTTTGCCAAAACTCCAGATGATCATCTCTGTGCTCTTCGAGGTACTTCTGGCATCGGATATAAGCCGTATTCTCTTTGGATGAGCACCCTTGATCAGTATTGTTGTTGAGGTATGCCTCGTGCACCTGATCGAAAAGAAGCGGCAAGCTCCAACCGTCCATTATTGCATGATGACAACTGAGAATGAACGTCTGCTTTCCATCCGGCAAGCAGACTTGGTAGACACGGAATAGAGGTCCTTTATCTAGCTGGTAAGACTCGTCGAGATCCGATTGTTGCAGGCGATGGAGAAGGGCTCGGTTGCTCTCGTCACCTCTTTGGCTACTCAAATCAACGATACGCCAATCCAAGCCAAGGCTGGGCTCGATCAGTTGTAGAACGGCGTCTTTCCAGGTAAAGTGAACTCTCAACGCTGGATTCCGTCTCTGCACTGCTCGCCAGGCATCTCGGTATCTGTCAGCATCCAAGGTGATCCCATAGTGGAGAATAGAGTGCATGATGTATGCATCGGTCTTCCCCAGCTTGAGGGAGTGGTATACAAAGCCTTGCTGTAAACTATTGGCAGCGTACTGACGACAGTGGACGATCCCTCTTGATGTACCCTTGTCTGCAGCCCCGTTGACACCGTTCGTGTGCGGCTGGCTCTTGGCTCCGTTGGACACTGATTGCGAGTCTCGTTTCTGAGTACGCAAGAGCTTTGCCATGTTCGCAAGCGTCTTTGTCCGAAAGACCTGTTCGAGAGTGATCGGGCGTTTCAGTTGTCGCCTCACTCTCGCGATCAATTGAATGCATGTGATACTATGTCCCCCAAGGCGGAAAAAGCTCGAGTCCGAGCGAATGGAAGACAGGTCCACTCGTAGTGTTTCACTCCATACCTGGGCCAAGCGTGCCTCGAGCTCGTCGAGGTGCTCTTCTGACGAGCCGTTTGAGCCTGCCTCGACTTCGACCGCAGGCAACGCACGCAGATCAGCCTTGCCGTTGACAGTGACGGGAATGGTTTGTAGCATAACCAATCGCGTAGGGATCATGTACCGTGGAAGTTTGGTTTCCAAAAAGAAAATCAGATCGGCTTCTGACACTGGATCCTGCTCGCAGACATAATATCCGACCAAGTGATCCTGGCTGGTTTCTTTTCCTTGGCTAAGCAGCTTCTTTGACACGACGACACTGGCCCGGACACCGGGATACGTCGCAATGTTCGATTCGATCTCCCCAGGCTCGATCCGAATCCCGCGAAGTTTGATCTGAAAGTCGGCGCGGCCTAGATACTCAACTTCACCGTTGGAGAGCCAGCGTGCCAAGTCCCCGGTCTTGTACATCAGGCCATTGACGCCCATGCCCTTTTCTTGAGCCGTCTGAAAGGGATTGAGCAGGAACTTCTGTCTTGTGAGCTCTGGGCGATTCATGTAGCCACGTGAAATGCCCAGGCCGCCCACGTATAGTTCTCCTGGTACTCCAATTGGCACCTTTTTCAGGCTTGGGCCGAGAATGTAGCACTTGACGTTCCGCACAGGTCGCCCCAGGCTCATGTCTGTTCTTTGAGAATTAAAATCAAATGATTTCAACGCGGTGACGAAAGCCGACTCGGTGAATCCATATTCGCTGAGTATACAGCCTCGGAATCGCTGTCTGAGCGCCTGATAACGCGCATCGGTGAGTGTTTCGCCGACCAAGACAATGCGCTTCAGCGATGCACATGACGAGAAGTCGTACTCCAACAGCACCGACGCCGTCCCGTTGAGGTAAGTGACATGGTTGCTTTTGATGAATGGAAGCAGAGTGTCTGGGTCGAATTTTTCCTCGTCGCTGATGATAGCGAGTGTGTTACCCGTAGTCAGTGCCATCAACATTTGTCGCACAAAGGGCTCAAAGACGTAGGCGGAGAAGAGCAAGACAACTTCATCGTTAGCTCCGGCAATGCCATATCGACCCGCCAGATCCGTGATGCTATTGACAACACTGGTGTGCTCCTTGTATATACCTTTTGGGAGCCCGGTGGTGCCAGAAGTATAGGTGACATACGCCAACTGTTTGCTTGTGAGGGGAGTGGGGGGTGCAATGTTGGTGCAGCCTGCGGACGTCCTTGTTGTTTGGTCAACGGCTGCCAGTAAATCCTCGATGACGTAGATGCGAATTTCCCTGTCCTCGACAACATTTTCCCTCAGCCGCTTGGTATAACGCCGACTTGCAACGATGACCCGAGCCTGCGTATCGTTGAGCACGAAGCGGACACGCTCATCCGGGTAGGCAGGGTCAACAGGCACGTGGGCTGCGCCAGATTTCCACACTCCCAGGATGGTTGCGATCATCATGTCGCTTTTTTCGAGGAACAAAACAATAAGTTGCTCGGGCAGGACGCTGAGAGAAGAGATCTGCTGAGCGAGGCCGTTGGCGCGCACATTCAGAGCGTCATACGTGATTCGCTTTTCGCCGTAGATGAGCGCAACTTTGTCCCCTTGCTGTGTTGCAATGTCTTCAAAAAGATGATTGAGCCGTTTCTGAGATGGATACTTGCCATCGGTATTGTTCCATTCAGTCAAACGAGCCTCTTGTTCACAAGACAGGAGCTCAATATTCTTGACAAGTTGCGATGGCATGGTCGTAGCCATCAAGACTGTGTGGAACGCACTCAGAATACTTTCAATGACTATTGCGTCAAATAGAGAATGGTCATATCCGATTGTAAGCTCCCAGGCTTGGTCCTTGATGTTGACTCCAAGAATGAGTGGAAAATGGGGCAGCAGTGCGTTCTCTCTGCCATATTCAAAGACGACAACAATGTCAAGGAGGCCCGACTTCACGAGACGCTCTGCCTCCACAAGCTCCATGTCAGGACCGTCGCACGAGAACCGTGGGAAAGGAGTCGCGTTTTTTACCAAGGCTGCATCCACTGTCTGGATGTTCCGGGTAGTGTGATCCACCATGGAGGTGAGGGCAGTCCAGGCATATTGCCACGAGCTCTCGTTGCATTGGGGAAACAAAGAAGCAGAGACAGTGGTAGAGCCACCTCCGAGACCCTTCAAGGTTTGATGAGCACCAAAGAGGATCAGAGCCTCTGGCGTCAACGCCCTGACTGAGCAGACTTGCTTCAGACTGGCAAGCGAAGCCTTTGAGAATATAGCTTTTCTCTGTTCGTAGTTGCCGTGATTGGTATTTTCCCCCTTTGAAGCCATTTGGTAGCGTGTGGGGTCCCTACTCAGGCCACTCAAGTCGCATCTTTCATAGATCTCTTGAGCTACTTCGGCCCAGATCTCTGGCGTTCCAGCCATGACCCAACATTCAGGTGTCATGTTCAATGGCTGGGAATCAGGCTGGGGATAATGCGAGTCTTCACAAACTCCGTTGGAGTTCTTTGCAAGTACTTTAATGGCAATAGAACTTTGGAGTTTGTGCGTCCTAAAGACAATTAGTTGCTGCACAGACTTATAATATGAGTGCGAATTCCTCACTTGGGCAAGGACACCTCGCCACCTGTTTGTGTTGGAACGGCCATGATTCCAAACAAGGATACTGATGATATTGTAAAGTGCTCCGTTGGTTCTCTGGTCGTTATATCCGGAAGCTTGCCTGTACCACATTCATCTATATATGGATCAAGGTCCTTCCGAACCACGTATCCACTGAAGTGACTGGGCCTTCTCATTTGACCATGGCCGGATCCGAGCCGCGCCATGTCGTTTGGAGAGAGCAACCACTCGTGGACGATGCTTGAATCCTATTCGCGAGGATCACAAACAACTTGATGGATCACGCGGGGCCCAAGTCGATCCTGCTGTCTGCTGTCTGCAATCAAAGTCAACACGCATGTACGGAGAGCCCGTTGCAGCTAATTCCAGTCACTGAAGCCGCAGACAACACTGCTTTTGGCAGGTGTTATCTTTTTACCCTAACTGATGTCGTTTTCTTGGCGCCGCAAGCCACATTTTCCTACCCATGGCTAAGAGAAGGTCTTGACAGATAGACTGTGCCTAGACTCTTGATCTACGTATCCGTCTATTCCAATCAAGATGCGCCGTCCTGGGCCACTGAACATCATGCGTGTGTTCTCTGTCAGCACTGGCCTAATTCTAGAAGTCGATTCATGCATTAGCGGCTTTTGGTGCCTTCGCGGCTTCTTGTTGGAGGCAAGATGAGGCACCTGCGCACGATGGATGCAAGCAACTTGAGAAGGGGCGTGTGCGTGCACACCATGAACCAGCATGAATGCAACGTCATTTTTTATTTCTGGGTCTGGGAATCCGTGAGCGAGTGAACGAGTGATAGGGTACACTTGGATCTGGAAGCTACTGAGGGGTCGTATCAACATGAACCATTGTGTTGGTGGATAAAGAAGTCACAAGTCCTCTCCGACCCGTGAATCTACTCACGCTTAAAGCAAAGGCGCCAGACACAGAACTGCCAGGAGCTTTTGCAGATTCGACTCTTTCCATTAAACCAGTTTCGAAATGGGTTCTCTCCCCACTGCCAACGTTCCTCGAATTGACATATCGCCTCTGTTTGGTGATGATGGCAAAAAAAAAGCCCAGGTAGCGCGAGCTATCGACGCAGCCACGCGCGACACCGGCTTCTTCTACGCTGTCAACCACGGTGTTGACCTTCCATGGCTCTCTCGCGAGACTGCCAAATTTCACCAGACCATTAGCGATGAGGAGAAGTGGCAGCTGGCCATACGGGCTTATAACGAGAAGAATGAGTCCCAGGTCCGCGCAGGATACTCTCTCCCTATCCCGGGAAAGAAGGCTGTGGAGTCACTTTGCTACCTCAACCCTTCATTCGGGCCTGATCACCCACGCATCAAAAACAAGACGCCAATGCACGAGGTCAACGTTTGGCCATCTGAGGAGAGGCACCCTGGATTTCGGTCCTTTGCCGAGAAGTACTACTGGGACGTTTTCCGCGTTTCCGAGGCGCTCCTTCGAGGGTATGCATTGGCATTGGGCAAGGAGGAGAACTTTTTCGTCCAGCACTTCCAGCGAGACACGACTCTGTCGTCTGTCGTTCTCATCCGCTACCCCTACCTGGAGAACTACCCCGCACCGGCAATCAAAACGGCCGACGACGGCACGAAGCTTAGCTTCGAGTGGCACAAGGATGTGTCGCTCATCACCGTTTTGTACCAGTCGGATGTGCAGAACCTGCAGGTCAAGACCGCTCAGGGCTGGCTTGACATTGAGCCGGATGACACTGGGTTTCTGGTCAACTGTGGTGGCTACATGGCCCACATCACTAATGATCATTATCCTGCACCCGTCCATCGCGTCAAGTGGCAGAATGCAGAGCGACAGTCCTTGCCTTTCTTCGTGAATTTGGGTTGGGATGACACTGTGCAGCCTTGGAAAGCCGCCGACAAGGACGAGGCTTCCGAGGAGCAAGGCATGTGTAACGAGAGCATCTCCTACGGAGCGTACCTGCAAGGGGGGCTGATTGGGTTGATTAAGAAGAATGGACAGACCTAGACGAGAATGCCAGGAACGAGGCGACACTAGGGCAGCAACACTCCGTTCGGCCTGTCGAATCGTACTATTATTAGTTTCAACACAAAGGCACAGGTCAGTACTTCTTTCAAAAGCCACAACCGAATTATTAGACGCGTGCCAAATCAGATTGTACCCGTTCTGCACGTTCTGCAATGCCCGATCTTGAGCGCGACAAGATTTTCTCCATCCCACAATTCTCCAGAGTACGAGCTAGCTTTTACTAGGCTAGGTCCGAACCTAGCAAGCAATACGTGGGGTAAAGGAAGTCGCCGACTTGCCAAGACCCTGCAAGAAGTGCCGTGCTGCAGGAGAAGCTCCTAGGCCCCGAGTTCAAAAGTGACAAGAATATTCACATGTAATGCCGGGCCCGAGTCCGAGACTACAGATACATGCAGTGGGTCATGCCAACTTACCCCTCCTGCGGCAGCTTTGAATTATTGGATCATATTGAAATTTAGAACTTGAACCCGATGACGGCCCGTCGCTAAAGTTCCGACGATCCGTCGACAGGGATCATCATGATGCTGCATTGCAGATTGCAGCCTACAGGGGTGGACCGCGGAAGCCTAGTCTAGATTTTGGAATCTCTGCGCTAGGTCGTCCGAATCATCAGACGATCGTCCGACTGATGCTTCCCTTAGCCGAGACGTCGAAGGGCAGTGACGGAAGTGTTAGGGAGCCACAAGGGCAGCCTGGAAAACTCATACGTAGCACTGGGTCTAGAGGCGTAATTCCACCAGTGTACTATTTCAAAACAACAGTCCAATGCATATCTCTAGTCACCTTTTACCTTTTAGCAATCCTGCAAGTTCATCACTCCCGTTACACATCTCTTAAGTTTCTCTCTACCCGAGCTATGCGCGAAGAACCTCCTCACTCCCCTCGGTAGCCCCTGGCTATTCTCCCGCTAGACTCGCTCCTGCGGCAAACTTGCTGAAAATATTGCCGGGTGCATATAGCGGGTCGAAACCATGCGCAAGCTTCAATAGAAAACCTAACCCCACGAGGAAATGATAAATACCGGACCCCACTATACCACGATACTTTCCGTCACGCCGAAAGCCAGTGAGACAACGACGCCGGGATTCTTCTTGAGAAGGGCATCGCAAAGTGACAGCTGGAGATGTTCCAGAATACTCGTGTGAGATGATTTTATTGACACATTGGCCACTGAAGTCATCGATAGGTAAGGTTGTAGGATTCGTTCGCTTTCAAGCGAGGCCAATGGATGCATGATTCCTCGGCAGGGCGTCGGCTTGGGGTGAGCGTGGCCCCATAGTATCAATCTGAGAATCTAAAGTACCATGGTTTACTGGTTCTCCAGAAGCACCAATAGAAAGCGGCCTGGCACAATGAACTTCTGACCCTTGCAGACATCCAACTCCTCGCATCCGTACATGCATGTATGTTGGGACATACACGCCTGGCGCTAATCCTACAAGTTCTAAGATACGCAGTTCCGAAAGGGGGAATGATGCTGCCCCTCTGATGTATGTAGGTATCCTCCTTTCCAAGCGAGCGAAACAATATGGAATTGAATGCCACAGTACGAAGTCATCGCGCAGATACCCGGACAAGGAAGGTGACATGGACCCCGCCACCATGCAGCTAGAGGTACGTGTGCCGTCTCGTTCATGCATGTCAGCGGAGGATTCACCGGCATAAATATATTGGCCGGCGGCATATGCCGGGCAGGAACACGGCTTGTGACTTGATCGACAGGGCTAGTGGTGCAACCCACCGTGGTGTGCTGGATTCCGTTACGTGTGACTTGGCACCCTCGTGAAGTCCCAAGCTTGATCCTGACTTGCCTTTGAGCTTGCGGTCTTGGAAATGCGTCTCGCACGCCAAATCGCTCGATCACAGTTTTCAGCAAAAGGTCGACAGCTCGACAACATCTGTAATGGATGGCCCCTTAGGTACGTGCAGCTTTGCTTTCAGTCTGCAACTTCCCGGATGCGACGACATAGACTCACAAACGGCCAGTGAGCCAAGCGCTCCTGGCAGTCGCTGGCATTACTGCAGGAGCAGCATACGCCGATGCCAAGTTGCATCTCTCAAAGGACTTGAACCAGCTGTACCGAGTACGAAAGGCCGAAAAAAATCTTTCCGACGCAAGTAAGCGATCCTGATCGAAATGTTTGATCACGACTCATCTAATGGAGGGCTCAGTACGTCGGAATAAGGCCTCTGGCTTCTTTCTTTTTGCTGATGCCGCGCAGAGGCTGCAAGAAGCACCTTGCATTTGGTCTCGCGAGGTCGAGTACACATGGATGCAGGCCTACGAGCGGGTTTGCCAGTACGGCAATTACTTCAAGGGACTGCAGGTCAAGCCCTCGGAGTACGTTGCAATCTACATGATCAATTCGCCAGAGTTACCCCTTATGTGGATGGGCCTTTTGTCCATAGGGGCCGCTCCGGCGTTGATCAACTACAACTTGGCTTCTGACGCCTTAATTCATTGTGTCCGCTTGTCTGACTGTCGTCTTCTATTGCACAGCTCTGATTCAGGTTGCACGGGCAGAATACACGACACCGAGCAACAGTTGAAAGACATGGGCGTCGTGAGTTTGGAGCTTGCAGGAAGTGTCACAAACAGCATTGCCGAAACGTCGACGCAGACACCGCGAGTAGACTGGTTGGGGGACCCACAGATACACCCACTAGCCCTCATGTACACAAGGTAAGCCCCAAGCTTGCCCATATGTTTCTTGATCATTCATCTAAGTTGCACAAGTGGAACGACTGGCTTACCCAAAGCCTTCCCACTTACGTCTGCACGTAACTATCCCTCTGCCTCGCTGTTTCCAAAGACTTTTGGACAAGCCCCAGGACTCGGTGGTGATCGAACTTATTACTGTATACCACTCTACCATGGGACAGGAGGTCTTGCTGCAATGAACGATTTGATGAGTGGCATCTCCATTGCCATCGCCCCCAAATTCTCACTGAAAGGCTTCTGGGACGATATCATCGAGAGCAACGCAACAATATTTGTCTATGGTAGGTCTTCCCTTGACAAAGCGCCTCAGATTGTCTAACATCTACTATTTGGCGAGCTGATACGCTATCTCCTGTCGGCCCCTGTGTTGCCCAAAGATCGGAAGCACAAAGTACGGTTGGTGTGGGGGAATGGGCTTAGTCCCGACTTGTGGGAAAAATTCCAGGTAACATTCTCAGATCTGATCGAGACGAGTACCGGATTTTAACGCGTCTGTTCTACTACCAGGAGCGATTTGGCGTGTCTGCCATTGGCGAGTTCTATGCCAGCACGGAAGGCCCCTTGGCACTCTTCAATCACTATCGTGGTGGTGGCTTCGGGCTTGGAGCTGTGGGCCACCACGGTTGGCTCTTGAGGAGGAGAGGCCGCGATTCCTACGTTGCAGTGGAAACTGATGCCGAAACAGGAGACATCCGTCGGTGTCCAAGGACTGGACTTGCCAAGAGGCTGCCGTACGATCAAGGTGGAGAGATCCTAGTCCAACTGTCGTCCAAGTCGGCGTGGTCTGGCTACCGGCAGGCTGAAGACGCGACTGCGAAGAAGCTGGTGCACAACGTCTTGAAGCGGGGAGACGTGTTCTTCAGGACAGGGGATTCCCTGCGTCGCGATGACAATGGTCACTGGTATTTCCTTGACCGACTTGGTATGTGTCAAATTGCTTCCTGCCTTTGACTTTTGGAGCTGACAGATTTTTCAAGGAGACACATATCGCTGGAAGGGGGAGAATGTGTCGACAACAGAGGTGTCGCAAATCTTGAACTCGGACCCTGACATTGCAGAGTCGAATGTGTACGGCGTAAGAATCCCAGGACACGATGGCAAAGCTGGCTGCGCTGCCATTATACTCAAAGACTCCGTCCATCCCGAGCTGATTGACTGGACGAGGCTAACGGCACGACTGCGATCGGAGCTACCTCCTTACGCTGTTCCAGTTTTTCTCAGGCTCCGAGAAGCAGTGGGAGCCATGGTTACGGACAATTATAAGCAGAAGAAGGAGCCGCTCAAGCTTGAAGGCGTCGATCCTGATACTCTGGGGTCCCAGGTTCCACAAGGAGAGCGTGATCAGATCTTTTGGCTGCGTCCGGGGTCACCCAAGTACACGTTGTTCACGAGATCAGATTGGGCTGCAATCTCAGAGTCTCGAGCTAAGCTATAGAAGTATATTATTAAAAGATATTCAAGGCCTTCCAAGGCAGAAGATGACCGCATCAAGCAACAAGTCTGAATGACTGTGCCGAAGATAGCTCATAGTGTAGTGTCGATTCCTGTCATTTCCGGTCAATTGCTGCCCGATACAAGGCGATAAATGCCTGTATGCATCAAACCGTGCATATTGCCAGCTCATTTACCTTCCCAGAGCGGATAGTACAGTGAAAGATTTTTAGTGTGCTAATGACGTGCCTGGTCGTACTGTTAACCAAAGCCCGCAAGCCTTCGTCCCCTCTACCGCTTTCTGCTCACCTCACCGGCAACTTACGTGGAAATCTCAAGTCATTCCCTTCATCAAAAGCACAATGCCCCGAGACCGCGAGACTCTCGGCCTGGGGGACATTGACTTGCGAGACACAACCCAGCAAACGGACGTCTTGGTCGATTTCGAAGGTCCAAATGATCCCACAATGGCGGTCAACTGGCCAGCGTCAAGGAAATGGCTCATTGTGCTTGTCCTCGCGGCCATGAGCTTTATTGTGTATGTTTCAGGCCCATCGTTACGTTCCATATGCCATTTATTAATTACGCCCTTAGTGCCCTTGGCTCGTCAATTGCTGCGCCAGGAGTGAGCAAGGCTGTGCTTGAATTCGATCAGGACAGTGAAATACTCGGCCCTTTGATTGTAAGCGTGTATAACGTTGGACTGGCCCTTGGACCACTTCTTGTTGCACCCATGTCCGAACTCCATGGCCGTCTCATCCCTTACCATGTCACAAATGTTCTGTTCACCTTGTTCACCGTGGGCTGCGCGGCGAGCCCGAACCTCGGGACCCTGATTATCTTCAGGTTGTTGGCGGGAATGGAGGCGTCGGCAGTATTGACAGTCGGGGGTGCGACGGTGGGCGACCTCTTTGTTCAAGAAGAGCGCGGCCGAGCCATGGCTGCGTGGACTTTTGGACCTCTGATGGGTCCAGCGATTGGACCTGTGCTTGGAGGCACCGTAACCGAGCTGAAGGGCTGGCGATGGGTGTTCTGGATAGTTGCGATTGTGGTACGTGGCCCCAGCGTTCAAGAGCACACCGCCCACAGCCCGCGACGTCCTGCTGTGACTGACAATCATTGCCGGGCAGGGTGCAGCTACCACACTGCTCTTCTTTATCGTCGTACCGGAGACGTATCCTCCTGTGATACTTCAGCGGAAGGTGGACCGGCTCAGACGCCAGACTGGGAACAATTCCTTGAAATCAAGCCTCAGCGACGGTCTTGGCCAACGAGAGCGTATCCTCCGGTGTATACGACGTCCGTTCATTCTTCTGTTCCGCTCACCCATCGTACTCCTGTTTTCAATCTTCATTGCAGTCGTTTACTCATACCAGTTCCTCCTTTTTGTCACAATACCCACCGTTTTTGGCGACATGTACGACTTCTCTATCGGCGAGATCGGTCTCGCATACCTTGGCATAGCTGTTGGTCTCCTCATTGGAAACATGATCTTCGGCTTCGCTTCCGATCGAGTCCTCTCGAGAATGAGCCAAGGCAAAGATCCCAAGCCGGAGTATCGTCTTCCACTCATGGTACCAGCGGCGCTTTGCATACCAGCCTGCTTGTTCATGTATGGCTGGACTGTCCTCTACCAGGTCCACTGGATAGTTCCTATATGTGCCACCTCTCTTTTGGGCGTGGGCCTTAACCTATCCTTGGTATTTGCTACTTTTTTATTTTTTTTGGGCTGTGGTATTCATTTTAACTAAATCATATCCCAGATGTCGGTTCAAACGTACCTCGTGGATGCATACACCCTGTATGCCGCGTCTGCATTGGCTGCCTTGGCAGTTCTGCGATCTATCCTAGGCGCCTTCCTCCCTCTGGCCGGGCCGCCCCTATATCGTACTTTGGGTCTCGGCTGGGGAAACTCGACCCTCGGATTCATTGCTCTGGCCCTAATTCCAGTGCCGCTCCTGTTTCTACGGTACGGTGAATCTGTTCGGACGAATCATCGATACCAACTAGACCTGTAGGACAAATGGCGACTCTACAGTGGATATCCAGAAGAAGTGCCAGTCAAAGAGCAAGGTAGCCAGTGGAGGCTAATGGATCTATGGCTGATTCCAAGACCGGCTGGGAAAAGGCAATATCGGGCAAATGGATGGAGAAAACACATCTGGGCGTCATAACGCGCCTGGCTGCGGACTGATGTGACTGAATGTCCACGCTATTGGTTTCACTCTCGTCTGGAGTGGTGGAACCGCTTAACTGATGGTTTGCCACCGATTTCACAGCCTTTATAGTTCGAATTCGAGTTATTTACGAATCCTCCATCCGTAAGGATTAACCTTTAGTAACTCTTTGTCTGTAGGCCGTTACAGGGTAAATGGCAAACCATGGCTTTTCCCCCTGGCTGAGGCACCCTGATGGGCTCGGGGTTCTGTGCATATTTTTGCACCAATGGAGGCACATTGGCTTGTTACAAGCCAAATCCAAGAACATCCCATTCTCGCCCAATCGTCTCCTCTCTGACATGACGCGCTCAATTCACTTCGGACGAAAGCATGTAATCTCCAAGTGCCAGCCGCGTGGCTGATCGAGGGTATCAATTTATCCAAGACGCCACCATGCAGGGCATCTAGACACAGGCTTAAGAGCGCTCGACTTCTCTCTCTAATAGGGTAGCCAAGTCAGCTAGATCTACAAGTACGCATCCATCGGACCAGAGGAAGTTGAGCCTGGCTTGCAGCCTAGATACAGGCTGCAAACTCCACCGGACCATTGCCTGGATAAGGCTTAGCGGAGCCTGACTCGGCGAATTGGGTACTTGGCCCGCTGGCTACGTATTTTGGTGCGGAGGCACTGCGGAGGCACTCAGCGCGGGGAAGCGCCCAATAGAGGCTAGAAGGATGGAAGCTGACTTCTGAGCCAATTGAACAAGCAACAGATCAACCTTGAATCTAAGCTCAGGGCTGGACGTTGGAACTGCCGAACCTCTTGCTGTCTACTTACGGCTCACATAATACATTGAGCTCAAATCGTATGGAAAGCCAAAGATGGCCAGAGACTGCGCTCTAAGACTCCTATATAGCAGAGGAGATACGTAGCGTGTGTAATTTTTCTGCGCTCATTGGCGCCATCGATCTACCGAGCTCGGTTCCGGTCGCGGTAGGTAGCTCCACTTACGCAGCCCGCTGCCTGGACTAGGCAGCGATCGGCTCGAGGACCCAATAGCTTATAGGCTATAAGCTGGGTCCATCGCATACACGCTTACACGGTACCCAGACACTCGTGAGTCGTGGCACAAGCCGCCCAACGGCAGCCCTTGCTTCACACTCCGCACGGGCCTTAGAGTAGCACTCATGACGGATCCGGGCCTTCATTGGACCTATCACCACAAGACGCGGCCTGATTTGTGTCATCCTGCCGGGCCTGGGCAAATGAGACGAGACAAGCTTAATCCTTGGCAGTAAGATAAGGGCATTTCCCCCTCCTGGAGTCCTGGGGTAATCTGGGGTTTTGTCCTTTGGCCCGAAAGCCCACACTCACGCGCGCGCTGCTGGCAGTTGACCACATATAAGCTGCGCAGGCCGCCGATCCTAGCTGGCCGACTCGGCACGCTCACACCTTCTGCTCTCGCCGTTCATCTTCTCATTTTCCAACCGCAGCCATGGCCCCCGAAGTCGATACCATGGTGGACGCCGTCCACACCGAGAAATCGTCCACAGGCTCGATCAAAGATGCGTCCACGTCGGTCGAGCATGCCCCACCCCCTCGTCTCGTTGGCGAGGAGACGGAGAAGCGCCTGATAACGAAACTTGACCGGCGCATCATCCCCATCTGCTGCTGGATCTATCTCATGAACTTCATGGACCGAGGTGAGTCAGCAGCCCCTACACCGTCTCTCACCTGAAGCTGACCCTTGACAGTCGGTATCGGAAATGCGCGTCTCTTCGGCATCGAGGAGGACCTGGGCATGACCAAGGGCAGCAACCAGTTTCAGCTCGCCGTTTCGATTCTCTTTGTCACCTACTGCCTATTCGAGACGCCATCCAACCTCATCATCAAGAGGATGAAGCCTGCGCGGTACCTGGCAGGCCTCATCTTTTTTTGGGGCCTTGTCGCCACGTTCACTGGCTTCGTCGACAGCTACGGCGCTCTCATCGCCTGCCGCCTGCTGCTTGGTCTGTTCGAGGCAGGTCTGTTCCCTGGCATCATGCTATACTTGACCACGTTTTACACCAAGAGGCATATCTCTCTTCGCAATGCCTACTTCTACTCCATCTCGGCCATCTCTGGTGCTGTCGGTGGCCTCGTCGCCTACGGCATCGGCCAGATGGACAATGGCGGCGAGGGCACGGCCGGATGGCGCGCCTGGCGCTGGATTATTACCATCAACGGCATTTCCACCGTCGTGACGGCGCCGCTTGTTCTCTGGATTCTACCCAACGACCCCGAGACAGCAAGCTTTCTGTCTGCTGAAGACCGTCAAAATCTCGTCCTCCTGCGTCAGCAGGAGATTGGGCAGACAGCGTCCGGCCAACACATGCACAAGGAAGATGTCATTGCCGGAATCAAGGATTGGAAGATTTGGGCCCTGTCCTTCGCCCAGTTCTGCAGCCACTCGGTGCTCTACAGCTTTAGCGTATTCTTGCCCACCATCATCCGGGACATGGGCCAGGACGACTGGGGCGACGCTGAGATCAACGCCCTCACCATCCCGGTCTACATCCTGGGCTTTGGCACCTACCTCACCGCTGCCATGTACAGCGACCGCATCCAGCAGAGAGGGATCTTCTGCATAGGAGGTGCAGTCGTCATGATCATCGGGTACGCCCTTCTTCTCGCGCACCAGTCCGTAGCCATGAGCTTTGTTGGCTGCTTCTTCGTCTCGGCCGGCCTCTGGACCTGTTCTGGCTCAGGCATGGCCTGGATCACTGTCAACCAGCCTCGGTACGGCAAGCGCGCCTTTGCCAGCGGCATCTTCATCACCATCGGCAATGCCGCAGGTGTCCCTGCGCCATTCCTCTACACCGACGAGTACAGCCCCCGATACATCCCCGGTTACAGCGCCGCCATTGGCATGCTTGTCTTCGCCATTGCCGTTCATACCACGATTTACTTCCACCTGAGGAACAAGAACAAGCGCAAGCTTGCTGGCCTCGAGGACTGGAGAATGGAGGGGAAGACAGAGGAGGAGATTAACGAAATGGGAGAGCACAACCCCAGGTATTTGTACACGCTATAGACGGCCGAGGACCCGAGGACTTGCACATTTGGGAAGCCTAAGCCATCTCCATTGGCCAGATACATCAAATTATTAAGATTAGACGAGCAAGTGAGCTATTGACTAGATACACTCGACCATTCAGCGCAAGTGAACCCATTAGTGGACAGAAGACGGTTCCAAATCGCGCACCGAAAGGATGCGACACTGTCTTCGTGCTTTTCGTGCTCTTCGTGCTCTTGCTCCATGAACTGCTCGTAGCCAGGGTCGGACAGTATCTTCCCATCTTTCTTTCTCTCCACGCAGGGTGGTATTGTTCAACTTGATCAGCGACTCCTCAAAACAAATTTACATTCAGTGATCTTCCAAGGAACAGTCGAAGACGAATTCTCATCGTTTTTGCTGGACACAAACGGCACAAAATCCGAGAACCCAAATAGTGTCGTGTCGGAGAAGATGCCTCCTTTCCTCCTTCAAGCTACAGTCAGACCCAGCAGACCCAGGAGAAGCAGCGACTCAAGTTCAGTGGATAATGCATTGCTTGACGGCTCGATAACGGGAGGGTGCTACTACGTCAGTAGACAGTGGGGGCGCCAACATTTGAACCGGTCACCGCCTTGTGCGGAAACGCGAAAGCAGCTGGGTTGCTCCTCGAGTAATTGGTAGAATCGACATGGGACTTTGTGTTGTGAGATTTGTCATTGTAAAAGGCATGAGCCCGTGCTTTGTTGCAAGGGTCTGCTTCTGGCTAGACCTTTTCGAGGCGCTGTGAACCTGTGCCCCTGATGCTGGAGCAAAGGGCCAATGTCGAGAAAGTGAACCTGTAAGTGAGAAATGACCTGCTGTGGCTGAGTACGTGAGGAGGAAAATCTGCGCCTTCTGTTGGGTTTCATTGACGGATGTCAGTTCAGCCCTGTTGATCTCGTTTGGTCTGTTGCGAGTCTGTTCAGCTTGCGGGGTTTGAGCTCGCAGGCAAAGGATTCGACCTGCAGAAGCACCAAAGCTAGAGGAGACTGTTTCTGTTGCAAAACGAAGCAACGCTGAGGCAACAAGTCGTCGGTTAGAGTCCCATTCCCTTTTGCCACGCAGTGCGTCGTTAGTACGAATATCCAACCGAGTATCTGCACGTAAGCGGTGTGTGGAAAAACACGGTGCCATGGCTACCTTGGACTGGAGTTGGAAAAGAAACTGCAAGTTGCCGATCCCGGTGCCACTGACCCATTGGTGAATGTTCGCTGGCCTGAAACCACTCAGAGGTCGCTTCCGAAGCTAGGCTCGTTGAGTTCGTGATGATGACAGTAGTCTCGGTTGTGTAAGCGGAAGTCGGCCTCCGTGGACTTTGTGGCTACCAGGTATTTATTACGGTGTAGATAGCCTCTTCAGTTATCTTTTTTTTTTTTTTTTTCATTAGTCCATTCACTTCTGTCTTTGAATTCCTGCTTCCCGCAATCGCAAGCAATCATGGCCATCACGAACGCACAGTGGACGCAGCTGGCTTCAGCAGATCGCCTTCGTCGATCCTCGCAGGCGGTCTCTGTTGTCGGCCCTAAGATCTACGTTTTTGGTGGCGAGTTGGCACCAAGAAAGCCTGTTGACAACTTGTTCGACATCTTGGGCGTCAAGCAGCCGGCGCTGAAGACGGTGGAAGCCGGTTCAGGCACTGCACCTTGCCCTCGCGTCGGCAGCCCAAGCGCCACCATCGGACACAAAATCTACCTCTTCTCAGGCCGCGGAGGCATTGAGATGC
The DNA here is from genome assembly GCF_022114955.1 of Emericellopsis cladophorae. NCBI lineage: Eukaryota > Fungi > Ascomycota > Sordariomycetes > Hypocreales > Bionectriaceae > Emericellopsis > Emericellopsis cladophorae. Next base: position 172,496 of record NW_026250945.1, read on the forward strand.
ACCCTGTCGAAGAGGACGGGGCATTGTGGGAATATGGCACGACAGAAAACACCTGGCAGCTTATCAAGCCGACGGATTCCCAGGCTCCCTTTCCCGTTGGTAGGAGCTACCATGCGATCACATCAGACGGCAACAGAACGATCTACGTTCATGCTGGGTGTCCTGAGACGGGCAGGCTCTCGGACATGTGGGCGTTTGATGTTCAGGAAAAGAGCTGGCGCGAGCTGGCTTCGGCCCCGGAGCCTACGAGAGGTGGCACTTCAATCGCCCATGTCGGAGGCAAAATCTATCGTGTAGGAGGATTTGATGGCAAGACCGAGCAGGGCGGTGCTCTCGATATCCTGGATGTTGGTCAAAACAAGTGGGCTGCGATCAATTACACTGCAGACAATGCCCAAGGCCCTGAACCAAGGAGTGTCGCGGCACTGCTGGCAGTCGAGTCCAAGTACCTCATCTCCTTGTTCGGCGAGCGTAATCCGAGCTCTCTTGGTCATGCAGGCGCGGGCAAGATGCTGGGCGACGTGTGGGCCTGGGACATTGAGGGGGCCACCTGGCAGAAGATCGAGCCTTCAATCGCCGGCGAGGCGGCACCTGCACCTCGCGGGTGGTTCGACGCCGATATCTCCCAGAATGACGGCGAGGCCCCCACACTCATTGTTCATGGCGGGCTCAGCGAAGACAATGAGAGGCTGGGTGACGTGTGGATGTTGAAGTTTGCGCGGGAGTAGAATGAGTGTAGTGTTCGTAATCTAGCCCGTGATGCGCCGTGGTGCGGCATTTTCCACATAGTCGATGCCGGCTCTCTCCCTCAGCTTTGGCGAACGCCTCAAAGGCTCATGGAAGCGTAGTCTTGTCATGGCTTCATCACGAAGAGAGAGTCCGTACTCCGTACAGAGTACAATTGTACAATTGTACAATTGACCAATAGAGAGGCTTTGGGGGTCTTATGTAAGCGGCGTCCGCTCTCCGTCGAACTCCACTCTAGCTGCATGGGTCTCGCCTGCCGACGTTAGCGTCTTCCATTTCCTCACCCCTCGTCCCATTGTTTGCGCCCTCTCGCACGATCAACTCGCATGTTCTTTCCACGGACGCCGAATATCCGACCGCATGAGCATGTACGCATGACCACGCATATGTGCGGTCACCACGTCCTGTGATGCCTTCCCGGCGGGCGTGCGATGTCTGTTACAAGCGAAAGGTATAATTTCGCGTTTGGATCGGATTGGCAACAAATGCACTAATGCTCATGTTATTCTACTATCTAGACCCAATGCACGATTCCTGTTCCAAATGCGCCTTGCGAGTGGTGCAAGCATCGCGACGTCCCTTGCACTTTCTTCAGTGAGAAGAAGAGGAAGTCCGCGTGAGTTATGCCGCGTGCTCAGCCACGGTGATGATGAGCTAACGTCCTGCAATTAGCATCTCAGGTGAAGATGCACACGCGTTGTTGCGCCGAATTAGTCACCTTGAGGAACAGCTCGCGCAAAGATCTTCGCAGGATCAACATCATGCAAATCAATCATCACCAGAAGCCATAGAAACCAGCTCTTGTCCTCTTCCAGCCGGACACAGCGAGCCTCTTGTCGGTCTTGCCGCGCCGTCCGCCCCTGAACAATCGCAGGAATTAGACCTGCCGTCAACTGCTGCCATCTCCCCGAACACCAGCTTGTTTTTTTCTAACACCAGTTTGGGCTCTTTCGACGTTGATGAAAAGTACACTGGAGTGAACTGGTACTTTAGTGGCATCCCGATTGTGTCGGAAACTGGACAGAGATGGATATCTTCAAGAACGGGTCAACCTGGTGCGCTGCCCAAACTTTACCTCCTCACCTTGAAATCAGACGTCGTTCTATCCAACACAGCAAGGCCATCTTCCGAAATCTGCCAAAGATCTATTAGCAGCCTCCCAGACGTGCGAATAACACACGTGGCTCTTGACCTTTTCCTCAAATCAAGATCTCGATTCATTTTCAATGTCGTTGATCCAGTCTTGTTCATGGACACTGTACGCTTGGCGCACACCCTCGACTGCGATAAATCTTCTATGGAAGCAAGAATCTCTAGCCAAGCATGTGTTTGGGCCTTGATTTCTGTCACAGCTCGACCCACAGCAATCAGAGACGATCCCGCCATTGAGAAGGGGCAGACGTCTGCTTGCAAAGCAGAGGCAGCTTTGGCGCTTGTCGCAAAAAGACCAAGCCTTGAAAGCCTGCAGGCACATCTAATGCTGGTGAGCACAGCCTAGTTTGTCAGCCCTACGGTGAAAACTCACACTCATCGCAGCAAATGTTCCGAATATCGAGGGGATATTGGAAGATGGCCAGCATGTTACATTCTCTGCCCTGTCGTATGGTCTGTGAATTGGGAGGAAATCTCCCTCCACCGAGCATGGCCATGTCTGCCGAGGACCTCCTAGCCGATCGCGCCCGCCGCCATACCAGAGCTCTATTTTGGGTGTGCTATGCGCTCGACAAGGACATCGCACTACGCTCTGGAAAGCCGCCTCTTCTCGTGGGTGATTATTGTGACATGACGCTGCCACAGAGGGACGACCAAACTAGTTCAGGGCAACACATTACTAGCATTCATGAGCTTCGACTCAGTATCTTCAAGGAACAAGTCTATCGCTTCCTCTACGCCCCCGGAGCCTTTGGCATCCCGGACACTCAACATTTGCTCCAGCTCCGCCACCTGGACGACGAACTCGAGAGTTGGCGTCTGTCTGTCCCTCCAGATATGAGGCCCACGCTTGCCCACCCGCTCGAACCAGCTGCCGTTACAGCTGACGCCAGCCCTTCCGGGACTCTCCAACATATAAATCTTCAGTTAGAGTATCGGTATACTTTGACCTTGATACATGCGACGGTGCGGAGATGTGGCGCTGCTCTAGTCGAGCGGGCAAAAATGCCAGAAGACTTGCATAGCGTAGCTCATTCGAGTAGTGAACTTACTTTGGAAGCTGGACGCTCAACGATCATCTTTTTGAAAGAACCAATCAACAGATTGGGAGAAGAAGCTTTCTGGTGAGGCGATTTGAACACGCTGATACCACGCGACTGACCTGTCTCTAGGCACATCGCCTTTTATGCGCCCATAGCCGCCATGTCCTTGTTCGTCAACATCCTCATCCATCCGTTGGGAGAACGAGCCGACTCCGATCTTGAACATCTCACAATGGCCGTGGGAGTCATCCGCAGCATACCACTGGGCAATCTTTCCGCAGACGATATTGACTACGCGCAGACCATGTGTGATTTCATGGTGGAGCTCATTCGACTCGGCAATTGCGCCATTTGGAAGACCAAGAAGGATGGGAGGTCCAGGTGTTCTTGACGTCGTGCGTGGCAAATGGGGGATCTACAGCCTCACACGCCGAGCATTTGGATTTTTTCGCAGCCGCATCTCGTGTATATTAACTTCGTTTGAAGAAGGAAAACATCTTGCGTTTGGGCTTTTTTGTCTCCTTTGACCCATCCGGCGGTGTAGTAGATGCTTCTCTGTTCCTGCTTTTCTGCCTGTTGCTCTGCTTCAACTCCCCGTCGACGCCCAATTGGTCCGTGTTGTCGTTCATCACCTGTTGGGCCATTGATATCGTGTCTGAGCGTGCCAATTTCGCAGGCGTGACAGGTCTCTCATGCGTCGGGGGTGCCTCCGTGTCGGAGAATAGATCTATAACCTTACCGCGGCCAAACATCCTCTCGAATACGGCGCGCGTAGTACCGAATTCTTTCTCCACGCTGACATCGATGGCGTCGAGAAGCTGCAATGCATATGTCTGGCAATTGTTGGTAATGACGTTATATGCTGGCTGAGCCTCTCTGATACTCTCTATAACCATTTCGGCTTTGTTTCGGTTAGGAATTCATGGCTACATTTCAAAAGGCCATCTTTTGGCTTCAACGCATACCAGTTCGACGGATTGCGTCATCGTTGAAGCGCGTGTCCCCAACTCTGAATGTTCTCCATTCATCGCGCTTGAACTCTTCATTGATATATATCACATGAAAGTTTTCGTCCTAGATACCGTTGTGCCAGATTAGCAACGTGCTGCCTGCAAGACGGTGCCCGGAGTCGAGCGTGATACTCACCATCCACAGCTGATGGGCATAGTCACCCACGAGCACGGCCCAGTGCTGCGTGGGATCTGGGTACTCATTGACCTTCTGCGTGATAATCTTGCCCAGACTCGTGTCTTCAGCAAACCATTTCCCAGCAGGGCCCGCGACAGGATGCCACCCAACTTCGACGGGGCGGGGCGGTCCGTCGATGACTGGGGATGTGACGGGAACAACATTCGGCTGGCGGCCAAGGCCGATGGCATGTTTCAGCGCAATTTCTCCCTTTCCAAACTGCTTTTGTCTTGATGCGTCGATTAGCCAAGCACCTCATTCGTTGCGCGCGGTGAAAGGCTCAGTCGTGTCATCAAAGACGGACATGTTCATACGTACAAAGACCTTCCCCACTTGTCGAACTTGCCCTCCTTGTCGGAGGTTTGATCTTGCTCAGCCTTTTTCATGGTAAGGTAATCAGATATCTCGCCGACACGCAGGATGCAGCTTCCCCCAGCTTCTGGTCCCGCGCGGCAATTGGAAGGGCGGTTCCTGTACCTGCAAGCGGCGGTCATTCAAAACTTCCAACATGCAAGATTCTTAGCGCACTTGCGCGCGTGGCGCAGTGAGTCGTGACGCGGCACGCGATCTTGGCCCGAAGGGGGTTGCGTCTTGCCTACCCGGGGTATCAACAATTGTCACGTTGAGCTTGACGGCAACGGCCGCCAGGGTATTTGTCCACGATAGTCCTTGATTCAACAGTGATCAGAATGACAGTGTAGACTGTAACTCTCTAAAGCATCCTTGTACTTGGATGTTCGCTTACACTTTATCACGATATCCTGGAATTGCCGTACTCGCTGCTCCTTCCACAACTATTCAACGTCACGAGATCTCAACAATTCGTCACTCCTTGCCATATTTTTATGACAAATACTCTACATGTCAAAGATCTTGATTGAACCTCGATTGATTGTGTGCTTTTTCTGCAAAGTGACCGGCATGCAAAAAGCCCACTCGGAAGCTTGCATGTCTTGCGCAATGCTCGCCCCTGCCACGACAGAGGCGCCAGCGGCAAGACAATTGCCAAAGTATGTCTCGCACATAAACGAGCGCCCCTTGAGCCACTGTGTATGTGCACTCTTCTTCTCGCAAGCTGTCGTAGGGGCGATGCCGCATGGGCAGCGGTTGCTGACAAAGAGCCTCAGAAAGCAGATCGGCCAGTCTGGGAGCTGTGTGTGCGACGCCTTTACTGGTACTTGGCCAGATCTCCCGCATTCCAGCTGCGCTATAGTCATTATCTGGCCATCACTCAGGATTCGGCGGTACTTACGACAAGAACCTGCCACTGAGCTCCTTTGAAGGCTCAGCCACGAACGCGGCGATCACATTGCCTGGCTGCTCTGGCTTCATAAGAGCGCCTTGATCAAGGAATCCGACAAACATGTCGTGCTGAGATTGGCTCATGCTGGTTTTGCCTTCAGAGCGGATCGTAGCTTGCATGTCGGTGTCCATCAGGCCTGGGTCAATGGCAATGGTGGTGATGTCTGGCTCCTCGACCGCAAGATGAGCAGAGAGGGCATTGACGGCTGACTTGGAAGAAGCGTAGGATCCCCACGCGGCAAAGGACATGTTCACAGCGCCAGACGATACCGAAAGGATGGTCCCTTTGCTCTTTCTTATCTCGGCGAGGGCTGCTTGTGCCTTTTAGGCGTCAGCCCTTTCCACGATCCCACAAAAGCCTTCAAGGTGCCTTACAATTGCAAGTTGGCTGAAAACGTTGATGTCGTAAATGTGTCGGAATTGATCAAGCGGGACATCTGCAAGTCTCTGAGGAGAAAGTACGCTGTGGTTGATAATGAGGCCATCAACCTGGCCGAAGGCCTTGACCGCAGCGTCGACGATTCTGCCAGCAATCTATCGAGTTTCAGTCAACATATTCCCGTCGTTTGGTGAAATGGGAATGATATATTTGATACCGTTGTATATGTCATATCGCCTGCGACGTACTCCACCTGGTCAGGGTATGATCTTTTGAGTGCCTTCAATGGCTCTTCAGATCTTGCGACAACGACAACCTTGTGAGATTGGACGAGCAGTCGCTGGGTAATGGCTGCGCCCAATCCCTTGCTGGCGCCGGTAACGATGAAGACCTTTTGAGACATGTCGAGGGTATTTGGTACACGGAAAGGTAGAAGGCGAGAAGAATTGAACAAGAATTTTTATTTGAGATGTCCAGTCGCAGCTCGTAATAGACAGGTTGGTAGAGCTGCATGACTGCGCTTCGGCGCTTACTGCCGGAGGATATCGTGGGTCGATCCACAGCGTCAATTCACAGAGCAGCCAACTTCTCCTCATCCTCAGTCCGTTTATCGGAGCCAGTGCCACATTACTGCAGGGACAGATAACTAACGACCACGCACTGTATCTTCGCGACCGGTCACCATGGTTCTGGCGACCATGGCTCGTATTACTTGCAGCTCGTCTGGGATCTGTAGGCCCACATCCAGGTCCTTTGCAGGCTCCGGAGCCCTCGCATTGAACACTGCGATAGATCCATGTGTAAGTTTTGAGAAGATAGGTGTCGTGCATGCTGCCGTCAGTCTCGTTTCCATGACTCCCAATGTGGCTTCACGCCCTAATGTACGAAGTCCACAGGCGAAAGCCCAAGTGGCGGAGAAGGGCGCGACCGAGTCCGTCGGACAATTCGCGGTGAGCAACCTGGCGATTGTCGTTGGCAATGGTTGTGCTTCCAACGAGGGGGTTGTTCATTCGAGGGAGACGACGAGGTTTACCAAACAAGGTCCGCAGCAAAGAAAAGAAATAGAATGGTGACCGTAGCACTGCATCTCGCAAGACGTCGCCAAGGGACAGCACTATCACGCGTAACAATGCAGCATATCATTGCAGGTCATGCTTTCTGGAAGCGGTTGAAATTAGTTTCGTGAATTGATAATGACTCAACTATTAGCTGAAGGCATGGGAGCCTTAAAAGACGAGCATGCTCATTCGCAATACCTGTACGCGCGTGTTCTCGAGTAGGACGGTTTGCGAGACACGGTCTTTGCATTCCCGCGTTACCTTACTTCTTCGAGACGGCCTTGGCGAGATCCGCAAGGGCTTCGCGCCGCTTGAATTTAGCATCCTCAATGACACCTTTGATTGTATTGTGAGTGGCAGATCGTGTAAGGGACATGTGAACCTACCAGCATCGGCGTCACTTGAGAAGTTGCCGCTCCAGGTGACAAAGGTGTGGCCCGCCTGGCTGCCGGAAGTAATGGGATAGGCCCTGACTGTGCTGACGACCGATGAGTAGCTAATGGCGGGCTGGGACGAAATGACACTGTAAGTGATGTAGTGGTCGATTGTCTGTGCAAAAGTCAGTGCCAGGTTGGCGGGTTCGCAGAGTGAATGGCCATACAGAGTGCTCCTCCTGCTTCACCTCGAGGACGGTTCCATCCTTGAAGCTCCATTTGACAATGTCAGTGTCTGGCGATGCGCCCTTGACCCACTCGCTCTTGTCCAAAGCATTGTAAAATTTGGCAAAGTCCTGAAGCTTGAGCAAGTGCCAAACGTTGCTGAAAGGCGCCTCAATGACGGCCGACTCGATGACCGAGCTCGATGTTGGGATGCGTCCAGACATGTTTGCGTTCAGAAGAAGTGTGCTATGATGCCTTGGTTGTTGGATTGCTTGGTTGTTGCGAAGATCAATTTCATCCGCAGCGGAATGAGGAATGTGAGCGAGTGCCAGGAGTCCAGGACCCAATTCCGTGCAGGGTAAGGTGGGGTAGAAGGAAGGTGTCGTCATAGTGCCCTATAGGTACCTGCCGTCTAGCAGAGTGGAATTGGACCCAATGCTCCTGCAGCTCTTCCTCCTCTTCAACACTTGCGCTGCCGTGGATGTTTGTTTACCTGCATTCATCGTAAACGGCACCACAAGTGCGAGGCAATGCATTCAATACGGAAAGACCGGAAGCCCTTCTTTTTTAATTGAGAGAATGTTTCGTCACGTTTCACTACCACGATATATTCTGTCAAGAGCAAGTAAGCAATAGCGGAGTCGGTGTTTCTCGACTTCTTGTGTCGCTTGTACCGCTCGCATGGTCACTCCTCCATGCCGAAGTAGATGGGACAAGGCCCAGCTCTCACCTGATGAAGATTTGCATTCTTGATTTCGGCAGCCTTTGCCGGCTACGGCCGACCGTAAGGTTTAGCCAAACCTGAGCCCCATGCCTTCGTCATGCTCTCATACTCTGTCGTCACACATCCGCGGGTTCCGGGTCCTTAGAAATGTGTACAAGGTCACGGGAGCGGCTCATGCTGCAGTCCGAGACGTCCAAACCATCCTTGCTAGACGTGCTTGTCCTCCACAACAGGGGCAAATTCTCATCTTTCCCGCAATGATGCCAATTGCCCTTCTCTGTTTGCTCTTCAGCTCCCTGGTCATCCAGGTTAGTCAGTCTATGCAGGGGCTGTTGGTCGAACGTGCTCTCCCAAACTCCCCGAGCGGCGGGTATGCACCAGAGGTGGTTGACTGTCCCAGGGCGAGACCAACAGTCCGTCTTGCCAACAACCTCTCCGATGACGAGGCACAATGGCTATCCCTTCGCCGAAATAAAACCGTAGCACCAATGCGTCGGTTTCTTGAGAAGTCCAACATCACCGATTTCAATGTTACATCGTTCTTTCGTCAGGCTGGGGATAACTTCACCGCCATCCCAAACATTGGCATTGCAGTCTCTGGTGGTGGTTATCGAGCTCTCATGAATGGGGCTGGCTTCATCTCTGCTGCTGACTCTCGCGACAATGAAAACTCAAGTGTCGGTGGCCTGCTACAGTCCACAACTTACCTCGCAGGTTTGTCCGGGGGCGGGTGGCTACTCGGATCCATTTTCGCCAACAACTTTTCTACCATACACTCCCTTCAGCAAGGGCGAAAAGGTACAGGCCTTTGGGAATTTGATCGATCCATCTTCAGGGGACCGGAGAAAGGTGGCATCGGAATCCTGAATACGGTCAGCTACTGGAAAGATATGCTGGAAGCGGTCGACAGCAAAGCAGACGGTTGGGAGACCTCGATTACGGACTATTGGGGTCGTGCACTATCCTACCAGCTTATTGGAACGCCGGACGGAGGGGAAGCATATACCTTTTCCTCCATTGCGAACACCTCCAACTTCGAGAATGGCTCAACGCCTTACCCGATACTCATTGCAGATGGCAGGAGGACTGGCGAGATTGTCGCAGCCCCGAATGCGACTATATACGAGTTCAATCCCTTTGAGCTTGGATCATGGGATCCCACCACGTACGGATTTGTGCCCCTTGAATGGCTTGCCTCCAACTTCACCAATGGCACCATATCTTCCAGAGGGGACTGCGTTCGGGGATTTGATCAGCTAGGTTTCGTGATGGGCACATCTTCTTCTCTTTTCAACGTGGCTCTGCTCGCCAATTTTAGAAGCGCTGGGAATGAAAGCTTTATCGCATCATTCGTGGCCAACGCGATCGAAGAGCTTCTCCAAAACTTCAACGAACAGGAGAATGACATTGCAAACTACGAGCCTAATCCTTTCTTTGAATGGAACCCGACTAAGAATAACTCAAATGCCGACGAGGACCAGCTGGCTCTTGTCGACGGTGGCGAGGATGGTCAGAACATACCGCTGCATCCATTGATCCAACCAGTGCGGGCCGTCGATATCATATTCGCCATTGACTCCTCTGCTGATACTGAGACGAACTGGCCCAATGGGACCTCCATGCGGGCATCGTACAGCCGGTCAATGTCGGACATTGGGAACAACACCTTGTTTCCTCCGGTGCCTTCCGCAGAGACCTTCATCAACCTGGGCCTCAACCGGCGCCCTACGCTCTTTGGCTGCAATGCCACCAATTTCACCCTCACTAATAATCAAACTGTTCCGCCCCTCATCTTCTATATCCCGAATGCTCCGTATACGACGTATAGCAACGTATCAACCTTTGATCTTGTCTACTCAGAGAATGAGCGCGACGCGATCATTCTCAATGGCTTCAACGGTGCAAACCAAGGGAACGGGACCATTGACGCTGAGTGGCCCACGTGTGTCGCTTGTGCCATCATGAGTCGAAGCTGGTGGAAGGCAGGGGAAGATCCGCCTCGAGACTGCAGCCAGTGCTTTGACCGGTACTGTTGGAATGGAACGACAGATGACACGCCTGTCAGCCAGTATGAACCTGCTCTCATTATCAAGGAGGATTCTTAAACTATTCCGGGGAGCAAGATGCGCTTTTTTTCATTCAATCGCTCAAAATACGGTCGTGTCCAGAGTCTCAGATCATTGTCGATGGAGCCCCCGTTACTCAAATTGCAAAGGAGGTATTAAGTTTTGTCGAATTCCAATGTCATTGTAACTCTTACCAGCATTTGTCTGAGTGTCTCGAACATTGATTCGCCATGAGCCATCAGTCCTTCTTCACCTTGTAGAACGCCCCAATAAAGCACTTGTATCATCCACATGACGATGTCCCCCTCTCTCTGTCAATTGGAGCAGACGCGAGGAGAACTCGAGGCGTCCATGGCGTGTCTTTTTGATCATTGGACGACGGAAGGAGGGAGCAGCGTCTTCAAAAGACGCACCTTTTGTATATGTGTCCAGGATTTACTCAAGAGTTGAAGTCGTTTACGTGACTGAGGGCTTCATATAACCGTTCATCTTCCACTTTTATGCTCCTTTACTAACACCTTCGTCTCCCATTGCTGTCCAAATGGACCATTGGTACCAAGCTCACCTCATCATTCTCACTGTACTGGACGGTGGATTTCGGGTGGTAAACAACGCCCCTTTTGGAATCTACCCACGATCTCCCAGCTGAGCTCGCCGAGGATGGAATGCTCCTGAGTCTCTCTTGATCTGCGATGACGATGGCAAGGCCCCTGCTTCCCCGACCATTTTTAGCGCTTCCACCGCTTTGGTCCTCGTAATACGCCGTGACACGCCTCGTGCCAGAAAGCACAGGAAAGACTTTGACGAGGAGCAGACGCACACTCGGTAGGCAAGCGCACGCAATGCCAACACAAACTTCAATAGTCGACCAAAAGGAAACACCGTGGATCTCCCAAGTGGCGTTGATCGTGGCAGCAAAATGCACAAGACTCTTCAATCGCATGATGCTCACGACAGTGACACTGTTCGGATTCATTAGGAAAGGGCCATTGACAGTAGTTAGGACACTTACAAAGTTCCAACACAAAACATGATCGCCACGCCGACCTTCTTCTTCCAATGTAGCTGCAAGGATCGCAACTCCCATAGGGGGATGGCGAGCATCCACAGATCAAGCGTAATGTTGATCGCTGCGTGGGACCATGCGAGCCTGTTGCCATTTATGCACTTGCCTTCATGCAAGCCGTCCCATTGCAGCCAAAAGTAGCGTATAGGTCGACATTGAAAGATGGCGACGATGATATAGACCAGAGTCCAAATGGCTGTGAACCAAAAAGTGCCCCATAAGAGATGCTGCGTTTGCTTTCGCGGGAAGATGCGCAAGTAGAAGGCGATGAAGCTCAGCTTGATGAGACCGGCCTCTAAGAAGTAAAGGCTCACCGAGCTATAGAAATACTTCAGCATGGTGTTGATGTTCTCATGGGAGACTGTCCAGATGTCTCTCCCGAGACCGTGCTTCGTTGTACCAGCAAGCGTGATATAGGCAGAGGGAATAGTGACCAGAAAGCTAGCTAGTATAAGGTAGTCGTCAAGTCCAAATCCAGTTCGTAGAAAAAGCTTGTTGAAGAATCGAATAGAGAGGAACGCGGTGGACATTATGACCATGGCGATAGTCAGAACCACGTGCTGATAGGAAGTGTCCCGGACAGGAGCGAAGCAATTGGTTGCTGTGATGTTCTGGGCGTCTTTCTCGTCAGTAGTTTTCGAACAGAGGACATAAAGAGCCATACTCAGGGCTTCCGGGATGGTGCATGATCCTGCGACGCAAGACATGGCCAGCCCTTGGAAATCCTGGTTTGTGCAAATACACAGCCAGTCTGTTGGCCCACATATGCCCGCGAAGAATGCATCAACAACACAACCTCGCTTTTGAAGCAGGTCAGTCAAGGTTCGCGTCTTTCGAAGGGTCTTACATACAGCGCAAATGGGATATTCTTCCAAGACCGCTGTGACATCCGGTGTCCTTTGGCAAAGAGCCGTGGGCAGTGTCGTCACGAAGAGCAGATGCATCCAAAATGGAACCATTATGAAGCTAATCTAACTTCAAACCGGGGAATTCTTGGAGATGAAGATCAGTCTACATTGACGCATGGCAGGAAAGTACCTGATATGTAAACCAGCCCTGGAATTTCTCCGAGGGTCGTGCCACGTTCCGCTCCTCCTTGAAACATCTACCGGCGGGGATATCGAGCATACATCTTCCGCCCGTTCGGTAAAAACCATTCGTGCGGATACTTTCGTGCTCATTGATATCTTCTTCGCCACGGCCAATCCAAAGTATCGGCAGCCGCAGTGCTGCACGCCAAGGGTTAGACAAATCTTGCCATTCATATGGTGTCCTCCTTGCATATGAGGTACGTATCTACACAGACAGCCAGGGGCACCCGCATAATTGCCGACTGTAACAAGTCTGCGTCTGCTGCAAAGGCCATCTCATTAGGGGACATGCTGCAGCACTTCATGCAAGCTCACCCCCTCGGAAAACAGCCCAACGCCGCAAGTCCGGCTGCTTTAGTAGCAATACCGAAATGGGAACATAGCTTTGATAGCGCGATTCAAACTGGATCGGACGTTCCCGACCATCATCCAGCTGTCACATGTACGTCTATCCCTTACAGCGTCTATGAGTAGAAGGAGATCTGGTTCGGCATTGCCAGCAGCTTCATGGTGACTGGGACGAATCGAGTGCAGAGATTCAGTCACGCGAGGAGGCTGTGATAATGCTGGGGGTTCGATGTCAGTGCGATACTCCACGATCGGTGAACTACATTTGGCAGGAGCCTTTGCGAGGAAGCGCGGTCTTGGCTGTATGATGGTATACAAGTACTCTTATTGCATGAGACTGCGTTCAGCCTGATTCGACGTGCAGAAAACAGGGCGATAGCGATGAGTTGACAGCAAATACTCTACTACACGTGGCCCAATATGGCAGTTCAGACAGTGAAGCCACCCAGTTTGGGTTTCTTCCCATCAGCCGACAGGGGTTGAAAATCAAGAGGTAGCAGGAGTTGGGGCTATTGTTTCATGCCCAATAATGTGCCGCTTCGGCTGCAGCGTGTCCGTGAAGGTGGGGTTGATGTGGCAACTTAAATACGAAGATGGCGGAGAGTTAGTGAGATACCCTGTCATTTTGCGTGTCACCTGTGTCCGATGCATTAGATACGGGCCGACGACAAAGCTTGTCGGAGAGAGCGTGGGCTTGGAAGAGCAGGGTTTGCTTCAGCTCCAAGCAAGACTGAGCCTCTTGTACATGTAACATAAAGACACGGGATCTTGGAACTACAGGTGTGAAGGCGCAGGGGATCGGACCTCATCGGGCCTTGAGACGGTTGCCCTTGATAGCAATTGAAGGCAGAACATATTCATATAGTGGTGAAAGTGCTGAGAACCAGGAAAGACTCAAGTCGGTTCGATCATAGTTCTTCCTATCATCCGAGATTCCACGGCTAGATCCGTTCAATGGTCAAGCCTCAATCCGGCAGTCCGTCTGAAGAATGCGGGGTTTCAAATGCAGGGGCTGTCATATGGTCTTGTCTGAGGCCCATGACATGACATGCATATGCCGGCCCACTGGAGTGAAAGCGATTGATAGCACGTAGATTCGGCAACATCTCCGCCGCCCTGCATCAACATCAAGCGGGTTGAGAACCAGAATGCCCCCGTTTAGGAAGGTCGAATTGCCGGTGTAGACAGGTCGTCTGAGTTTCGGGACTTTTTCTATCTAAGAAAGCCTTTGGGTTTGCCCTTTGTGAAAATTGTCGGTGTTCACCTTTTTCCTATCCACCACGGCGGACATGTCAGTCTGCTCCAAGCTTCATTGCTACAGGTCTCACCACATTATTGGCATAGTTTAAGCAAGTCCACGCCCTCAATGTGAACTCCATTAAGAATGGAGGCAGACTGGCATTGACCTTGACTCATACTGTATGTGAATTACAAGTAAGAACACTATCTCTGGAAAGTCCTACAATAAATTTTGACCTCTACTCTCTTGGAGAATCAAAGCTGGCATGACAAATGTCAACGGCATGATCACCGTTCGACTCAAGGGCGCGGCGACTCATTAGACGGTCCTCCTGGCCTCGTCCACGACGTTACGGGTGCTAATGGCTGTTGTTGAAAGCACCTGTCAAGGGGCACTTCAAGCCCACCTGATGGAATAGGTTAGCATCGGTGCTTGTGATATCCGGGTCATAAACTTACAGTGCAATAATCACCAATGCCGTACCTAGCCTTCATCACTGGTGCTCGTTTTGTGGGGATGCCCGGGAAGCATGGCTCGCAGTTCCCGAGGTCTGGTGAGCAAGCTTGGCAGCTTCAAGTGCCCTCGCAGCCTCCTCGAGATCAATAGCGTCTTGTCCTGGGTTGGCGTACTCATAGCGGCACCATTTGAGTATCTCATACACCGCAAAGGCGAGAGTTGACCCGAGTATAGGGCCCAGCCAGAAGATCCAGTGGTAGCTTGGGAAGCTGGTGATGACAGCTGGGCCAAAGGAGCGCGCTGGGTTGATTGAGGTCCCTGTGTAGCGAGTCCCTACAATGTGCGCGATGAAAGCTGCCAGACCGATTGCCACAGGTGCGAGATAGGTGCCATGATGCTTCTCGACGGCAAGGAAGAGCACCGCCAGCACAAGCGGTGTAGTGATGAACATCTCGAGGAAAAGACCCTGAGCGATGCTCGTTCCGATGTCCAGCTTGTTTCCCACAGAAAAGGGACCCGGAAGGATGGCTGAGACCACGGCGGATGCCGCGATTGCTGCCACGAGCTGTGTGGCAATGATGGCAAGACCGGCTATTGGCTTCACCACTCTAGCTAGCATCAGTGCCCAAGTGACCTTGGCCGTTCAGCACGAGATAGTTTCACGGATTCGAGACAGATACTCACAGCGGGATTGAACATTCCTCCCGTGGCCCGGAAGAACACCCATACTGTGAGGGCTAGGGATACGCCGAAGGAGGCAGAAATGTACATGAGACTGTATGGGAGGAGTGGTGCTTCAGGATCCAAAGGATCATTTGTGTCCAACGCTGTCTGTGCTCCACAGAAGGAGAGGAAGAGAAACAAAAAGGTTCCACAGAACTCGCCAAAGGTCGTGACGATAATATGGCGAGTCCATGATGGCATCCCGCCAAATGGGGCCTCCGGGGGGAGATTGAAGCTCTTCATCGTGAATGTGAATTATTGAAATAAATCGACTGGGAACTGATTGGCTTCCCATCTACATCGACGGTTGGGTGCTTCTGAACTTATAGATCTCAGCTCGCACCCTACCCTCCCTTCTCCCCGTGTGACAACCACCAGGCAGCATGCTTCTGTTCGACCGGTTGCAGAAATCTATGATGTATTAGCGCAAAGCTGCACAGCGAAAGAAGATCGGTATGGGATTGTCCCCTTCGCATCCTCCCGGACAAGTTTGCTTCGGGGCAGTCAGCTGAAGAGGTCTGGAACGGAACCCAAAGTATAATCCGCGGCGTGCAAAGTTACTACTTTACCTGTGTACCCGGAAAGGTCCAATGCTGAAATTCTGTTGGCCAGGCAATAGCGTCTGGAGATTTGCTTATATCCTCATCCGCGTCCATTGTCACCGTCTGGGCCCCGCCCAGTGGCTTGAAAGCCATCTTGGTATATTCGTCTAGTGCCACCCTGCACAGTCCTTGGAAGCCGATTCGATTCTCGAGAAATCGAGACCACTCGAGAATCGGCCACCTGTTGCGGTGCTGTGACCTTGAACCAGTCAGAGATTCAGCGTTTCAGCCCTTCTCATGGAAACAGATCACACTCAGCGCTTACTACAGGCCACCGGCCCCTCAAGCTCGTCTTGCTCGTCTTGCTCGGTCCTCAGTCATGACAAGCTCAACCCGTCTGACCATTTGATAGGAAATATCTACCCACTCCCAGCTTTCCGTTCGAACATACCGTAAGGTTCATCCGGTGGGGAAGAAGAGTGCATTTAGAGGTGTCTCGTTTCTTTCTCTTTCTGTACCGAGATCCT
The DNA here is from genome assembly GCF_022114955.1 of Emericellopsis cladophorae. Lineage (NCBI taxonomy): Eukaryota > Fungi > Ascomycota > Sordariomycetes > Hypocreales > Bionectriaceae > Emericellopsis > Emericellopsis cladophorae. Next base: position 188,747 of record NW_026250945.1, read on the forward strand.
AACGACAATCGAGTGTCCCCAGCCCACATTGTCACATGTAATGAGACGAGAACTACTCCTCCATCAATCTATATCGACCACGCATACAATGTGCCTGCCATTGTTGTCCCTTCGCAGTGGCGACGTGAGGCGGAGAGTACATGTGCAGAGGGCAACATACTCCAGATCCAATTCCATGTCAAGATGCGCTTGCCCAAGATCAATTGTATCCCCTGGCTGGGTCCAGTCCTTATAAGAGATTGAGTTTGTGCCCGCGAAAACTTAAAGTTACAACGGCACCCTCGTGAACCTTAATCAGCCGACTTATACACATCCTGCCGCAGGCCCTCAGCAAGCCTAAGCCGGGCCAGCCACAGTCAAGCCTTGTAAGTGCTGGTGTCTCCGACATCCTGAATATGGCATAGCGTTGCAGGAATTGAAGGGGTAAGTGGGACTCACAGCTCGCTTCTCGGCACAGCAGCGCTCTCCGTTTTCAATTTATCACACAGCGAAGGCCTTGATCAATCCGTTCTGTCCCTAGGATGCTGCACTTTCATTTGTATGCATCGCAGTTGACTGTGTCCTGAAGTTGAGGAGCTGGACCTCCTGGGCATGTGAGTATGCTGAGCTTGACGAGCCAATTCAATGCAAAAAGCTAAATAGTCCTGTCTGTGCCAGCCTTGCTGTGGACCCTGAATGTGGTTAAAAGCTCCGCGTTAAACTTTGAAAGCTGTCAATGAAGCTTTGTCTGAGGAATGTCAACCCGCAATCCGGCCGATGCACCAACACCCCATCCGGCTAGACTGTATTAGAAGTCCAGCTGTATAGATAGAGCATGACTTTCCGACATCTTTGTTACTGCATGTTTCCGGGGCATCTGGCGCCTTGTGAACTTGTGCGTGTGCACCTTTTGCCTTCTCGTCCTCACCTAGAAGTTCAGATAGTTGTTTCTGTTTGATGTATAGCTTAGTTCCTCGCATGAAATCCATGCAATGCACCAGTTCACAGCATGTGAGTTCTGGGTACGTATAAACTATGAATAAGTAGCGTGTGTCTGTACGATGTCGACACATGGCGATGGCTCCCCTCCACGTTTACCCTCGCTTGGCAGTTGTTACCGTCGTTGACAGCCTTTGGCGTAGCACTGTGGTCCACTATAGTGTTGCAGGGTCTAGAATCTGGATCCAGGATCTCTCCTGGACTCGTTGACACCTTTCATTGCAACCTTACGTCAGACAGGCAAACAGTGTCTGCGTCCATCTTGACAGTGGCTATCATGCTGCACGCTAGCCCACGAGCATGACAGCACAACCCGGGTAACTTCAAGGTTGATGATGAGCTTTAAAGTAAGGTTTACGCAACATACTGTGGCCAGGGCACGTTGATCTAAAGGAGCTTTCTTTCGACAGTCTTAGCAGTCCTCAAAATCGGGCAACGTGGCAGCGATCGAGCAAAACTACTGCGCCAACCTTACTCGGGGAAATGTCACATGTGAAGGACTCCTTCTGGCACCCACCTTGTCTCCCTGCGGGCCGCATTTGCAAAGTCAATCTCCAGCAAAAAGAACGCCATCCTGCGGAATAATCTCACTGACGTCGCAGATCTCGCTCTGGCGGAATCTGGACCTTCAGCACGAGTGTGCGTGTACTTTAATTAGCACTGACCAAGAGAGCTGCCATAGAAGTGTGTAACCAGGGCAACTATGTGGATGAAATGATGTTTCGCTCGGTCACGGCGAGACGAGACCATAAAGGGTCCTCCATGTCGACTTGGTCGGGCTTGCGATGCTGAGGCACAAGCAACGCAGCGCAAGCTCAGAATGACCACAATTGTGTACTTCTTGAGGAGTTGATCTTGCGTGACTATGGGTTCGTCCGAAGAAGCCACAAATGAAGAGAAGAGCGACCGTCCCTGATACCGGGACAGGTCATCAATGCAATCAAATTCTGGCAACAATCTGTTCTTCTTGAGGCACAACTTCAAAGCCGCACGACGAATCTAGGAGAGTTGATTTGACATGCAGCGCCGAAACGAAATCAACAGGAAGCTGAAATAGTGAGTAGCGCATGTGTTCTTCGTGACGGAACAGGCGAATTTCCGATCCGAGCACACTTTCTCTCTCAATTGCTCTGTCCCGCCAAAGTCAAGATGCGAAGGCATTAGAAGTGGCGAAAAAGCCGAAAACAATAGAAGAGGCCTCGTGAGATCGTGGCAAGTGGTGCTCGGTTTTATGAATCCCACCTGTGCTTGCTTTGGGCTTTTTCCTCCACTTCATCCACTTTGTTCTGGGGAGAAATGATCGTGGTTTTTTATTCACGCGGTTGGCTCGTTCAAAATGTCTTGATGTACGCAGTTGCAATCCGATTCTGGAATGACCAACGTGCAGCAGCTGCGCTCAAATATCGCTCAAGGGTTTTCGTGCTATTTTCAGTCGAGTTGAACTGTTCAGGATTGCCACTGACGCGTGGTAGCTTGATCCGGTCATCGCGACCAAGCACACGGACGAGATAAGGGGTGTTGATGTGACCACGAATCGCGGATCACGTAGTGAGGTGCATGTCAGGTGTCGCGTGACACGACACTGACGTGTGCCTGACTGGGACTGCGGCCTTGTGGCACCTAGTAATTGTCATACTCGGAACTTGGGCACGAAATGCCGTTGCGTGTTCCCTAGATATAGTGCAGGACGAAAGTTTTGTCTGTGCCGAGAGGAAGCTCTTAACATGAAGGTCGCGGGTTGGATTTTGTCCCTCGTGTTGAGACCTTTTTGCGCCGTGATTTGTGAAAACCCAGACAAGACATACGCCGGCGGCTTGCGATTCCCGTGTGACTAACACCAAACTTCAAGAAAAAATTTCTCGTTTAAAGTATCCAGGATGCAATCAAACCCAGGGATCACTTTCAAGAATGAAGTGCTATGTGCATTGCGGGACTCATTGTTCAGGGTAGGTGTCTATAGACAACCTGGCAAAACATCGGAGCAACCTGCTGCGGTTTCCAGGAGTTGCACTATTCGCGGGATCAACGTTGTCAACCTAAGCGTGATATTGATTGCGAACGAAGCTTCTTTGACGACCCCTAACTTAACGACTATGACCTCAACATTGTGACCAGAGAATTGCACGCATCCCGATTGTTTAGTCCGGCCGAGTCGATCATTTACCCCGTCCCCAGCAGCTATCGCCTTTAGCCATCAAGCTGCACCCGTCTCGCGACCACGAATTCCAGCTTTGATCTGGGGTATCGCCCGCGACCACACGAGAAACGCGACAAACCTCGCGCGTCTACGATCGCTCTTCTCCAATCATCAATTTCTCTATTCCTCTGCGCAAGCCATCGACGGGGTATGACGCCGCGTGATTGTGCATTTGTTTGAAAGGCATCGCAATGGTCCCGATCACTGGCAACGGTGTGGGCGCCATGGACGGAATGGGGTCACAGATGGTCGGCCACGGGCATAACCAGCCCCCGGCCACGGAGTACACCCTGCAAGGCGTCATGCGGTTCTTGCAGACAGAATGGCACCGTCACGAGCGCGACCGCAATGCCTGGGAGATTGAGAGGCAGGAGATGAGAGGGCGGATCGCACATCTCGAGGGTCAGGCGCGCCGAGCAGACGCCACCCAGAAGGCCCTGCGCAAATATGTGCACATACTCGAACGCAAGGTGAAGGAACAGACGGCACAGATCAAGGGCGAGGATGCTGCCCACGCCGATGCTGCGGCAAAGAACGATCGCGCTGCCCAGATTGAGGCTAAGCTCAAATGTACGTGTTGATCCCTCGAATTCCAAAAGTGAGCTCTATTGATAAGAGTGCAGCCACTGCCGAAACCCATGTCATCCCCGGTGTTGAGGATGTTGAACTGGATCGACCCGACGACGAGGGCCAACGCCAGGACCTCAAGAATTTCCTCGACCAATGCCAAAACGAATTCATGTACCTTATGATCACGCCCGCGAACCCACAGCCGCCTCGTGAGTCACCACAGCTTCCGATTATTGAGGATCTGCGCGAGGTAGATTTCGGGTCTGTCCCCGGTGGCCAGCCCATGGAACGGCAGTATCCTGCGCATCAACGGCCCCAGAACTACATGAAAGATGTAGAGCGACAGCAAACCCAACAGCAATTGCAGCAGCAGCAAGCTGTGAACCACGGTACAAACGCTGCCTCCAAGCAGAACCCGAACGCCTTTGCTTCAAGAAACGATGCTCAAGCGCAGCCCATGACGCGCTCCGGGAACGACAACCAGCCCGCCCCCGTCTACAACGTCGAGTCCAGCACCCAAAACGATTGGAACGGCCCGGTTTCTGTCACCACACGCGCGGTGGATGAACATGCAGACACTGGCTCAGCTACGCAGGCGCCAGAGGACAAAGACAAGCGCAATATCAAACATTCGGCTGACATTGAGGGCTGGGAATTTCCAGAGGGCACGTTTCCCGAACCTGGCAGCACTCAAATACCGTCCACTCGACCTGACACAGATGTCTTCCCGAACGCTGAGAATCCGCCCAAATCTCCCAACAAGGCTCCTGGCCAACACAGGCGCAAGAGCTCCATGTCGCGACGGCTCAGTGCTGGGCACGAATCAAACATGTCCCAAAAGGCTGAAACTGGCAACTTCAAGCTGCGGTACGGTCTTCGTGGTCACCTAAATGCCGTTCGGACTGTCATATTCTCTGGTGGCGGCAGTCCTGGCGAGCCAGAGATCTGCACGGCAGGCGATGACAGCATGATCAAACGCTTCCACATCCCACGACTTGACGGACATGGTTCTTGGAATTCCGCGTCTGATCTCGATGTGACGGCCAATTTTACCCACCGTGGCCATTCAGGTGCTGTTCTTTGCCTGGCGTCGTGGTCTCCCGCTCCCAACTTCACAGCGGGCGGTCGCGCACAAGGTGATGGCTGGATCTTCTCCGGTGGGCAAGATGCGACGATCCGCGTCTGGGAGCGAGGACGGGTGGACCCCAAGGCGACGCTGGAGGGCCACACGGACGCAGTCTGGGCTCTGTGCGTCTTGCCAGCCACGCTTGGTTCTGTGTTTGGCGCCTCGAGTCCTCATGGGTCGGCCGACCGCATGCTGCTGGTATCCGGTGCGGCTGACGGCTCCGTGCGACTATGGTCCGTGACGGGCCCTCCTCAACTTGGCTCCCCGCAGCCTGGCGCGAATCGGGGTGTCAGTGGTCGTGGCGGGCGCGTCCGTGGAAACTCAATGAGCTCAGGAAGCGGCTTCTCCAGCACACCGCAGCCTACCATGGCATCCAATTCGCCCTTTAACCACACGCTGATTCACAACATTGTCCGTCCCGACGGGTCCACGGCCAGTCCCACAGCAATCTCACCGCTAGGAAACTCTGCCGAGTCATTCATCGTGTCCTACTCGGATGCTGCCGTCATGGTTTACGACACAAGGACAGGTGAGCAATTGGGCTATATGGACAGCATGGAGACATATGATGGGTCTAAGCGTACTGGCGTCAACACTATTGTCGCTACAACTGTTGGATTGGACCAGGCACATAGCGGCATGTCTGACGATGACAACAACGCGGGTGGTCCCACCGGAGGGGGCCGCTCTGGCGTCGAGGGCACGATCATTACCGGCCACGAAGACCGTTTCGTCCGGTTCTTCGATGCGAACAGTGGTACGCACCGTGTGCGATTCAGGAATATACTCAGCTAACCTTTGCTCGCAGGTCAATGTACCTACAACATGCTAGCCCACCCCGACGCGATATCCTCCCTTTCGCTGTCCCCGGACGGCCTTGAGCTTGTCTCTGGCGGTCACGACGCGTCGCTTCGCTTCTGGAACCTCGAGAAGCGCACTTGTATACAGGAAATGACGGCGCACCGGCTTATGCGAGGCGAAGGTGTCTGCTCTGTGGTCTGGAGCCAGGATGGAAAGTGGGTTGTGAGCGGAGGAGGTGACGGCGTGATCAAGGTGTTTGCGAGGTAACGTTGGCTGCCTTCCTACCTACCTACTTTTCACTGTCCGAGATGACATGAGCGAGCTTGGTTGTCACGCACGGTAGAAATTCTGGAGGCTGCATCCGGCCTGTTTCATAGTACTTACAAAGATGCGAACGGTGGAGAGGCGTGCATATCTGCTAGCGGCGCCTGAGCATTTACATGTACAGATACATTGGTTAATGTCATTCACGGGAGGGCGGAGATGACACTTGTGATTCTCCCTTCTGGTCTCGTTTCGTAATGATGATGCCTTGTTTCTTGTTAACTGGTTCATGCGCAGAGTGCTCGAGCAATGTGGTGAATTTGTGCTGAAAATGGGAAAATTTTATTTGGCTATATATAAAGTGAAACTAGAGTATTTTTCACAGCGCCTCACTACAACGGTTGTTCACAACCGCTCATCTTCCGTAGTATAGTGGTCAGTATGCAAGCTTGTCACGCTTGAGACCCGGGTTCAATTCCCGGCGGGAGAGATCCGCCAGCCGTTCAGCGGTTTCTTTTTTTTTTTTTTTTTCCAAGGAAAATCCTGCTTCGCGTACGTGTGTGCCCTTGGCTCTCAGAAACACACGGTTGCAAACAGTGCTCGTTCCAAATATTCTCCGTTGGTGACGTTCAGTTCCTCCACGTGGGGATAATACAGTTTTGGAGCAGTGGAAGTGCGTTATTTCATCAGCCATCTGACAATAAATCTATTGAACCAGCTCTTAGCTATACCAGGTCTTCCCAAAATATATGCATCGTCTCTGAACACCGCGCTCTCATGCTATAAAACCAGGTCGTCAAGCCGATATTGACCGATCAGGGACCCCTTTGTGATACATCAATCCGTCCCTGCTACAATCAACTCAAAATCCGAGCCATGACCTCGTACTAGTTCCTGCGCCTTTCTTCCCCGGCTCAAGGCTGAAGCCTTTAACAAGAAGATCCGCCAGCTCGCCATCCTCCGCGTCGCCTTGCCTCGGCGCATGCCATCTCGGATTCGCAAAGTCTACATTTGTTCGATTCGTTTTCGTCTGGGTGTATTGTTGCTCGGCCGTGCTGACCATTGGACTTGCCCTTGAAGTCGCCTCGACGCCCTTGTTCTGCGTCCACTCATTTCCACCGCTGGAGCCCCAAATGACAGGCTGGTGAGCAGGAAGGCGCGCCTTTTTGGCGGGGCATGATGGCGCCTCAGGCACTTTGAAGTAGAATGGGCGACTCCCCTCTTGCGTTGGAGCGGCGCCGAAAGCAGGCTGATTGCCACGAGGGGACTCCCTCAGGGCTCTCGGTAAGGCTTGTGCGTTTGTTGGTGTCCATTCCATTGCATCTTCGTCCTGAAATTCATCTACCAACCCCCGCCGTGATGGGCTCGCTGCGAAGGGAGATGACTCGCGAATGGCAGACATGTCCACGTCCGGAGGTAAAGCGCTTCTGGGTGTCTCCTCGAGAGCTGCGCCTAGTGTCTCGGCGAAGGATTGGCTGGCCTCGCGTCCCTCATGTTCGACCCACGTTGGTTGACTAGTCGGTGCCAGGGGCGGCTTATGCTGTCCAAAGATTGGTGTCATATCTGTTCTTATGCACCTTGGAGCCAGAATGCTGAAAAATATCGTCAAGCTGGCCAGCGCGAGGTGTATGCAGAGCTGGGCACTGCGGTTTTGCGAGCTGACGTCCGAGAGCGGCAGCACAAATCGCATGCCGCATATGAGAGCTTGGAAAAAGTACCAGTGGCCAAGTCCTGACAGTTGTCTCGTGAAGCCCCGACTCACTTGGACAAACTTGGGATTCCACCATGCGGACGCAAGGCTGGTGGCTAAGCTGGCTTGAAGAAGCACGCCGTTGCCGAGGGGGTCTCGCACTTGCTCGACAACAGCACTGGCACCATGTTTGAGCCAACCGTCCCCGTCTGGATTCGACATTCCATCAGGACTCTGCGCCAGGAGTTCCAATGACCCCAAGAGGTGCCAAAATACCTGCGAGCCTAGGCCTACCCGCCAAAGCCAACGACCCAGCGCATCGATATAGTCTAACCACGTTCTCTGTGCGTAGATTGTTCTGACCTGCCGGCCCTTCTCCGTCATCTTCCTGAGGTGGTCAGTCTTGGCTGTGTACTCGGCGTTCCTAATCTTCCGTTCGACATTCTTCGCACAAGATTCGCACACCTGCGGATAGCGTTTCTCGAGTCCCCTGCGAAATCGATAATACTCCTTGTCTAGTCCAAAGTCGCTGTCGTTTGAAGGATCGCTCGACGTGTACTGGGCCAGCGATGTGACGAAGAGATGCTGGTTCTTCTGGCACGTGGCGCAGAAGATGTCTGCGGAGGATTTGTCACTCATCGGTGAGGTAGAGGTAAAGACAGTGCTTGTGTACGCGCTGTCGTCCTCGATAGCGGTCGGGGGGTCGGTGATCTGCCCATTCTGGCTCGTTGTCAGCCTGCGCACATGCAAGGAGGCACTTCTATGTAAGTATGTTTGCTACCTTGTCCAGATGGTTTGGCGCATCACAGTGTTTGCACGTAAAGTGATGTTGCGTGCCATCAAAGCGGAAGTCTGATTGCTTCCCGCAGTAGAAGCATTTCAGCAAGTGGGACCTCCGTAGTATCATGCTTGCATTTGTGCCTTTTGGCTACAATTTAGATATCCACGGTAGGAGATGGGGCGCAGTAGAAATGTTGATAGTCGGGGGATTCTGCCAGGCGATGACGGTCGCAGGGCGGGCGGTGAGGCACTGCTGCGCACAGGTACCAACAGCTCCCACCTTCACTTGCGACTTGTTGACTTGAAGGCAAGACCTACAACTTCTGCTAAACAGCTTGATCGCTTCAAATCAGACCTCGTTCTCTCGCAAGCTACGCGTACCTCCACAGAACTCATTCAAGTCCAAAGATGTAGCTTCGATGACTAGCCCTCTACGATTGACTGTTCGTTTCTCAACGTCACATCCCGATCTTGATCTCGACGTTCCTGAACCGCACAATGCGACGCCATTGTCTCTGAAGCGTATCTTGCGTGAGCGCCTCAACACGCAATCCCGCCTTCGCCTCATACACCAAGGCCGCCTGCTACCCGACACGGCCGCTCTGAGCTCCTGTATCACACCCACCTCCGTGCCCGACAGCGAAGACACCCAGCGCGACCATGATCCAAAGGGCAAGCGGAAGGTCGGCGAACCTGTGCACAGGACATACATCAGCTGTGGTTTGGGAGATGCCCTCACCCCGGAGGAACTCGAGGCAGAAGCTCGAGGTGCAGACAAGCCGCCCGTTGCGACAGCGACGAGTCGTTCCACACCAGTTCCCTCCACGCGGCCACGCCCTCGTGGTTTCGACCGCTTCCTAAGCCAAGGTTTTACGACATCCGAGGTCGCCACGCTGCGTACGCAATTTCAGTCCCTCAACCATGTATCGCGGTCGTCGCCTCCAAGCCCCGATTCGCTCCGCACAATGGAAGATGCCTGGATCGACTCGAATGCCAGTGATCCAGCCAATTTGCAGGTGGCTGACGACCATGGGCTCAGCGAGGGGCACTGGGTGGCCATGGCCATGGGCTTCTTCTGGCCGCTTGGATGCGTCGCCTGGGCTGTCAGACAACAAGATATATGGCCCGAGAGATGGGCGGCCTTTGTCGTCGCCGGCGCTATGCTGGGATTGCTGACGGGCTTCATCATGATGCTCTCGGCCGACACGTATTGACAAACGGCCGTGAACTAGGCACTCAATAAAGAGACAAGACACAATAATCTAATGTTGTGCAATCATCGAGACACCCTGTTCGGCGCGTAGTTAGTTCCGCAGTGTGGTCATGTCTGGATATTCCCAGTCAGATTTCGTGTTATATATCAGTGGCCATATCAGCCTGATCCATCCCAACGCCGGCAATGACAAACGCACGAGTGGCCATCCATGAAATACACGCTGTTAAAGATACAGACTCTGCGCGGCGACAATGTCCCTCCGAACCTTGTTCAAGCTCTCCTCGAACTTCTTGGTCAGGTCATCGTTGCCCATCACCTTGGCGGCCTCGCCCATCTGGCGAAGCAATTCTTCAAGGCGACGGAACAGGCGGATCAGTGACCCCTCGTACACGTTGGCCATTTTACTAGACATTGTCAGCTACATGTTGGGTTAGACGATGCGTATGAACAGCACTTACCAGATCTCGGCGAACGGCCGGCCTTGAGCCCACGCATTCACGGTCTCCATGAGCTGCCACTTGAGACTCGCAGCGTAGTCCTCCTCGTTGACGTCCAGCTTGCACTCCTGGCTGACCTTGGCCACCAGACGGGCTTTGGCCTGTATCTCCCGGTAGGGCTTCTGCAGCTCCTCCTTGAGGGAGGCTGTCTCGAGCTTCTCGTCGAAGATGAAGCAGCTCAGGACGGCGGCGCAGTGCTCCGGGGTGAGCTCGTTGAAGAAGCGGTCGAACAGGAGCTCGGAGAGCAGAAGCTCGTGGCCCTCGGTAGATGAAATCTCACAGGCAACTCGGGCCTTGAGCTGAACAACTTCCGCATCGTTGATGAAGCCAAGTCGGCGAAGGACGCGTTTTCGGGACTTGAGCTCGTCCATTTGGGCAATGCTGTGGGCCTTGACAATGGCCTTCTTCTTCTCCTTGATCTTGTCCGAAAGGGCGACCTTTTCACTATACTGGTCCCACAGCGATGGCAGGGCGGGAGACAGATGCAGTGGGTTGGCCAAGAGACGCGACTCGAGGACCTCGATCTTGCGCAGGAGCTTGCGGAAGGACTCGTCCACAATCTCCATGTTCTCGAGCGGATCGAGGGTCGGGACGCCGTCGCCTTCGAACCGGCGCCGAACCTCCAACAGCGACTTGCGCACCTCCTCCTTGTTGGCGTTGGAGCGCAGACCATCCTTGGGCATGAAGATGCGAATCTGACCGATGGACTGAAGGCAGGTGAGCAGGCAGGGCACCACCTCGTACCTGACGTCGTCGTCGTTCGCGCTGGGCAGCAGGTTGACGGGCAGACCATCTGGGCCCGGCTGCTCACCCTCAGAGACCGGTGAGCTGCTTTTCGACACACCCAAAAGCACGTCAACGATGCGGCTCTCCTGAGGCGGGTAGGCAGGTTCGCCCATCTTTGGATCTTTGCGTTCCGTAGTGTTCACCACGACGCCCCAGCCAAAGTCCACGCCGCCCAATACTCCCTCGGTTGATGTTTTGGGGTTGTAGATTTTGACGAGGCGACCGGGCTGCAAGAAATCCATACAATGATGGGGATGTTGGATGACGTGCCGCATGTCCTCGGTGAATTGATTCAACTGGTTGCGGATTTGGTAGTAGTCCTTGATGGTCGTCTCATCTGGGATCACCAGCCCATCTCTCTCCTGCTGCAGCGCCATGAGTTCCTTTTCCAAGGACGGTACGCTCGCAGCGTTCTGGAACTGGTGGAAACACCGCTCGAGCATGTACTCGGGCGAGATAGCCTCGATACGAAGGAGGTTGAGAATCATATTGTACCCCAGGTAGAATGCGGAGTTCAATCGGTCCTGTTGCCCTGTCACAATCTCCTTGGCAGTATCGGGCTCGAGCTTGTCGCCGATCATCATGATGACCAAACCACGAGCGTCGAGACCACGACGACCTGCACGACCTGCCATTTGGATATACTCGGAACAAGTAATCGGCCTGCGCTTAACGCCGTCCCACTTGGTGACTTGAGAGAATACGACGGTCTTGGCCGGCATGTTGAGTCCGATGGAAAAGGTCTCGGTGGCGAACAGGACCTTGATCAGTGACTCCTGGAAGAGAATCTCAATGGTCTCTTTGAGGATGGGGAGGAGTCCGGAGTGGTGCACGCCGATACCACGCTCCAGCAGTGGCAAGAGGTTCGAGATTTGTGGCAGCTCGCGATCCTGCTCGGACAAGCTGTCAATGGCGCTGCTGAACACCTTGCGTACCATGCCCTTTTCCGAGTCGTCGTTGAAGCCCATCTTGGACACCTTGAGCGCGAGATCCTCACACTCGCGCTTGCTGAAGTTGAACACAATGACAGGATTCATCTCTTTCCGGATGGTCATCTTAATGAGGCGATTGATGTCCGTACCGTCGTCTTTACCGCCTTTGCTTGTCTTCTTGTTCTTGCCCTTGCCCTTCAATTTTGCGTTGGCATCGTTCGATTCAGCGCCCTTCTTCTCCTCAACCTCTTTCATGACTGTGTTGAAATTGCTCTCGTTGAAGTTGCCCTTTTCGTCAACAACCATTCTTGCGCCCGCACCACCCATTGGAAAGAAGTAATTCTGGAGTGGTGTCGGTCGGAAATCCGTGTAGACGACATGGCAAGCTTGGTGGTGTATCTTGGCGATCCATTCGGCGAACTGGAAGGCGTTGGGAATCGTCGCTGACAGGAACACGTACCGCACCTTGTCGGGCAGCATAATGATCGTTTCCTCCCAGACAACACCACGCGTCTTGTCGCGCATATAGTGGATCTCATCAAACACCACCCAGGCGACCTCGCGCATGATCTCAGAGCCACGGTACAGCATGGAGCGTAGAATCTCCGTGGTCATAACAAGGCAGGATGCTGTGGGGTTGATGGTCACGTCACCAGTCATCAGGCCCACATCGCCAAAGATTGCCTCAAAGTCGCGGTATTTCTGGTTGCTCAGCGCTTTGATGGGGCTGGTGTAGATGACTCGCTGGTTGCGCTTGAGGCACTGGGCCACGGCGTATTCCGCCACCACGGTTTTACCAGCAGACGTGTGCGCGGATACGAGGACACTTTCGTCTCGTTCTATCGATGCAACAGACAAGCTCTGGAACGGATCCAACTTGAAGTTCCACGTGCGCGCTGGCTCCTCGGGGCTCTTGTGCTCAGACAGTGGGACGTATTCGTAGTCCAGGTCAGGCGGCAACGCCACTTGATGCTGGATATTGTGTGATAGTACCAGAGACGAGTCCTGGGCCAGCAGCGTGGCCGCACCTGCGACCTCTCGAGACTGCGCGGTATTGAAAGTGTCCGTCAACACTGGCCCCTGCGCATCTTCCTTTTTGCGCCGCTTCTTATCCTGCTGGCTATCTGCGCCGTCTTCTTCGTCCTCCCCGGCGTCTTGCGACGAATCCTCTTGATCGTCGTCGTCTTCATCCTCCTCGTCGGCTTCTGTCCCATCCGCCATTTCTGTGTCGGTCGCTGTGCCACCCTTTGTTGGATTGGCCTTGGTCTTTTCGACAGTAGAGTTCATTGCTTCGTCCATTTTCCGCTTCTTACTGCCGCCGCGGTTGCGATGGTTGGAAGGATTGGGTGATTCATCTTCGCTTGCGCTGTTGGCATCGGCTTTGCCCTCGAAAACGTCGAACAGCTCGTCCATCGCAACGTCGGCACGGTGGCTTGGTAGAGGTTTTGTTGAGTGCGCTTTCGGCTTTTTGAGAGCGTGAAAGGGTTCGTCTTGCCAAATAACTTCACGCGCGTCGCATGGGCACAGTACACATGGAAGTTGTGTACAGCAATGGCGGCTCTGGTGGCCGATCGGGAAGGATATGTAGAGCGATCACGATGCTAAGAATCCAGAGCCAGCCAGCAACAAGTGGGCTGCTTTGCAGACGCACAGCGGCAGAAAAAAAAAGTTACTGCAGCTCCAGTGCTTCGACTAAAGCGGTCAGTGCTCTATACTCCAATTATCCGACGTCGCAGCCAGCCTCGTCCGTAGGAGTTAATCTTACTAAGCAGCGCTCGGCTCGATGTAGGTCACGTGGCAGTCCTGCCGTTCGACTTCACCCGAGAAATCGGCTGAGGCCATCACTACTCCAAACTTCGGTCCCCAGCTGTCAAATCACCACCAGCACCAATCTCACAACCGTCAAGGTATGTTCAGCGACTCTACGCAACTTTCAAATTAGTTTCTCGACGCATTGACTAACCAATACCAGATGCTCTCTCGCGCCGCCACCAAGACGACTACATCCCTCGTATCCCGCCGCGGCTTCCACGCCACGCGCGCCCGCATGTCCTCGCCCTACCACTATCCCGAGGGCCCCTACACTAACATCCCCTTCAACCCCAAGAGCAAGTGGTTTGGTCTGGGATACTGGTCGTTCATGGCCACTGGCTTCTTCGCCCCGTTCGGCATTGCCGGTACGTCTGTCTGCATGCACTTCCCTAGGATCTCGAGGTCTCTCGCACGGCTTCGCTTCCATGTTCGGGAGTTCAGACTCGCTCTGCTTGATGTTTCACTATCAGCAAGGAGAAATTGCTAACGAGTTCGCAGTCTACCAGAGCTACAAGGCTTAAGCGACGAGTCGGCCACAAAGACTATAGGATATGGACATGTACTCCAAGCAAATAGACTAGGGCAGCTGCCTTTACAATTTCATTTGTGCCTCGAACCTCGTGCTCAAAATATCTCCATCATTCTCGAATATCATAATGACGTGTATTCTCAAAAGCATATATACAGAGGGTATGTTTACACAGGGTGCTACAATAGTCCTATCGATACACGCAAAGCACGCTTGTTCGCAACATATACACGCCCCCGCCACATGGCTATTCAGACAACTCCGGGCTTTGGCGGTGGAATCCTCTGTGGAGACTGCTCTCAACTTCTGCGTCCTGAGACTGCAGGTCTCGCCCTTCCACAACGCTCTCCGCAAAGGACTGCATGAAAGTGATGCGCTCCGGGGGCACCGCCCAACGCGACTCGAGCTCAGCGTAGGTCATCTCCACTGCTTCGGCATTCGAACAGCATTTCTTCACCGCGCGGAGAGCCCATATCACCAGCCACTGCTCTATTCTGAAGCTCCGTGCATTGTCGTCGCTGGCCGTGTACAGAGCAGACAGGACGTTGTGGAGACGCTTCTCGCTCCAATCCGACCCCTCAAAGCCACCGTGAACGAAGAATCCCTTGAACAAGGCCAGGAACACTGTGGGGTGTATCGGGATCTTGAGAAACTTCATCTCGTCGAGAAACTGCGCCACTTTCCGCAAATCACCCACTTTGATGGCGTAATGCTCGACAAAGAGCCGATATGTTCGGAGATTCGGCGCCAACTGCACATTCGTCTGCAACGACTTGCGTAGCGGGGGGTGGTGCTTGCCCAACTTGGAGAACATCATCAGGACCTTGGTGACGACCTTGTCCATCATGTAGTCTCGAGGTGGCATTTCGGAGGCGGCGGGTGTGTTACCGCTCTTCATCCTCTGGTATGTCTCCTCTGCTGCCGTCTCTTCGCCAGAGCGGAGCAGACCTGAAATGACTGCATTCAGCGCGACTGTGTCGACCATTTCCCCCGACTCCACCATGTCTTTGTAGGCTGCTCTAATGCCGTAGGAGTCGAGCTTGAGGCCAAAGTAGAATATGAGGCTGACATGGTGATACCTGTTGAACTCCAAGCCTCGCTTGTCCATCTCGGCATAGACCATCTCAGCCAGAAGGAAGTTGCCCGCCTTGGCAGCCACGTCAAAGAGTATGTTGAACGTGACCTCATTGCCTGGTATCTGGGCGTCGCGCTCCATCTCCCTCCACATCCTCAGCGCACTGTCCATCTCTCTCTTTCCAGCTTTCGACGTGTACTTTGTCGCAAACGAAAGGGCATAGTTCCATTGCGAGCGGCGGAGGGTCAGGCCGGCAGACTTGATATCGGCTATGAGCCCAAAATAGCGGAGCATGGACTCCATGTCGCGCCTGCGTGGCGTGCCCATGACTTTGAGGAGACGCGCCCGCCATTGGCCGGTGAAGTTCAGCATTCGCGGCTCCGGGAGCTGACGGTAGGCTTTGTGTATGGCGGCGTGTGTGTTGCGGCTGGGGTGGCGCATCTGGAGGCGGATAGCCTTGCAGAGATGTTCCAACTTTGTCGCGGTGCCCTCAGAGGGGCTGCAGATGTCCTCTCTCCCGGGATAGGATACATCGTGCTTCGACTCGGAGATGCGTAACTTGGGTCCATCAGGCTGAGCGTAGCCTCGGCGGTAGGGATCGCGATAGTAGTCAAAGTATTGGTCGACGGTGCCTGTGTTTTCGGAGGGGACATACGACTGGAGTACGGCTTTGTCGCGCACTGGGAGGTATGCGGCATTGTAAGGGGCGGGTGTGGTGGTTTGCGAGGCAGCAGCAGTGCTGTACGGTTTTCGTTTCCGCTGCTGGGACGAGGTCTGAACGCTGTCGTAGGGAATGAAAGTCGAGTGCAACCATTTGGCAGTTTTCGAGCAGAAGAAGTTCGGCCCAGGCTTTGCGCTCCCTTGGCATGCTTGCTTGGACACACTGGCACCGTGCGCTGTGCAGAATAGGCGTCGGTCGATGCTCGAGGACGATATTCTTTCGCCAGTCAAGCTCGCAACGGCGTTGGCGGCGGCCGAGCGGTTTCTGGACAACACGGCGCTGCAGACGGTGCCATCCACTCGACCGGAGACTTTCATGAGTCTTTGGTCATCTTCTGCAAGGCCGTCTCGGGATTGGCGGCAGGCGTGCTGTTCTTGAGCTTGGCTTCGCACTGGCGAGTGACGATTTGGAGAGAGCTGGTGAGTAGGGAAATTTCTTGGTGAGGTTTGGCGCGTGCTTAATCACTGTGCGCGGATATGCCTACCCTGCGTGGTCGTCGTGTCGGACCGCGCCTGGCCCACAGAAAGACCACCATGCTCCAATCCGATCCGCCAAGTCCCTTCAACGCCAAATTTCCATCCAGGCCTTGGAGTTCTTGGTTCGCCGCAACACTCAACGACGCGAACTGCGCGCCTACGCTGATCCTGCCCTACATCCTTCCTCGATCAATTCAAAAACCGGGGCTATGGGCGCCCGTCAACTCCGCCCAGCCAATGTCTGGCGCGCAAAGAACGACCTGCTGAAAACCAACCTGCTCAGCACCGACAAGGGCGCAGCCCGACCTCCCTGGTACGATGTCCTTCGCTCGACACCTCCGTCCGAGACACTTGTCCGCACAGTCCGACCCCGCCATGTGGTCGACAGTACGAGCAATAAGCAATACTACAAACCCCAAGAGATTGTGTATCCCGAGGACGCGCTACGAAGGCTGTTCTACAAGGACCACCCATGGGAGCTAGCACGGCCGAGGATGATCGTTGAGTTGGACGGCAAGGACTATCAAAAGACGGATTGGAGCAAAGGCTTACGGCAGCCTGGTATTCCTCTCTCGGGAGAGTCTGTCGTTCAGCGAATGCTATATCGAATGGATGTGGAAGGGATGACGCAGGAAAAGGCCTACGATGTGACGAGGCGGGAATTCTACCGTCTGCGCCAAGAGGAAGAGATTGCGCGCCGTGTTACCCTCGAGGAAGCGCGGCACGTCGGTGCCTACTTTGGTCTTGACAGGAGAGACATTGCCATGAAGCTGGAAAACAACGAGTTTGAGAACTGGAAGGTCTGGGCTGCCAAGCAGGCCGAGCTCAGGGCGAGTTCAAAGGACGACATGTTGGAGGACAACGGGATGGAAGACGCGGACGATCGTGGAGCGCCAGAGGTGGAGGTGGATGCTGCTGTGGACACCCCAGCGCAGCTGCCTCAAGGCGCGTAGACGGATACTGTACAGGGCTTGTATGATAATCATGTATAAAAGAAGGCCGCTACACTTCGCGGCGGCAGTTGAACACCAAAGGACCGACGTTGGTCACCCCATAGCGCAGCGCGACCGGCTCGTGTTGCACCGCGAATCCATCGGCCATTCCTGTATAATGCAACAGTTTCCCCGTCAAACTGAGCGTTGATATTCTCGCCCACGACTCGATGTACACAAAGGCGCATTTGCCCTCGGGAATGGCGTAGGCCATCTTCAAGAAATGGACCGCCAGAGCCACAAAGAGGCCATTTGCCGGGCCGTTTGAAAAGATGATTGTCGGGTATTTCTGCGTTCCTGCTGATGGGGACGAAAGCAAGACTTCAAAAATGATATTGCATAGGCTCACCAATGCAGAGAAGGGAGTCGTGGCAAGGGGCTGGTGCACCCTGCGTGCTCTGGTCACGGTGCGAACATCATATGTGCCCGTCTCTGCAGCGTCGTACTCGAGCCTCACGCGACTCTCAAACTCTTCCAAGTGATGCAGTGACATGTCATCGCCACGAGAGACCATGTACCGCCTGTGTGTTCTGGCAAGGTTGGTTTGTCCGTCGTCCATCATCATGAGCATCTCCTTGGTATGACCACCGGAGCCAAGCACGAAAAGATAGTACTCATCGCCGACGCGCTGATGAGCTGCTGGCTTCCATTCAATGGTCGTGCGTGCCCTTTGGCGGGACACAGCAAAATGGCGAATCTGGTGGTGTCAGCCACATCCAGCCCTGGGTTTGCAGGCGTTCTCACCACAGGTGCAGCTACCACGAGAATGACCAGAACCTGGAGCAGCACATGAGATACATGGACGTGCTTCGATGTGGTGAGCTGAACTGATACGGCTGCAACTCCAAGCCCGATTGTGGCCAGCAAGAGGCCGCGTCGAGATTTCATCATTGTCCTTTTCAGAGATAACCGGCTTCGGGTGCGTTTGGTGCTTTGTCCGCAGAGATGGTCGGTCCTAGATTGATCGGTCGATCGCAATTGACATAATCGGAGAGCTATTATCCCATTTGAATGTGTGAAGCCGACAGAGCAGCGCAGGTCCGCATTCCCAATTGATCGGGTAAACGTGGTTGAAGAGCAGAGTGCTGAAGATCTGAGCTATTTCTCATTCCTTGAAGCACAGGCGCGCATATGGAGGCATCCTCTGGAAGTGAACTCAAGAGCCGTCGCTACGCACTTTTATGAAGATGTAGGTATTTAAGAGGTCTGAATAGTTGCTTCTTGGCGCCCCGCCTGTGAGTTATACACCCACAATTTTAGTCACTCACACCTACGTACTACGGAGTAGGAATACATAGGCCTTACGGCCTCCTCTTCTTCGTCACAACGAGGCCATCTGTCTCATTTCGCTCGCGGTCTCTTCTCACCACTTCTCGACCGAGCTCATCCACGACACTCTTCACACCCTCTCCTGTCAGTGCCGAGCACTCGAGGTAGCGATCTGCCCCGATCCGTCGAGCTTGCCATGTTGCCTCTTCCACCTCAACGCAACACGTGGGAAAGGCGGCCAGATTCGCCGTGCGAGTATCAGACAAGCCCTCCTCGACGCTGCGCTTGTCGCATTTCATCCCCACAAGATGCAGCAGCGGAGGGTATCGGCTTGAGGAGGCGAAGCCCTCGTGCACGGCACACCGCCACTGGACAGGAACATTCGGATCAGTCTCGAGACCTGCTGCATAAAAGGGACATTCTGAACTTACCCATCTGACGATACTGTACAGTCCAATCTTGTCTGCCACGTCAAAGCACAGAACGACCGCGTCCCAAGCCATGTAGCTCAACCGTCGCACAGTGCTCAGATCCGGTGCGCCAGAGGTATCCTACATCTCCAACGTGACAGGTCTGTCATAGTATTCTCTGCCAGCTGCGTAGACTTCGTAGCAAGTCCGTGTGATGGCAATGGCCTACAGTTTGTCCATGTCAGCAGTCACCGGCAACGACTTGAGAATCAACATACATCTGGAAAATAGCCATAGCGCGCTCGGCTGTCAACTTTTAGCATCCGACTTGGCCTGAGGACAGATCGATTGAGGGAGAGAATGTCCAACTCACAACAATAGGCTCGTTTGGCCAACCGCCTTCCCGCCGACAAACAACACATTCATTCTCCTTCGCTGGCCATCTTGCGCAAGAGACAACCCTTTTGTGAACTGCCCACTCAGCACTTCTTCGTCGGGACTCTCACTTCTCTTTCGCTTGTTTCCCCGGAGAAGCCCCCTGAGCATGTCTCGTTTACGCGTGCCGTGCTCGCCATGTTCGCGTATGGTGCCCAGGACAGTCGCCGCGCGCTTGACGGCAACCTTCCCAAAGACGGGGGTCACTGCTTGGCGGATGGTCGTGGAGATGCGAGAGGGGGGGCGACTCTGTATGGATGAGGTATCTTGATGAAACGAGGCAATGGTGGCATGTTGGCTATGCTCATGGTCCCCGCTGCTGAAGTCGCGGGAGTATGTCTGTAGTCGTCAGTCAGCGGCAATTTCTGTCGATGCGTGTCGCCCTACAAGTCTTGTGGCCGGTCGGAGGGTTTCAAGCTCGCTAAACGGATCTGTTCGCTCGTGCTCAGAAGGCACGAGATGCCTCCAACTCTCGATGGAGCTGCTTTTCTCGCGAGAATGAGCCATCAGCACGATGCAAAAGACGCTGCTTGTAGAAGTGAAAGCTAGGTTCGGAGTAACTAACCAAGTACAGGTGAAGCTGGTCTCGAATATGGGACAGGGCTTATCACCTTGAGCTCACCTCGGCACCATGCACAAGCTCACTTCCTTTAGCGGGATCAGACGTCGAGTTTGACATTGCTTGTGCAATAATGAGGATATTACACTTGGGTATTGGTCGAAATTGTGGCAGACGATACGCTTAGGGTTCTAATTATCTAGATAGTGTTCAAACTCGTAAAATTTGCATGAAACAATCCTCTTTTCCTGAACGCCAGTCACCGGGTATGAGGACATTGCCATACTGATCCAGCACAGCTGTATGCTTGCGCCAGCGCCATATAACTCCAGATCCCGAATGTTGCCCGTACTTCCCGTCCATCCGTTTGATCTCGTGCCGATCCCTTGAGAAAAGCCAGACTCCATCCAATAAAACATGGTCATGGCGGACTACCTGCCGCTATTCGCCGGTACGAGAAACATTGTTTTCGATGAGTGCTTAGTCGCTGGCAAGTCCGTCGTCAAAGTCGTCGTCCAGTGTGACCGCACTCTCGGGCAAGCTAGAATCGGTCCTCCGCAGCAGGCCCAGCCCGAGCTCTGCCCGTACGTCACGCTGAATACGTAGAAAATAAATCCTCAAAGTCCTGAGTCCTTTCAAAAATCCCACATCCGGTTCATTTGGGTTCCTCGGTGGGCACTTCATCTCCTTGGCTTGATCAAAGGGCGTCAGGCTGTTGGCAAAGTCTGCAACCTTGAAATCAATCTCCCGCTTGTTTCTCTTCTTGTGTCGCGACGTCTCCTCCGTATCCGTCGCCGCATCGGTCATAGAGTCGTTGGCCGTGTCGTTATCCGTCGCATCGTCCGAGGCGACATCCCCGTCGTAAAACATTAGCAAACTAGCCGCGTAGAACCGGTAACCCCGGATGCCTTTGACGACTTGCTCCAGGCGCGCCAGCTTCTTCAGAACCACTGGAATGTGTCTCAGCACACTGTGCAGGTCGACACCATTGTATAGGAACTTCTGAAGCGCAGCCTGGAACTCATCGCCAACCTCGAGGCGACGCCCAAAGTACTTGTCTTGAAAGTCGTAGGATTCGGTTTGCGCGTTCCACACTTGAAGACCACATATCCGTACACCCAGTTCTCCTGACGTCGTAGTGCGGCATTTTTCCCGTTGGGATTGTTGCTTCTTTGGTGAAGCATCGACACCGTATTGCCGTGTGCCCATTTTGAGATCCATCATGCACGGACGCTTCATACCAGCCGTGAGGTCTTCTAGTAACAGGAAGTATTCCACTCGATCACGTTGACACTTTGCTTCCTTGGGGTTGACCGGCCTCGGGACTCTCTCAATGACTTCCTCTGAGGCTGTCATGTCGTCAAGTCCCGAGCTTTCTTCCACTGTCCCGGACTCGGCAATCTGCTCGATGGTGGCGATGACGTGGCCTGTCGCTTCATTCGATTTCTGCAAATCTTTCCAAGTCATGCCCTCCCCGTCGAGCTTGTGCCCCGCGTCATCGGCTTCTTCAAAGTACTTCAGGTTGCCCCGAGATTCCTGTACATCTTGCGGCTTCCGTCTCAACCCTCCCGCCGAATATCTGCGTTTCCGTTTCACTGCCAAGGGGCTGCATTTGAAGGCTTCAGACTCCGGCGCACTAGTCCCGCTCAAATCTTTCACCTCGACACCATCCGCGCTGTATCCATCGGCGAAGAGATCATGGCGGGGCCCGAGATCGCTGTGCGTGTATCCGTGCAGGCTAGGCGGTGTTTGCGGCGTGTGCAGACCGTTGTGATGGGTACCATTGTGTCCTGTTAGCTGCTCGGCTTGGGGAGCAGGTGATGTCGTTCTTTCTTGTGCCAGATTGGGATCGGAATTACTCGACCGAAGTAGCCGCTGCAAAGTTGTGCGAGGAATGGACCGTTGGTGCGGTGGTCTGTGCCTGTGCACCTCAACAGGTTCTTTCAGAAAGGCGTCATTGAATACTTCGTTCCGCAACCGCTTGTTGACAGTCGTCGCGCCCCAGCTGTTCGGGCGCTCGTCCATGTGCGGCCGAGTCGTGGGGGCATCCAGCGTGAGTTCAGGGGCCGCGCTTGCAGCCCTCGTTGTGGAGATGCTGCGTCGACGATATGCTTCGCCGGTCACTTCAGGTTGCAGGAGGTTGCGAGGAAGAATATGCCGATTGTTGTCGAATGACACTGTCGGTATCTGCATGCTGCTGCTACGGCCCATCGAGTGGCTGACAACTCGCGCCGTCCTACCTGGCGGTTTGCCTTCTTCAGTCGGAGCCTTGGCTTGTGAAGTCTCATCCTCGTTGATGGTCTCTTTGGCTTTCTTGCGCTCAGCGGCAGAGGCTTCTTCCTTTTTAGATGTGCTCCTGCGTCGTGGTTGCTTCTGAAGCGTCACGTTCAACACGCCGATATACCTGGGCCAACGTCAGCAACATAGAATAAAAATTTGCAGTACGTAGCATACCGAGGCAGGAAGGGTAAGAGGTCACGATGGTAACGCTCGATGATTTCGTAGAACTCATTCTCGCGATTGTTTAATTGCTTGCATACAGCTCTACGCGAAAAGCGCCACAGTGTAGTGTGCCCTCCAACTTGGTGTTTGTAAGGAATCAGTTCGATGGCTTCGAGTGGCTGCGGGGAATGGGAAGGACGATTGTTGGTATCATCCTGCTGAACGAGTCCGGTCCGAGCGAAAGCTTGCGCCAGCTGATTGGACATTTCGTGATCGCCTTCAACAGCTACATCCTCGGACAGAACCGATGAGATATCGTCGCGGTTAGCCACAAGACTCTCACGGGAGCGATATTTTGAGATATGGCTCGACACCTCATCCTTATCAACAAGCTCTGGCTCCGGTTCATCGGCTTTCACCAACCAGGGATTTGTCTCGTCTTGAGACAACGATCTTGGCTTTGAATAGACCCCTTTGGAGCTGTCAACATCGCTAGGACGAGGCTTGTCATGGTGCGGTACGAAAACAGCAGAGGAAATCTTCTCTTCACCAGATTCATCTGCATCTGGATCCCGATCCGATTCTTCCTGATGACAGGTTTCCGAATCAGCAGTATGTTCCGGAATCCTCTCCCCGGCCAACGATGAAGGAGCCTTTTCCAATGTTCCCTCTTCAGTCGGGTGTCGCTTTGCTTGTGGCCGGTCTGTAGACGCTGCAGTCTCGTTGTCTTCGCCCACAGTTGGCTGTTGAGAACCAAGACTGAAATAGTCTGTCAAGCTGGATGACGCTGCCGTTTGGGGCATCGAGACCGAGCTGGATAGGGGCGGCTCCTCGAGATTGAGTGGCGTTTGTGGTGGACGGTGATGTTCGCAAGGCGATCGAGATGGTTGCTGTTTCTGTGGGCTCTCCTCTGAGGTGGAAGCTAGCTTCTCCCTGGTGCTGCTCTTGGTATCGCGGCGGCGAACCTTATCACCTGGCGGCAGACCTTCCTTGAAAAATCGAAGGCTGTAGCTAGCCTTTCTGCTGCGCGCGTTGTGCTCCACGCCCGCCATCGCCTCAGCGACCGATTTCTCGACCAATCCGCCCTCTTCCGAGTCCTCACCGGTCCCGATGGACCATATCTTTTCTGTCTTCTCCGGGCCAACCGTATGTCGGTGTTCGGAAACCGGCGGCCGAGGTGCCACATGATCGCTTGTCAAGTAGCTGGTCCTAGTCGGTGTCTTAGATGTGTCCGCGCTTGTTGGCTGTGGGAACATGGACGTCCGATCCAGGACAGAACCTTTGCGATCGACGTCGAGAGATGTCGAGGATCTGCGACGGCCCTGGTCAACGGCTCTGCGCGTCTCCGACAGCATGTCAGTGAACTCTGAGCCCGACAACATTGCCGGGAGACCCATGGTTGAGGGTACACTCGCAGCATCACGACCAGGAATGATCACCGTCGCAGGCGCTGCGGTCTGTGTCGCCATGGTCAAGGCAGGCGTTATTTGGGAAGGGCGGGGTTTGGGATTGTCCTTATCGCCATGTTGCGATGCGCGTGCGTCGCTGGGCTTATCGGTCGAGCCGTTGGTGGGGTGAGTTCTCGCTATGTCGGCACTATGCTTCGAAACGTCTGCGCTTCCTGCTCCCCCGTTCTCTACAGGGTGCGAGGGTTGTGGTTGTGGTTTGGGTATCCCGCGGGCGGTGGCCAGGGCCTGAGCTAGTAGCGACGGACCGGAGGGCCGAGACGCAGCGACAGGACGGACAGTCTTATCGTTCTTTGCATGCAAGGATACAGGTTCTGATGCAGAATCGGAGTCGTGGGGTGGTAGATCCTCAGGGGCACCAAGACGTGGGCATGGTGCGGCGTACTGGTCCGCCAATGGAGCATCACTATCTGTACCCTCGGACGCAGTGGCACTATCAACGGAACGTGCGCGGGTCAACGATACAGCGTGTGCGTCATTTTCAGGAACGTGATTCGAGCTGGACATGAGGTGAGCAGCACATCTGGTAGATAGTCTGGACTGAAGTGTGCGTGGGAGACCAGCTTGGATTGATTCGTGGGGAGATGCAGGTGGGCAGTATTTTGGAGGTGCGTGCGTGGAGGAAGATGAAGGAAAGTTGGCAAGGTGGGATCTCCCCCCAGCTAGCAAATGCAACGATCAACTTTGATCACTGGCTCATGCAGCACTCGGTGAGGGAGGCGGTCTGTGCGTCTGCTAAGGTACTTGCGGTCGCGAGCACCAAATGTCTTAGCAGCAACTAGACTCGGCCCTTGCATGTGGAGGAGCAACTACGGAGTAGTCCCGATCACTGGGAGTGCCCTGGAGGCTGGCGATGTTTGCTGTACAGTACGTAAGAACGTGCCGGTGGTACTGTCATTGTTGCACAACAGCCACATCAGCGTCCACAAGGCCGGTTTGCGGGGTCTTAGTGGTCCAGTGACCGGGGGTCTGGAGATGCAGAATCTGTCCAGTGGCCGTTCAGCATCATGGCTCATGGCTACACTGTTGCTTTCAATTCAACGAAACAACGGCAGACATTAACATGCCGAGAGCGATAGCGACATGAACCAATTGTTAAGCAAGCCTCGATTGTTGGGGATTGCTTTTTAGCTTTTTTTCGTCCATTGGGAACTATTAGCTGCACCGACAGCTCGTCACAAAGTACTCTGTAATCCTAAGGTTTTACCTGACACAAAGACGATACTCGAATACGCTAGTATTTGCCGTTCATCGACTAGCTGGAAATACGTGTGTTAGGTAAAATTCCATAGATGCTCTCGGATGAACAGGATTTTGGCGTTCGTCGTCGGTTATTCAAGCGGAACAAGAGGTTGTGGAGAAAGGAACCAAACCGACTTGAGTAGAATCGGTACCATCAAGGTACGTATAGACCGTCAACAAAACCCAACGGGACTCCTCGAGGACCATTGCGAGTACTTGTCATTGCTTGGAAAGCCCGGCCTCTCAACCCGGAATAGTGAACTTGAGAGCGATGATACAGCTCGAGCTTGCTGGCGTGCAGGGTAGCCTAGGACCTCCGACAGTAACTACGTACCTTGCGATTGCGGCACCCCACTATTCCGGTTGGCAGGACGACGCGCCGATCTGTTTTGCATTTGTTTTGGCGCAGTGCCAGGGAAGCCCCGCCAGGATTGCCGCAGCGCACAATGATCCACGTCAATACAGGCGCATTTGTCGCGTCACCACGATCGTTGTCAACAAAATCTGTTGCCACATTAAAGACATCCCTCCACCTGAATCAACTCCCAGCCACAAGTATCTTTTGGTCCTAAAGGATTGACTGCATATTGTCCGACATTATCCGTGACTATCTCACTACGCAGCCCCAGGAGCAGCATAATGTATAGCAGCGACTGCACTGCGATCACCATATGAGCCGACAGTCTACGAGCCAACTTCGCGCGCCGCGAGCGACCTGACTCGTCCGTCGTTCCCTTTCTGATGGGATTCTGATTCGACCTCATAACATACATCCCTAGCTGAGAGGGCAGTCGCGTCCAATCCTTTACCAGAGCACCGCGTCGCACGAGCACGCCGGCGAGCCAAAGCGCCCCATTCACCAAGGCGTCAAACCCGAAAACACGCAGTCGACATGATAGCAACACTTCCCAGTGCCTCGCATGCTGCTTGGCTCGAGTCCCTTGACGAGGATTGGCCTTCGTCGCCTCTTTCCAACGGAGAACTGCCATCCGATCACGAAAACATCGATAGCCCAACCAGAGATGGCCGCGATGCGCCGCTGGGGGTCTCTGGACGCACAAAGCTCGAGTCGCGACACAGCTTAAGGAGCCCTCAGCAGGACAAGGCAGCGGGTTCCGTCCGATTCTCCAATGCGAACAAGACCAAGGACACTGCTGTGGCCGACTTCAACTCTGACAATCACGTGCTCAGAGAAGAGAGCGCCAATGACTCGAACAGGCGCAGCAGTATACTCATGATGAACAACAAGTCACCTACATTCTCTTCTCGAGGGAGCCAGAGGAGCTTTGGCGGCAGCGTGAGAAGAGGCAGTCGCCGCGACTCTTCGGCCTCCGATGGATCAGTGGTCCGCCATCCAGGCCTTGGGGAGGAGCGTGTTGCCGCAGCGTCAAACCAAACACCGGAGTGGAAGCGTCGCTTGGTCCTGGGTGGCTTGCAATATGGCGAGCAGCGTGATCTGTTCTCATCTGCAGCCAACGGCTTGCAGGACATGTTCAACCCCCCTCCTGCTGACTTTGCGGACAACGACGAGAACATTGCAATGAGCCCAGCCGCTGTGGAACCAGAGACAAGTCCCGCCACTTATGAAAATCGTCGAGCCAGCTATGATCTCGCAGAGGAAGTTTTCAAGATGGAGCAGGAGGAATGCGAAAGCCCCGATTTTGACCGCCTCGCTTCGCCAAGTCCCAGTCCTCGACGACCGAAGCGACAGAATGCTTCGTGCCCTAGTAGTTCCTACCACGAGAATACACACTCACCGTCCTTGAGCCTCGCGGCAGGACGTACAAAGGCCATGGTGCCCGAGGTCAGGATTTACAGGGACGCGAGCTGCTTCACTGCATCATCTGCTGGCAGGAACATGCGTGCCAATAATAGTGGCCACAACGACAGCAATGAGAGCTTCAGCGAGATAAAATTGGGCGTGGAGAAGGACGCAACAGGTCAATTGCAATTCACTCCTCGTGTCCTACCTGGGTCTAAATCTAGATACACATCTAGGCCCAGCCACCCACCTCGGCGCTTGGCCAGTTCCTTGCAGACACTGGGGCATCATGACCTCACACAAAGGTTGGAAAGACTCCGCCTCAATCAGGACAGCGCCCTGTACAAGGAGAATCGGAGATTTGCCAGGGATTCTTCCGCAGGCATTCTCAAACACCACGACGGCGCAGAACTCACACAGCGCGAGGTGACCATCGCTGAAGATGTCTCTGAGCTCGGCGCCGCCCGGTCCTCTGCCAACACTGACCAAGGCACAACGTCAGCTCCTAACCAATCTCTACAATTCGATAATCAATCCTCGCACTTTGACCCCAACGATTCCAACATTATCATGAACTCGACACCGCTGAGCAGGTTCACCATGTCCTGCAAAAGTCGACAACAGCCAGAGATGGAAAACAACGGTGACAGCTTCACATTCGACAGCGGGGCGTCCTACGGGGATCAGCCGCAAACCGAAGATTCGGGCTCACTTCAGCCCCGTGATTCTGTGTCTTACAATGAGGGGGGTCAACTGGGCCAAGGCGAACACACAATGTCTCCCCAGCACGAAGAGCTGTCCGACACTGATAACCGTGAACAGCACCAAGCCGTCGATGTGTCACACGGTCTCAGTCCGCTTCACTATAGGGCGCCCGGTAGCCCTTTGAAGCTTTTTGGGCCTTACGACACCTATACCAACAAGACGTTACTCCGACGTATCAGTCAATTTGAGGAGGGGACACCGTATACATCTTCTGCTCACGAACCGTCCGAGGTTGAGGAGGGGATCGAACCAGTGAAACGGCCGGCTCACATCCGGACCCCGGCAAAACAGTCACAGATGCGCGACAGCTCGAGTCCCGAGGACTTTGGGTCGGGTAAGCTGGACGGCTACAAGTTCACGACCTCGCTCCGATCCCCTATGCTAGACCAGCAGTCCTCAGCCCACAAGCCGACCGACGATGGTTTATCACACGGGTACATGCGGAAACAGGTGCATCTCACGCGACCAGGCTCATCATCAAGCGAAGGATCAGGGATCTTCGTTCGACGTCGGCGAGAGCGTGCCGGGACGCTGTCAAGTCAATCCAATGTGGAGTTTGGGGGTAAACGACCGCGCACATCTCCTGAAAAGGTGTCCACTCCCAAGAGGAGACGGACGCATCAGGAGAGAACGCAGGACTTCCTCGATGAAGCCACAAGGATCATGGCTGCCATTAGAAACCAAGTTCATGGCGACGAGAGTGTGGCTTATGAGTCGGGCTCAGAGTCGGAACGAGAGCCATTCTCCCGCCCGCCCAGTCGAGGTGAACCACTGCCATCGCGGCGCAATGTCTTTGCTGAACAAACACCTGAAATCGCCGCCCGGTTGAGACGCTACAAGGAGGCGACTAGTGACATGGATGAGCTCGTATCGAACGAGCCATCCTCCCCTGGTTCACGCGAGCTGCTGAGTCCGCGGAGCCAGGGATCTGGCAATGAGCAAGACAGTTACGGAGCATATCGTCTACCAATGGTGCCATCATTCGCGGATGCGATCGTGAGCGACATACCAAATGTGCGTATCTCGACCAACCCCAATACTCGCTACTCGGCGCAGTCGTACAACTCGTTTGGATTCGACCTCCACAGCAACGGCTCTTATCGAACAGGCTCCTCGCGCGGTTCTGACACCAGGAGAACCATTGTGCCTGAAAGCGTCTCGCACCTCATAGGTGACCGAGTTGGAAGTATGCGTCTGGACAAGGGGAATAATGTGTGGGTCAAGGAGAAGGGCTTTGTTCAAGAGACATGCGCTCCAGTACCACAAAGCGATAGCGAGGACGATCCGTTTGCCAGTATTCCCGACCTGTCAGTGGACGCAGTGCGCGAGCTGGACCATCTCAATCTGGCCTCGCCACGTAAGGAAAGCACCGTTGCAAACATGGGGCAGCTTCGAGCACCCGACAGCTCTACGCCAGCACGGCCCAAGGTTACCTTCCGGCCAGCGTCACGAATCGATGAGCAGGACGAAGATAGCACCGTGGAACTTCCTCATCACCAATCGGAAGTCCGACTTTCGAATCAGCAGCTTAGCCTCGTCGCGGAGCAGAGTCTCGTCAGCCATCATTATCCTACGCCTGACGGTGCTCATGCCAACGTCAGCCTTGTCCTGAACCAAACGCCTATCCATGGGAGCGGCCTCGACAGGGTGCGCCACAACGCATTGTCCCTCCGGCGAGAGGACGAGGCGATCATTGGAAGCAACGTTGGCAAACTCTCGCTGAGTCCTCTATCCGACTTTACCTTCCATCATAAGAATGACCAGTCGTTCGGATTCGAGGTCAGCTATGTGATGGGCGACCGGCATTTCAAGACGGGCAATGACGCGCAGCCGACCATGTCAATCAGCCTCAGGACACTTGTAGAGAAGCTTGCACAAGCCGAGCCGCAAGAGTCGTACTGGGAGGAGCTGACCGAGCTAGACCTGAGCGGCATGGATATCGCAAGTATACACCAGCTGGATGAATTCTGCCCCAGGCTCGTGAAGCTCGACGTTTCCCAGAATGCCCTCTCGAACCTTGCCGGGATCCCGGCCACGGTGAGGGAGCTCAAGGTCTGCGGCAACCGGCTCACGGAACTGACGAGCTGGGATCATCTACCCAACCTGCAGTATGTTGACTGCTCCCAAAATGATCTCCGAAGCCTGTCTGGACTCCGCAATCTGCATCACCTGCGCAGCATCAAAGCCGACAAGAATCACCTCAAGAGCATCAACGACCTCGATAAACACGCAGGCTTGCTGTCTCTTCGCGCTCGGGACAACGAGATTGAGGAGGCCGATTTTGCGCGGTGCCAGCTCGCACGGGTCACCGAGGTCGACCTCGAAGGGAACAGCATCATGTGGGCGCGCAACTTGCATTGGGCCCCTGCTTTAGCTCATGTCAAGCTTGCCAGGAACTGCCTGCGCCAGTTGGAGTTCAAGAGTGTCGTCCCGGGCCTGAAGCATCTAGACATCAGTCACAACCAGGTCGCGTCCATTGACTTGACGAACGTGCCGAATCTCACACTTTTCCATGCCGATAGCAACCGGTTCGGTGATGTTCGGGGCTGCGACGTCACGCGGAGACTGGACAGCCTCTCGCTCCGGGAACAGCAAGGGGAGCAGCCAATCGACATGAGTTTCTTGACCGCTGCCAACGAAGTACGGAAGCTCTACCTGTCTGGCAACTTTATAGGTGCCTTTGCGCCGCGGGTGGACATGCTCAACCTTCAGCTCTTGGAGCTGGCTAGCTGCGGGCTGCAGTTCCTGCCCGGCAACCTGGGCCAGCTGATGCCGAATCTGAGGAGCGTGAATCTCAACTTCAACTCGATCCCCGACATTCAGTGCCTCGCCTTCATTCCGAGATTGAAGAAGCTACTGGTGGCAGGGAATCAGATCAAGGATGCCAGAGTTATGGAAGAGCTGGTCTCCATGTTCCCGCACCTGACGCACGTGGACACCCGAGACAACCCTTTCACCCAGGGATTCTATGTGCCACTGTGCTCGCTCTCCTCGGAAGGCCGGCACGACCCGTTTGTCTTGCCCGAGGCCGATGCACAGAAGGACGCTGCATTTGCAGGTCGTTTGATTATGGAGATGAAGATGAGGCGGAGAGTGCACCATATTGCGTTTGCTGCTAGGTGCAAGAAGCTCAGAATGCTGGACGGCCTGGAAATGTCCACCAAGAAGGCACTGGCACAGGACGACATATTGCGCAAGCTTACGGAGGCTGACATTGTGCCCCTACTTGGGGGCGAGGAGGAATAATGTGTGACATACGAAGGTGGAATGGATTAGGCATTTGGTAAAGTGGCGTTGAAGGGCTGGGTCAAGGACGGCAAGCGTGATCTTTCGAGGGAGTTATACATACATGAGCTCTACAGCATGGCGTTTCTGCTAATTTTGAATTTTCAATCAACCTCATTCCAGGCCTTCATCCAGCCTCATAGGTTGGAATGGACACTTGTAGCTGCCTCCCTCCCTCTCTCCCTCCCTCCCTCCCTCACCGTGCGATCATTGGCCGTTGCAGTTAGCTTCCTAGCTTCGTTCACGCGCTACGTTGGCGCTCCCGTGATGGTTTTGTACTTTTCGTACATGTGCCCAAGCACGCGATTTCTTCCGTTTGGTTTGGACAAACACTACAGAGTACCTACTGATAGTACGTCGTGGAGCACTGCGATCCTCAGCTCTCAGGGTGCGTACCTCAAGGACGTACCTACCTCTCCGGAGCAAAAGGTGCGGTGGGCTGCGTAGCGCCACACTGTACGCCACAGCGTGTCCGTCATCGACGACTCGAAGCTTCAGCCACAAAACCAGCTCCGCCCTTCAGAGTCCAGCCCAGTCCAGTCCAGTCCAGTCCAGCAGCTCGCCAGCTACCGTACTTCAATTTAATTAATTATCCGACCATCACGCTATCGCTGCGTCCGCCGCAACGCTGTGCCACGAGACGGTCGGGAACAGCTGCCATGGACCCCCTCGGGCAGCTCGAGCGATCAACCTCGACCCACAGCACGACGTCCCTTCGCTCCCACCGGTCCGCGACCGTCCGTCAAGGGCGCCAGATCAGCCGCGCGCGCCTCACGTCACGGCAGCCGTCGTCCTCGGCGAGCAGCATAGCACCCAGCGACAAGTCCCTGACAAGCTTCCCGAGCTTCTCGCCCGAGTCGCCGGGTGCCAGCCGCTTCCAAGGGTCGACGCCCGCGCTGTCGGTCTACAGTACGTTCAAGGATCACAGCACAGACAGCTTCGATGCACGAAACGACCAGGAGGGGGCGCGGGAACAGGAAGAAGAAGAGAGGGTCAAGACGGCGACGCAGGAGAATCGAGGCGCGAGGAGCGAAAGTATCGTGGACAGCTTGACGGGAGGTCTGTCGAGCACTTCGAGACGAAGAGATCTCTTCGAGGAGGAGCCGGTGACAAGGGTACCGGGTGCCCTGCACCGGGCCGACGATGGACTCATTGAGCGGCTCATTGCGCGACAAGGGGCGGTCAGTCTTGTGCGTCAGATTGCCGAGGACCTGGCCCAACGCGACGCGCAAATCACCGCGCTGCGGCGACGTGCCGACGACCGCGAAAAGGCACTGCGACGCATCATCCGAGAATGCGGGCTGTCCAACCTCGAGTTGGAGACGAGACTGCGCGTGATGGAGGACAATGCCAGGCATGACGATACACCAAGGAGCAGGGTGGATAGCGGCCTCAGCAGCATGATGAGCGATGCCATGCACGATACCATGACGACGGATGCGCATCGAGAGACGCGGCTGGCTGGTGGTGATTCTACCATCCGAGCATCGAACGACAGAAAGGATAGCCGGGGGACGGCCAAGGGATGGAAAGATTTCCTGTGGGGCACGAATACAGCCAAGAAGAGTCGAGGGAACAGCAGCAGCATCCTGCCGAGCGAGGGATCGCAGACGGTGGGGGGCATCCGGTCGTCGTCGAGTCTGGATCGAAGGCCCGGCCTTGCCGACGACTTGTTCACGCCACCTACGGCCCATGCCACCTCGAGCACGACGTCACGGCCGTCCAGTACACATTCAGCCAATCTACCGGACCGGAAGGCGTCCGGGTCGCTGGCTAGCCTTGCCCTGAGGCTCGTCGCTGGCGGCGCCATCAGTGGTCGTGAAGCAGAGACAAGAGGGAGAGCGGTCAGCGCAGATACCAGAGAGGCATCGACGCGGCCGGTGGCGGCCACGGCACGCCCATCGCCCTCCCACCGATCCTCTTCTGTGGCCGGAGGGCCCAAGGCGCTGATGGCGATGCGACGCTCGACACCTGTGCCGTCAGCGCAGCCGCAAGCCACGACCAAAACCCCGGCTCAGGAGATGTGGGAGACAATGGTCAACAGTCCGCCCGATGCTGCGCGACAGGAAAGCTACGGGCCGGTTGAGATGGACGCCATCCTCCCGCCGGAATCACAGCCACCAGCCCTGGCGACGCTGTACAACCTATATGGCAGCAAAGACGTGCCGACCGATCGGTTTGGCTTCATCTACGATCAACGGCGGAAGAAGCGGCAGCGAGAGGCAGCGCGACACACGCGCGCAGACAGTCGCACGGAGATGCTTCTCAGCGGACGAAACGGCATATCGCCCAACATGCTGGACGAAGGCCTGCCCAGCCCCAAGGGAAGCGTCTCGAGCGAGGGGGCACCGGCCAGCCCGGTGAGTGCGGAGGACAAGGACAAGGACAAGGCCACCGAGGCTCGCTCGAAACGGTGGCAGGATTACCTCAAGATCGCGACATTCCCCACGGAGCTGCTCAGTCACACCCCGAGCGTGGGCGCGCCGAACCTGGAAGTGCTGGAAGCCCCCGAGACGCCCAACGAGTCGCAGGCGGACACGACACGGTCCCCGTCCATCACGCCGACGGACCATGGCCTGCTGCCGTCGGCCAACACGACGGTGGCGGTCAGCAGCCAGGTGACGCTGCCGCCGCCGCCCGAGACGAGCGACGCGGGCCAGGACGAGCTCAAGGAGGACCGCGAACCTGTGCGGCACCTGCTGCAGCAGCTCAACGACCTGCACGACGCGACGCAGCAGAAGAAGACGCCGCTGTGGAACGACTTTCTGCGCAAGGTGCGGGCGGAGCGCAGGCGGGAGGGCGCCGCTGCCGTGGCGGCCGCGCAGGCGGCCGCCGAGGCGCGGTACGAGCGCCCCGCGGTGATCCTCCCGGAGACGCGCGTGGCGGACGGGGAGATGATTGGCATCTCGGACCTTGGCAACAAGGGCAAGATTGGGCGCAACAAGTGGAACGAGTTCAAGGGCCTCGTGCTGGGGGGCATACCGGTGGCGTACCGGCCCAAGATCTGGTCCGAGTGCTCCGGGGCGACGGCGCTGCGGATCCCGGGGTACTATGAGGATCTGGTGGCGCAGGACCGGTCGGGTGATGACCCGACGGTGGTGAGCCAGATTGGCATGGATATTTACCGGACGCTGACGGACAACATCTTCTTCCGGGTCGGGCCGGGTGTGCCGAAGCTCAAGGAGGTGCTGGTGGCATACGCGCGGCGCAACAAGCACGTGGGCTACTGCCAGGGGATGAACCTGATCACGGCGAACCTGCTGCTGGTGATGCCGTCGGCCGAGGACGCGTTCTGGGTGCTGGCGACGATTGTGGAGAACATCCTGCCGCCGGGGTACTACGACCAGTCGCTCGCGTCGTCGCGGGCGGACCAGCAGGTGCTGCGGCAGTACGTGGGCGTGGTGCTGCCGCGTCTGTCGGCGCACCTCGATTCCCTGGGGGTGGAGCTCGAGACGATGACCTTTCAGTGGTTCCTGTCCGTCTTCACCGACTGCCTCTGCGCCGAGGCGCTGTTCCGGGTGTGGGACGTGGTGCTGTGCACGCAGGACGGCAGCACGTTCCTCTTCCAGGTGGCGCTGGCGCTGCTCAAGCTCAACGAGGGCAATTTGGTCCAGTGCCAGACGGCGGCGGCGGCGTACACGTACATTGGGCACCACATGACGGAGCACGCCATCAGCATCGACGGCCTGCTGCAGGCGAGCGAG
The DNA here is from genome assembly GCF_022114955.1 of Emericellopsis cladophorae. Lineage (NCBI taxonomy): Eukaryota > Fungi > Ascomycota > Sordariomycetes > Hypocreales > Bionectriaceae > Emericellopsis > Emericellopsis cladophorae. The sequence continues at coordinate 223,528 of NW_026250945.1, forward strand.
GGTCTCCGACGGGTGGTCAAGAGGGAGGACATTGAGGCCAAGAGGAGGGCTGTCCTCGACGCCGAGAGGGAGAGTCTGGCGGAGCGGAGCGAGCTCAGCGTCCAGGCGCCGCGACCCATGGAGGGCTGAGCTATGCATTGTATGTAGTCGTGGTGATACATTTCTTAGTGTAGGAGTAGTGGGTTAGGATACCATGATACCCCATGTGAATTCGAGTTATTCAGTACAGACTACAGCTTTGCCTTGTCCTCCTTCTCCCACTGCTCATACCAGACCCTGCCAAACTCCCTCCTCTCCGCGTTGCGGGCCTGGTCGGCGTCGAACCGCGCCTCCTCCGCCTCCAGGCCCGGTCCCGAGAGCATCTGCAGGAGATCCTTGTACATCTCGCCCTTGAGGATGCCGTAGACACCCGATTTGGGCTTCTCCGCCAACTCCCTCTGCGCAATGAAGCCCAGCACGTCATCTAGCCCCGTCGCGACGCCGTCGACGATGCCCGCGGCCAGGGCCTCGTCGGCGTTGAAGCGCTTCGCCTCGAGCACGAGAGTCCGGTACGTGGCCGACGGGAGCTTGTGGCGGAAGATGGCGGCCATGGCGGGCTTGAGGGGCGCGCCAAAGAGCAGCTCGTTGAGGCAGAGGAAGCCACGCGGCGAGGGCGCGAGGCGGTAGTCGTGGCTCGTGGCGAGCATGAGGCCGCCGGCAAAGGCGTGGCCGTTCATCCAGGCGACGGTGGGCATGGGGTAGGTGAGGAAACGCGCCCAGACGGCGTAGAGCAGAGGCCAGTAGCCGTCGGTCTCGGCGGCGTGGGCGAGATCCAGGCCGTTGGAGTAGAACTTTTGGATGCCGCTCGTGGTGACGACGACGCCGGGCGCGTGGCCGCCAAACTCGAGGACGTCGAGAGCGGAGAGGAGCGCCTTGAGGACGGGCGTCGTGAGGCGGTTGTCGGGGGGCGACACGAAGGTGAGCAGGTAGACCTTGGGCGCGGGTGTCGTGCATGTGATTGCGCCGCCGGGATACGCGGTGCCCAGCGCGGGTATGGGGATGGTGAAGAGAGACATTCTAGTGAGGCGAGGGGAGGCGAGGTGAGGTGAGGCGAGGCGAGGGTGAGTGAAGAGGTGAAGAGGAGGAGTGTGGTAGACAATTTGTGATGTGAGGTGCGACTGATTACACATGTCTCACGACTGTCTCCCGACTCGCCCGTGGGGAAGATGTGGCGATGCCTCGGCACGGCGTTGAGATACCTACTTTACTTGATCACATCATCAATCAGGGTTCACATCATCATCTGCACAAGTTTGACATCGTGTTCCATCGAGTCGCGTTCATGGATGGATATATCAATACCGCTAGTAGTCGTTGACAGCACCACGTCTCACTCCGAACCATCCACGTGTCCTGCCTACCTAGTGATGGACGGACAGCCAAGTGCGCCTTTGCTCGCCCAGCACCTCAAGACTTCTTCTTCTTCTGGAACCACTCGTTCGCGTCGCTCGGCGTCATCGCACTGCCCGTCCAGAACGACCACGGATCCTGGCCCGCCGTCAAGCCCCGGCCCAGAAAGTTCATGGCCACGACCATGGCCGTCACGCAGGCCGGGCTCACCGCAGAAAGCCCCCATCGTCCTCATTCGAGAGCACTCGTTCGAATTGTCTTGGTCTTCAGTCAGCACGACCTCTCCCTCTCTCTCTTCCTTTTATGGATAAGCACACTCACTGGCGAGATTGGGCGACTTGCCCTGCCGGACAGCGTGCATCATCTCGTGCAGCAGGATCGTGCGGCGGGAAAAGTGCCTCTCGACAAGCGCGCCCGGCGTGACGGACATGTCTGGACCCAGTCGTCGAGCGTCTTGCGCTGCTGGAGGCTGTCGCCCTTCATCAGCCAGGCCTCACTGTAGCCAAAGGACGCGAAGCCACCCTCGGCAAAGGTCACCACATCCACCAGCCAGTCTGCACGGACTTGTCAGCACGTGCCCCTTATATCCTAGGATTCTCCCGCCATACCTTGGAAGTTCTGCAGCTGGGCCGGGTCATTCGGGGCGAATTGCCCGCCCTTCTCTGTCGTGCCCACCCCCAGAAAGGTCCCTAGCGTCGCCGCCACGGCGCGGTCGTTGCTGTACCAATATAGCATGCGACGCGCCGTCCTGGCCATCGTGATCAGGGCGGAGACTACAACTACGTCTAAATCAACGCGTCTATCCATGAGAACCCAGACCAGCCGATGCAGTGTTTCCCGCCCCATACCTTTGTGCTGCCGCCCCTCGTGCTCGAGTCCTTCACCACCATCTCCCTGCCGCCCATGACGGAGGGTGTGCAGAAGGTCTGGCCCGTCTCGACAGAGGACGGCAACGCGGTCTACACGACCATCACGACGACGGTAGTCATCACCGTGCCGGCCCTCACGACCAGCATCATCCACTTCTCCAACATTCCGTGGACGCAGACGGACGATAACGACGACGACAACACCGTCATCTGGTTCTACACCAGCATCGAGCCGCACGGCACTCGAGGAGGCACCCGACCCAACGCTCGCCGAATCGTCCCACCCAGCTCGCTCCGGCAGGCCCAAGCCAACCTGTGAGTCGGGATGCGGCGACGTCTGTAACCTACTCTGCGATACTCCCGGCATCGAATCTCCGCCCCCAATCAAGATCCCCTGCATAGGCTTCTGTTCCGGCGGTGGTGGTGGCGGCGACCCCAACGACCCAGACGACCCAGATGATGACGATGACAACGGCTGCTGCTGCGCTGGTACTGACAAGTCAGGCCCTACGAGCGAGGAGCAATGCTTCTGCGAACCCAAGGACTGCGACCCGAGCGAGGACGCATCGTCATACCTGGGCGTCGTCGCCAACAAGGGCGAGGGTGGCTGCCAAGACGACTGCTATGGGTGCCAGCAGTACGGATGCGGTGACGACTGTGCGACGTGCGATGTGGAGGACTGATGGATGAGTTGTGTCGCCATGGTGAAGGCGGAGATCAGGATGCACGATCAGTCAAGGTGGAGTGAAGTGAAGTTGAAGATGATAAAGTAAGATGCGCTTCGCTCTCGGTGGGTGAGGAGTAGCTGAAAATAGGCTACCCTATGCCCTACAGTACCCTCTCGTCGCTTCACGGCTGAGGTGAGGTGATAAAGACATGCAGCCGCATGATCAGATGCATCGTTGAGACGACAATGACCTCTTCTCCATATCAAAAATTCAACAAACGAACAACTGTTCCTCGAGAGCTACATAGAGTGATGAGAGTTTCGCCTTGCGTATCAGCTCCAGCCCATCCTTCGCCCCGCATACGGTAAGCCGAAAGTACCTAATTACCTTCCTTACCTGATGGAAAGCTGAGGACCTCCTAATCCCTGCAGGGACTGCATGCGCAGCCCCCACACCACACTCCAATCTCCAACATCAACAGAAACGTTCCTCCACCATCCTCACCCTCCTCACTCCTTCGCAGCCCTTTCCCCCCACCACCGCCAGCCATCATGGCCCGCAAGCAGCCCCGGGGGCGGGCATCCAATCCATCCGCTACCCTCACCCGAGTCCCAGCTCCAGCCCAGGCGGCTGTCTCCGCCTCGAACCACGAACAGGGCACCGTTGTCTTCTTCCACCCGGATCTAGGCATCGGCGGCGCAGAGCGTCTCATCGTCGACGCCGCCGTCGGCCTGCAGGCGCGAGGCCACAAGGTCGTCATCTTCACCAACCACTGCGACCCAGGCCACTGCTTCGACGAGTGTCGCGATGGCACCCTCGACGTCCGCGTGCGCGCCTCCCGCCTCATCCCCATGTCCGTCTTCTCCCGCCTCATCATCCTCTGCGCCATCCTCCGCCACATCCAGCTCCTCCTCCAGATCGCCCTGACCGGCGAGCTCCTCCGCCTCGCACCCCGCGCTATCATCGTCGACCAGCTCTCCGCCGGCCTCCCCCTGCTCACCTACCTCTGCCCCGCCGCCCCCATCCTCTTCTACTGCCACTTCCCCGACCTCCTCCTCGCCTCCGGCCGCGACACCAGTGCCCTCAAGCGCCTGTACCGCGTCCCCTTCGACAAGCTCGAGGAATGGACCATGCAGTTCGCCGCCAGCACCGCCGTCAACTCCGAGTTCACAAAGTCCATTGTCGCGCAGACATGGCCCACGCTCGCCGCCAGCACGACACTGCGCACCGTCTACCCCTGCGTCGACCTGTCTGCGGCCTCCTCCTCCTCCTCCTCCTCCACAAGCAACAAGGCGGTGCGCAATGCCCTCGACGGCGAAAAGCTCCTGCTGAGCATCAACCGCTTCGAGCGCAAAAAGGACATTGCCCTCGCCATAAAGGCCTTTGCCGGGCTGGCCCAGCGCAAAAACGTCCGCCTCGTCCTCGCCGGCGGCTACGACCCTCGAATCGACGAGAATGTACAGTACTTATCCGAGCTACGCTCCCTCTGCGACAGCCTCTCGCTCGGCCACACCACCGTCACCGCCACGGACTCCCTCGCGCAGGCGACCCCCGCCGACGACGCCCCCGTCCTCTTCCTCCCCTCCGTGCCCTCCGACACCAAGACGTCCCTGCTGCGCCACGCCAGGCTGCTCCTCTACACCCCCGCCGGCGAGCACTTTGGCATCGTCCCCCTCGAAGCCATGAAGGCCAAACTCCCCGTCCTGGCCGCCACGACCGGCGGACCGCGCGAGTCCGTGGTGGACGGCAAGACGGGCTGGCTGCGCCCCACGACCGACGTGGCCGCCTGGACGGACGTCATGGCCACCGCCCTCGACGGTCAAAACGACGGCCTGCTCAGGACCATGGGCGAGCAGGGCCTGAACCGCGTGCGCGAGGTCTTCTCCAGGGACAGCATGGCCGAGACGCTCGATGGCATCATCGCCGACATGGAAAAGGGGAAGCCGGTTGCGTCCGCGCTCTTGAACATGGCCCTCAATGCCATCGTTGTTCTGATTGCCTTTATCATTGGGATTGGTGGGGCCAAGGGCTACGTCGTGGCCAAGGACCGAGTCATATGGGCGTGGAAGGACGTCGCCTCGCTCGTCAAGGGATAAGTCAAGGTAGACATCAATGGAACAACAGTGACAATGCAAAATGCCTGTCAATTCGTCTTCATGTTGCTATGCGAAGTCGGAAATCCTTCCCCTCTCCCACCGCTGCTCCATTACACACCGTGCTGCTCGTGCTTGTGCAAAAAGAAAACAAAATCGGATACAAAATGCCTCTCCACGCTAGACAGACACCATCTACCAGATAAAGCACCCCCCACAACTTCCAAACGTCCATGCTATGCGGGCGTACGACTCCAGAAGCATCGGAAAAGCAGATCACCTCCCATATGGACCTTCGCCGAGGTCTAGATATTATATACATTGTGCAGTAAATTTTCGGTGCAGTGGAGAGGTGTATGTGTTTCCTTGAACTCGTCATGCGATCGTGTATCATCCTCCCTCTGAACACTCATGCACCGTCTGCTGCGTGCTCGTCATTCGTCGTGGGCGGCGGACGCGCCGTCTCAACGCTCGTCGTGCTGATGTTGGTATCGCGCCGTTTCGGCTCCGCAGGCAGCCCGCGCGATACCGTACTAGTGGAGGCAGGGGCTTGCTTCTTCCGTGACGCCATGAGAAGGATCTCGTCGTCGCTCCCACTGCCGTCGTCATCTCGTTCATGATCGTAATCGTCGTGGTGACTCTCGTCATCCGCCGGGTCAAGACGGAGCGTCAGAGAGCCACTGGCCATGGCGGGTGGATGCCCAAATACGTGACTCACAGCAAGCTCATCACCTTCTTTCCCCTCTAGAGGCGGTGTCATGGAGTCGGTTGTCTCCAATAGAGATGGTCTGTTGCTGACAACCCCCGGCCGACCGAGCAGCTCTGCCTCCATGTCCGCCGACACGGAGCTCGCGCCGCTGAGCAAGGCTGGCAAGGACGGGTCCGACTGAAAGTGCTCGGAATGGCGCTTCTGGTGTGCGGGTGGTTCCGAAACCGGGCCCGCCACTTCGCTGAGCACGGTGCACGGGGTCCCCACGCAATCCATGGAGTCTGTGCTGGATGACTTCGTGTCCTTGGTCATGTCGCCCCCCACGGCAGAATGATGATGATCCCAGCCACCGCTGTCTGGCGAGGGCGTGTGCGGTACGCTTGCGGGGTCAATGTGCTTCAGCGTACCCGTGGACTGCTGCATATCGTCCTCCTGTCCCAGATGGAAGAACCCTTGCGAGTTCACAAAGGATTCAGGATTCGAGTTCGTGTGCTTGCGCTGTAGTGGTGGTTTGCTGGGCGACTTTGCGGGCTCACTGTTCAGATTCGGCTCACTGATCTCATCGGTGTACATGGCAGACGACAGAGGCGACGCAAGACTGAGGCGGTTGCGCGCTTTGCCAAGGTCCACAGAGCGCATCTGTCGCGGATGGCCGTGGACAGCCGGACGCTGGATATCGCCAGACGCAACTGCTTGCGACACACCGACTTGCGCGGAGCCACGTTTGTCAGCAGCTCCAAAGAGACCCCTGTCAACAGAGCGAGACCGGGAATTATCCTCGTCTTCGATGTTGAGAGTGCGAGGCCAGCGTAGCTCCCCTGCCAGATAGTCAGAATCTTCATCGAGCCCTCCGCTGCCGCGCAGTGGTGTCGAGGGAGTGGTGTGAGGCTCTAAGTTCCTTGAGCGCCGGTCTTTGACCTGTTCGTTTGGTTTGCTAAGTGACCGTGCATGTCGTAGCATCGTCCGGGGTGTGTCCTGAAGGGCTGCGGAGACCGCATGCATAGCGTTTGCCTTTTCCAGGGGAGGCAGCACAGTAGCCATCGGATCGTAATCAACGGGCTCTGCGCCAGGATAGAGCTCCCTTGCGGCGGCGCCTAAAAAATAGTCGTCGGGCAGCACACTTCGGCGACGGTCTGAACCGGGATGCTGCGAGGGCGGTCCGTTCACCATGCTATCCCCGGCAGAGCTGGCAACGCTACTGTTGGCTCGACGACGTGACTTGCTGTCACTGCGATCGACCAACGGGTGGATGGCTTTGGTCACAGCCTTGCCAATGTTACCAGCCTTGCGTGACAATCGCTCCAGGAAGGTGAGAGGGACAACGGCGTCCGACACATCCTGGTCGTTGATCTCAATCTTTCGGCCTGACGAGGGACGACCCGGATCAGTGTCGTCGAGCCATCCCACAGGGTTCTCAATGCCCTGCATCACCCACTGGTGCCGTTTGATGTCTCTCAGCTTGATACGCTGTTCGGGATTCTTTGTGAGCATGCGGCGGAGAAGGTCCCATAAGAGGGGATCGACTTGCTCATACTCCAGGTCGTTGTCGTTGCGATAGGGGTGGACGTTGTGTCTCTTGTACAGCGAAGTTCCAACGGGTGACGTTGACGGGTCGACGGGCTTCAGTCTGCGATGAGGTATGTACACCTCCTCTGTGGCGATTTTGCGAAACATTTGAAACTCATCCTCGGCGAGGAAGGGGATGCGAGCGAAGATCAAGCAATACAGTGTGACGCCAAGTGACCAGACATCAATCTGCTCCGAGACCTTAGGCTGATGATCTCTGCCCTCGTCAGTGTAACACAGCTCGGGCGCAAAGAAGGCCGGCGTGCCGACAGTCTTTGACAGTTCGACATCATCGTCAAAGTCTTTAGCCTCCGACTCGGACACTGGCTCATCCAACTCGCCATCTCGGATTGGTCGACCAAAGTAGGAGACACCAAAGTCTGAAATCTTGACACGATGGTCCTTGCTCCAGAGCAGATTCGCTGGCTTGATGTCGCGGTGCACAACGCCTTGGTAGTGCAAATACTCAAGGCCCAGGAGCGTGTCACGGAACGCTGAGCGTGCTAGATCCATGGTGAAACAAGGAACATAGGAGAAATCGTCGGCAAAGGCATCATGCGTGGGTTGGAACATGTCGACTGACGACATGTGGGAGATGATGGAGTCGGCCATGCTCGGTGAACGACCACGAAAGTGATGCTCCTCAAGCTGTGGCACGTACATCATGCCATCGAGAGCCGTATGAGAATTGGGGTTGGACCGAATCGGTCCGGGGGTCTCCATGTTCTCTTCCCAGTCAACTTCCTCGTCTAGTTCGGAGGGGGGTCGAGCGACAGAGGCAAGAGAGTGGGAACGTGACGGGCCTCTTGAAGGTTGGCGAGACCCAGGCCGGGACGGAGGGCCATCGCTGACAGCGAAGTCTTCACGGGACATGATGCGCGAAGACTGGCCAAAGCTGCTGCTTGGTTCGTCCGCGGCACCATACTCGTTGCTCCAGTAATCGGTCGGTCCACTGTAGTGCTGAGCCATTCGTGCGCGCTTGTACTCTTTGAGTATCTGCCGCTGCTCCAGAATCTGATCGTATCTCTCCTCCTCGACGGTGCGGGTGTCGCCGCGAGCCTCCCTCTCTGCGCGCCGACGCTCATATTGGCAGATGTGAGGCAGTCCCTTTTTTCTCCAAACGACTTCTCCGAGCTCGGCGTGCTCGAGGACCATGTAAATCTTCTTCAGCTCGGGATCGTCAATGACCTCAAGAAGGGCGACGACGTTGGGGTGTCGGATTTTCTTGAGAATGGCAATCTCTTTCTTGGTCTTGTCCTGCGGCGACATGGCGGTGACTTTACCGAGACGACGTTTCTTAGAGAAGCGCGGGATGATCTTAATCGCAACATTATCGCCCGTTTCGATGTTGCGTGCCAACTTGACTTTGCCGTGCATGCCACGGCCGATCTCTTCGATGACCTCATATTGATTAATGAGCTTGCGGCCGGTGATGTTGTCGGATTCGATGAGCGCTTTGGTCGTTCTTTCTTGGTCAGCCCATGTTATTTTACACAAAGGCGCCCAAACTTACTCTCTCACTTTGTAGGTCTGCAGCGGATGCAGATAAGGAGCGATGGGGTCGGCACCCGGACCAGGCGAATTCGATTCGGACCACGACGTCGGCGGCTGTGTATTGTGCCTGGTCAGTGTAGGGCTGAACAAGCCCGGCGATGTGATGGGCGTGCTGTGGTTTGTCCGCGAGGGTAGCATAGATGAGGGTGGAATGTGTGCGAAGAGTGGGCGGTTATGCGGGGCAGGATTGTTGGGCTTTGGCTGCTGCATCGTGGTGGTGGAGTTTGCGGGCGATGAGGCCGGTGGCGGTGAGGCTCGCCGATGGTGCTGGGGCGGTTCCATGGTTGGAGAGGCTGGAGGCGCAACTGCGAATCTATGGTAGAGAGTGTTGCGTCGTGGTTCGACATGCTGCAAGTGACGATAACGCGACAAACCAACGGCGTTTTGTCAAAAGCCAGCCAGGCGGGGCGATGGGGTGTTCAGGCGGCCATCATGAGGTTCTTCTGTGTTGGTGAGAACGGGGGAGGATGTTGAGTGGAAGATGCGACGACGAGCTGTTTGTCTGGAGACGAGGGACGGGGTATCGGCGATGGGAGGTGGTTGAATCGTGCGTGATACAAGTCGGACGATGGATGGTGGTGGTGGGCACTGGGTGGTGGTGGGAAGACCAGCCGCAGACTGGAGGCGAACAGGCGGGCGGCGGCGGGACGGCCACTGGAGCGACGTAATTAGCTAGCGGGCGAAGAGCGATTTCCGCAGGTAGATGCTGCACCGTCATCTGTCCAATGAGCGAGTGAAACTGGCGAACAGGTCTAAGCTCGGCAGCGGTACCTGCCTCTCACCCCAGCATCTGCGGGACGACTGCCAATGAGACCTACACTATCTTTGAACAGCTGCCCGACAATTATTAACGCCTTGGGCTCAATCGAGGTGCATGATATCCGCTCGCCCACATCAGCTAATGTGTCGACGATGCTTGCAAGGCATCGCGGTAAAGTCTCGACTGGACCATGTCTGTGCAGTGCAGCAGCGATAGCGTCATTGCGACGCAACGGACAAGTGATGGTGGACGGTGTCTTGGCGCCAGGCGCTTGGCTGGCTTGGCTCGGCAGCCCAGCTGTGGGTTGAAGGCCCAGGCGAGCGATGGGACAGTGCGGACGCTGTGTTTGGGCTCCGCTGCAGATCTCCAAAGCCAATCGTGTGCATGATTCGTCTTGACGTTGACAGTCGCTGCATTGGAGTGGATCTTCCAACAGTGTGAACTCTTGCAGCTATCTGCGTGTACGGATAGTAAAATAATTAGACCGATCATGATGAACGTCTGCTCGCTGCATGAGACATTTGTCGTCGGAAGGGCAACTAATTCGTGTCGTGCATATTGTTGAACCGCTCACAAAAGGGCTTTTAAGCGGAACTGAGGTTCCCAACCATCAAGCCCTGGGCACTCATGCTGCGGCATTATCGAACAATGGCCGATAAGCCATTGTCAATTATCAAAGTCCAGTCCAGTCCAGTCGCCGGGGCTGATGGACGGAAGGTGGCGGGTCAAGCTGTGGTACTATGTGCCACGGCAGCTTCTCTGATTGGATTAGTGGATTCCACTGCAGCTGCACAGTTCTGGGGCTCCTCCGCAGCCTGTTCTGTCGACGCGTAGCGAAATTACGGAGTACGTATCCCCATCGGAACTTCAGGAGTTGGGTCGCCATCTCAAAACCCAAGGCACGTACAACATTTGATGAGCGATGAGATACAGGAAACTGAAATCCAAGATAGCGTTTTCAAATTCTCGCTGTTTTCTGCCTGGCTCGCGCTATGGCGTTTTTATACTGGCGTTGTTCTGTCTTGTGCTCTGGCAATCTATTGGACTAGCACCGAAGTTAAATTTGTCGAAAAGGCACGATATCGCAGAGGCTCCTTAGCCATGCAAGTCAGCACGCGAGCGTGTCGCAATCTACCGCAAGCCCTCGCGGTTTATTTGCATTCCCGTGGTTATCTTTTGCACAAGCGTACCAGGTAGTCCGCCACTACCGCCAGCGCTATCCAAATGTCAGTGGCCTTCGGGTGGCAGTCACCACAGGCCGTGGTAACTAGCCTAGTAGCTTATCTCGGTGGTTCAACCCCTCGAAACTATATTAATAAGACAATGTCGAGCGCGCGTGTGCCGACTGCGGCTTGATACAAACCTGAGTAGTCATACAGCTCGGACCCAAGAGTCCTAACGAGTAGCTCCTTGGACCTTATAGTAGCGGGCACCACGATGGCTTCTTAGGATAAAACATTGCCTTGGTGTACAGTACCTTTGCATAGGATTCATTCTCCTCATGAACTGTGTCACTATGTTTGCGGCGCAGGCGAGTAACTTGTTGAAGCGCAAGTGCACTCTTTCCATTGTGTAAGGGGGTAATGCGGTACACGTCGCCCTTATGCTAGGAAGATTCCCATAAAGGCAAGAGAATGGATTTGAAAGGCCTTTCTGAATCTGTGTGAACCTGCCTGGGAAACGCGCTTGGTAGGGTTTGATTCGTGTGTGTACTACGTACGCAACGCGAGTATGGGTTAACTACTGCCTCTGAAGTCATGGAGCTTGTGGTTGCGTGGCTCGAGGATACCGTGCTTCACCATTGACTTATCGCAGATAGCGCTCTGGCTTTCGGCCCGCAAAAATCCCAGCGTCTGACAATTTGGAGACATGGTCTAGGGTGGCTTGATGGGCAAAAAAAAGTGCAAGGACTTGGCCAGTGGCTCTGTTCAGGATCGGTTGCTTCCGGGGGACTGTGCTAAGGCTAGACATCTGATTCGACGAGGGGAAAAGCGATCTTTGGGGTAATTAAGAGCTGGAGAAGTTGGCACACGTATTGAAGAGATGTTGGCAACCGCGTCGCCCGAAGAAGAGACCGGTCGACAGTGTCGGCAATTCTCAACTTGAAGAATATTTCCAAGACAGACTGGTTGGTCCTTACGGAACCAAGATATCCATGGATCGCAACGGTATTCAACATGACCATTGCATATCTAGCCACAACATCCAGTCATACTGACACCTGTTGTAGCGTTGGAGAGCTTCGTCGCACTCGCCCAAATGGTAATTTCACAAGTGGACGACCACAAGTCAATTGATCATCGACATCAGCTCTGAGCGAGTGCCAAAGGGACATGCACCCATTCCTTGTTCAGGGACGCTCAGCTCAGCCTCTCCTTTGACGCACCTCCCACAGGAAAGGCTAACCTATCAAGTGGCTGCCTGCAATCATCGAAATTGGGCTTTGTCTCAAATGGCACACCTCAAGTGAGACCAGGTTGCACCGCACTGTGCACAGGCCTAAGCCACCCTTCTATGCCTCACTCAAGACGTACTGTCCGCGCAGCCAAGTAGCGATAATGATCAGCTGAACTAGAAAACTAGTGGCTCGAGCTCGTTGATTTCCTTGTGTCCTGCTCTCTGTCAGATCAAGGCGAATGTTCGTATTTTGGTGGGCTCAGCCTCTCAAAGACGCCACCTCCCAACATGCCCTTCAGCCAGTCGCCCATGACCTGCGCCTCTCGCGCGTCTAGGCCAGTCTGGCGAAGCCTCTCTGCCCACGAAGAACGCGAGGGTTCGTAGAGCCTGATACCCTTGAACGCTGCTTGCTCCACGTCATCTATCTGAAACTGGTCGATGACGCCCTTATTCGCCATGAACCATATCTTCGTCTTGCCTGGCACGCCATCCCTGGGCCGAGTGTCGTTCTCTGTGGGATGTGTCGAGAAAGTGAACTTGGGCGTCTGACCAAAGGTCCATTCAGTTGACTCTAGCTCTTCCCAAGATTTCTGTACATCTGCCACAGCCATGCCTTCTTCGGCTCGGTCCGTGAACGCGACATCGGGCAGACCGTACATCTTGGTAAACTCATCTTTGACCGCCGCGAGGAATGGCTCGATGGAGACATCGACATTGGTGATTGGGCTCCTCACGCTGGCAGATCCAAGTGCTTGAATGTACTTTTCCGCTGGTGAACGCAGAAAAGGTCCTATCCGTGCGAGGTGAGGAGAGTTGACCAGGCAGGTCCCGTGATGGATGGCGCGCAGGCGCGTGAGCTTGTAGGCGCTCCCGGAGATCTTGAATGTCTTGTTCTGGCTGTGGTGGGGTGCATCAATAACAATATCATGTCGCTCGTTGACCCGAGCCGATATCTTCCCCAGGGAGTGCAACGCCCGCACCACCATCTCCGCGTGTTTGTTCCGGTCAAAGTGCTTGGGTGGGTGGATGACGCTCCAATTCACGTTGCCTTGGTCGTGAAATACGGCACCGCCTCCACTCCGTCTTCTGACCAGCTGGACATGACTTGGGGCCTGATGCAACTCGTTGAGGTTGGTCTCCAGCCAGGGATTCTGATTCCGGCCAATGACGATGCTGGGTCGATTGATGAAGAGGATCAGAATGGTTGAGTCGGGAGGCGTCGCCTTCATGAGATAGTTCTCCACAGATAGGTTGTACGTTGCAGATGGGGACAAGAGAGTGTATATCTGCACTTTGCTTGAGGGCGAAGATGGTGTTGATGAGGTGAAGATGGTGCGCTTGATAGAGAGGCCAGTATAGCGAAGAGTGCGAGAGGCACCAGCAGGAAACGCAAACATCATTACAATTATGAGTACAGATAAAACAAAACGCTAACGAAAGACGGTTTCTCTGGCGAAGTAGGATAGATAATACACCGAGTTGTCTTTGATCTTGAGAATATGAATCGGAAATTTGAGTCTCAGCCTTGCATCGTCCGCCACAGTTCGCTCAGCCACATATCAAGTGCACAGCCACATCAAGCATCTTATTGTCATGCTGAGAGGCTTCACTCTGGATGTCAATCAAACTTGAGATCAATTGTTTCTGATATTTCGTATGAGTGCACATTTATTGCTTGTTTAACACAGCTGAGTCGACTACGTTGACACTAATTACCTATGGTAGGCTACGTGGTCGCTGTCTGCATTTCCTGCCCGCCGAAACGCGGACCCTGCGTCGAAGTCTTTACCGGACCAAGCACGCTGTGACGGCGAAGAAGGATCAATTATGGCTGGTCGTCCCAATCAACGACCATGCTGAGCGTACTCACACAGTAACACCAGGATAAGTATCATGTACGTACTGCGTATAGTCAGCAGATAGTCTCCAAGATGCTCATGGCTATATCTTTACCCTGCAAGTTCCCTACCTGAAGGAGTAAGTGCCGTACACCAAGTGGTGCCCCTCCCCCACCAAAATTCTCGCGCGACATCGGCATCATCTATTTCCTCACCTTTGCAACAGTCATCTACACGCCAATCGCCACCATGTCGTCCTTTGGCCACATCTTCAAGGTCACCACGTGAGCTCTACACTGTCTGAATCTCAATCCATTGATCGCTGACCACACCAGGGCCGGCGAGTCCCACGGAAAATCCGTGTCGGTCATCATCGAAAACTGCCCGCCCAATCTGCCCCTCGTCGAGGAGGACATCCAGCCCCAGCTCAACCGCCGCCGCCCCGGCCAGTCGAGCATCACGACGCCCCGCGATGAGAAGGATCGCGTGACCATCCACTCGGGCACCGAGCATGGCCGCACCCTTGGCACCCCGATCCTCCTTACCGTGCCCAATGAGGACCAGCGCCCCAAGGACTACGGCGACAAGACGATCGACCTCTTCCCCCGCCCCAGCCACGCCGACTGGACCTACCTCGAAAAGTACGGCATCAAGGCCAGCTCGGGCGGCGGCCGCAGCTCCGCCCGCGAGACCATTGCCCGCGTCGCCGCCGGCACCGTGGCCGAGAAGTGGCTCCGCCAGACCTACGGCGTCGAGATTGTCGCCTTTGTCTCGTCCGTCGGCCCCATCAACCTCTTTGACTCCCCCGCCGACGCCCTCTCCTCCGATCCCTCCTTCCTCGCCCTCGAGCCCACCCTGACCCGCGACCGCGTCGACGAGTTCCTCCCCGTCCGCTGCCCCCACCCGGACATTTGCCGCAAGATGGAGGACCACGTCGCCGAGCTGCGCGACGCCCACGACTCGACCGGCGGCACCGTCACCTGCATCATCCGCAACGCCCCCAGCGGCCTGGGCGAGCCCTGCTTCGACAAGCTCGAGGCCACCCTCGCCCACGCCATCATGTCCATCCCCGCCGTCAAGGGCTTCGAGATTGGCTCGGGCTTCGCCGGCGCCGCCATGAAAGGCTCCGTCCACAACGACCCCTTCTTCGTCCCCGACACGCTCTCGGCCGAGGAGACGTCGCGGCTGACCGGTGGCCTGCCCAAGTCCAAGCTCAAGACCAGGACGAACCACTCGGGCGGTATCCAGGGCGGCATCTCGAACGGCATGCCCATCGTCTTCCGCGTCGCCTTCAAGCCCCCGGCTACCATCTCGCAAGACCAGACCACGGCCAAGTACGACGGGACGGGCGAGGGTGTTCTGGCCGCCAAGGGGCGACACGACCCGTGCGTCGTGCCCAGGGCCGTGCCCATCGTCGAGGCCATGGCTGCGTTGACCGTGGCCGACGCCGTCATGCTACAGCACTCGAGGCAGATGGGGCGAAGTATGCAGCAGCAGTGAAGAGAGTAGGAAGAAAGTCCGAAAAAGTCGGCAATTTCAAGCCATGTCTTTGATTATGAGTGCTGGTTCATATATGTGTAGTCCCAACTCCGTCATGCCGGTCTATTTGATACGCCGTTACCTTTCCAAGAAAGCATTCCGTGCCCCCTGGCTTGTGTATCTTTTTACCGTCCTAAACGCCATGCAGTGCGACACAGACAAACTCGTTAAACATCAAAGCTTCAGGGAGCGGGTCCATGCTCCATATCCTGGTTGTCGAATAGACCGAGCACATCCCCGGGGATATAGTCCAGCCAACCCCCCATGAGATCGGGCTGCTGCAGGCCCAGGGCGCCAATGTCAATGTCCTGGCTGTTAAAGGTGATGGCGTCCATGTTTCCCGATGTTCCACCCCAGTACACATTGTTGTTATTGGTGCTGCTGCTGCCGCTGCTGCCGTGATTATGACTAGTATGAGTCGCGGCGTCCTGGTAATACCCTTGGCGGGCGGCCACATCGGCCACGGAGGGTGAGGCACCGTACTCAAAGGAGCTGGACGGTTGATTCGGCCCAATGTATGCGGTATCATGCGCGGCCTCTAAAAGGGTATTCAAATTCGACTGTCGCAGGGACGAAGGGTGATTTCGAGGCGATGACCGTACCGCGGACGTTGTGTTATGAGGTATGGCGGGCGGATACATGGCCCCGGAACGCCCATCTTCCAACGCGCTCGCGTGCGAATGTGTGTTCTGATACATCAGCGTCAAGCTTGAGTTGGGCGAGTTGGCCGTGCCAGCCAGCGCCCACCCAATGGGCGGGCCCGTCCTACTGGGGGAGGAATGGTCTTCGAAAGGGAGTTGCCCAACCTCAAAGCCCCCTTGCTTCGGCTTCGTGCTCTCAAACTCCTCTGTGGTGTAGGTCTCGCAATCCCATATCCCCTTGGCTTTCTGGTCGAGCGCCGTGAGAATATACTTGACACCGCCCCAGTACGTATGCAGATTCTCGAGGGACTGGTAGCATCGCTGGTAATTCTGGTTCGCTGCCGACGCCAGAAGGGAATGTCTCGACTTTTTGCCATTGTCGTGGCTGTGCTCTCGTTGCGTTTTGCCCGACGGCGGCGCCTGCGCAGGCTCAGGCGGTGATGATTCCCGCACGGGCGAGGGTGCTTGTGATGCGGTGGCACTCGACTCCATGAGAAACGCGCAGGCGGCTATGTACATGGGTTGGCTCGTGAATGGGTTCCCGATGAAGCTCTTAGGGTCGATCAAGTCGGCAAAGGATAAAATGTCGCAGATCGTCTTGGCGCTGCTCATGCTGAGCTCGCGGCTATCACGCAGAAGCTGCAGCTCGCTCCGCAGTTCGCCAAAGGGCGTGAGCAGGGTCGGCTGATGTAGTATGATGAACAGGGCGTGGAACCAGAAATGCAGCAGGATGAACGTCGTGCCTTGCCCGATGCCCAGATATGCCTTGAAGTTGCCCACGTTGAACTGCAGCCGCGCATCCCATCCCTTGTACACCTTGGTGAGCCGGCTCTCCATGGCCATGAGCTTCTGCCACTTGTCCTGCGTCAGATCGGACGCGTCGTGGATGTTGTTCAAGACGTCAGACACCCGGCCGTAGAGATGAACGATCTCAATCAACGCCGGAAACGGACTGGGCCACCGCACATTGGGATGTAGTTTCAGCTTGGGGAAGGCGAGCTCGAAGTCTTCGTCCCGCAGAGTGACGGGCCGCCCCGTGCCGGAGGAGATGACTCGGTCCAGAAAGAAGACGGACCAAAATGTGTCGATGCGCTCCTGTTCCAGCTCTCGCTGCTCCTCGTGCGACGGCGTATCAGGTTGCGCCATGGTGAGCTCTGGGCTTGCCGACTCGGTAGCCCTCCGCTGCACGTTCCACGGGTCATTCTCGCCTTGGTAGAGTATTCCTATCCGTTTCTGCAGGCCCAGATCCACAGCCATCCGGATGGCCAGCCCGAGATACATCCATAGCGCGCTATCCTGGTTCGCGCCGAACCCCTCGTAGGCCATGAGCAGACAAGCCTGCACGGCCGCGACCGTCGGACAAGGAAAGGTGTCCACGGTGGCTTGCTTGGCCCGCTGAGCAAAGACGTGTCCTCTCTCAGTCCGGGGCATCTTGTTATTCCCGCCCGTCAAGATGTGTGAATCTGAGAATCTGGCAGCCAAGGCACACACTGCGTCCACGAGGATGGGCTCGGCCCTCTTTTCCTTGACCAGGTTGAGGAACTTGCTTTGTTTAAGGAATGGATAATTGCATCCGAGATGGACAAAAAAGAGCTTGGTCAGGTTGAGTATGAGGGCGTGCACGGGGACTGGGTCTTTGGGGTCGTAAACTGGCGGGTCCTCGACGATGACATCGCTGTCGGCGGCGGCGCTTCCCACGATGCCGCTAGGTTGCGATAAGGGAGAGCTGATGGAAAGCGATCCGTTTGTAGAGCGACGCCGGTCCTTGACGGAGACCACCATCTGCTTGAACCCGGGTACGATGGCTGTAGGACCAAAGTAGCGAAAGTACGGCACGCGATGGCTGTTGGCCTGTGAATTGCGCCGCATGGTGGGCGAGTCGGGGTCTGGCGTGTGCGACAGGAAAGTCTGGGCTCGTCCCGTGTTATTGGGACTCGCCAACCCCTTTGGAGCTGGAGAAGTGAGCCCGTTGCTGTTGACATTGGCGTTGACGTTGACACGATGGGTGGTCGTCGGACGGTCAGGTTTCGTGTTGGCGTCGGACGCGTCGGTCGCGCTTGGAACCGGGGCTGGCATTGCAGCAGCTGGTTTCTTGCTGGTTCTGGAGGCTGATGCTGCTGTCGATGACCTGCTGCTCTTGGCCGTCGTCGCGGGCGTCGTGGTCGAGGCGGCTGCCCTGGTGGCGTTCGCGCCCTTGGCCTTCTTCACAACCTTGACATCGGCCTTGCCGCCTTCTTCTGCGTCTTCATCGCTCAGATCGCCCTTGAAATCGGGGGCCTTGCCCTCTTCTGGATAGCCCTGGCATTTGTGTCCGGACTTTTCGCATGTCGAGCAGGTCGGTCGTTCGCCAAGGCATCTCGTCTTGCGGCGGTGGCAGGTGCGGCAGGCGGCATTGATGCGCCTGCGCTTGTTGGCCGGCTCGCCCTGGGTGTTGACGAAGCGGATTTGTTTCGGCGGGGGCGGCGCGCTGGGGCTGAGGTTGTCGGACTTGTCTGTATGTAGTTTCGATGTGGCCATGACTTGATCATGGCCTCGGATTTTCCGCGAGTCAAGTTTGGAGTAATTAAGTTGTTTACGGGAGGCAAGGCAAGGTCGGTCGGTACCTCTGGTGGTACGGTGCAGCGACGGCGTGTGTGGGGTGGGTTGGGCGTACGGAACTTCAGACAGACAAGCAAGGGATGCTATGTCGCTCGAGACCACAAGATGGAATGCGCCGTCGTCGATCTATGAACAAAGTCCGAAGGCACTCTTCGAGCGAGTGGTTGCAAAGGAACTGCATACATCGACCGAGTACACAGCTGAGTGTGCCCCCAAACACCTGGATGCTGACAAGGCCAGGCGTTGGTCGCAACTCGAGGCAGGTGAGGTGGGTGGCGCAAAAAGCTGGTGAGGCATGGGACTCAAGGGAGAAAGACCAACAGCGGTCCAGGACATCTGGACGCCAACAGACGCAGCGAATGGAGATTGGGGCACCCGTGCCCAGCCTGAGTCCGGTCCGGTCGCCGCCCACATCAGGCTCTATTGCGTGGGTGGGACGACTAGACGCTCATTGCCCATCACCATCTCAAAATAATTGCTAAAACTAGTCTATTGGCTCAGGACTTGGACCAACATGTTGTCCGGCTCACAGCTTTTAATTACGCGCTGTTGGTGTCGCTCAGAGTCGACTGGACTGGCTTCTTCCCTCCTGATTCGTCAAATTATAATTTCTATTAACTATTGTATTGCTTCTTGTATTTTAATTACCCGGACAAGTCAGGATTCGGGTAGCGCTGCGCTTACGCAGTCATTAGTACTCCGTACAGCTCGCACAGTTCTACTCACTCGCCTGCGAGGCTGCGAGCATGTTGCGCCGAAAGCAGTCGACAGACTTGTGTTTGGCAAGGCTCTCTCTGCCTTGAGGAAGACGAGAGCCCTTCACTTGATAGTTCCGGTCTGGAGATGGTCGCATCCGACTACCCGGGACCGTGGCATCATCATGTCATTACGTACCTACGATAACGTACCTACATACATACATGCAATTGGTCCCTGCCACATGGTAGTACTTGTGTCGGTACTTGACGGCCTTTTGCTTTGTGGCCACAGCGTGGATCAGATCATCGGTCATGACTTTTTTTTTGGTTCAGCGCATGAACGAGACTATGCTTGGTCAAAATGAACGAAAGTGGACATGGATGAACAGCTGACGTCTATAGAAGCAAGACTATATGTAGACCACCCTCACCAGGGCCCTCGACGAGGAGAACCAAGCATCTCATAGGTACTTCGTTCTCGGTAACCACTTGACATCATCACAATGCGTACCAAGAAATCTAGACCGTGCTTGACAGTTGACACCTGCCGCCCGCAACCACAGAAACAGACGGAGCTGGGGATCCCCACTTTCCCCAGGTTTTCCAGCATGGTTGTCTGACCGAGTCAGCAAGACCTGCATGGGTGAAACAAGAAAAACGAGGAGCGTGCGTCCGCACGGATGATGGCGGTGCCGGTATTGTTTGGATGGCAGAGCGAGCGATGCGTGCGAACGCACCGAGAAGCATGAGTAATGTGCAGCGGCACCCCGTGTGTGGGGCACGGAAGGCCGTTAACTGTATTGGCCCTGGTCTCATGCAGACTCAGTTGTGAGTCCGAGTCGAGTCACGATCGTAAGCCGAGGCTTGTCGAATGTATCTGTCATCGCTCATTTGATCTCGCAGCCAGAAGCTTCGATAGCTCCGAGAGACTGAAATCCTGAAAGTGGCCTAAACAGATAAATAAATAGATGGCTAAGCACAGGTCGTCAATGCCCGAACCGTCACATGGCTCCTGAATCAGCGTCAATGAAAGGTATGCGCCGCCAAATTTGGGGCGTAGGGAACCAAGGGATGGAATCACAAGATTCTTTGCATACCGATGGCTCAATTTGATGTCATCCCCAGCTTTGCCTGCGGGCTCTGATTGGCGCGCTTGTAGGACATGGGAGGCCATGTGTGCGCTGAAGCGTGCTAGAGCCGCTAGACGACGACCCAAGGTTCTAGCCATTCTCCGCTGAAGCCACTAACGTAGACTAGGTACTGGAGCACGGAGGGTTTTCCAAATGTTTGCGTTCGCCGTGGCTTAATTACAGTACTACGTAGTGAGGACCGACCCCGCAACATCTACTAGACATAGACTAGACTAAGCTGGGGAGGAGAACCTGCGCGAACGCTTCGATTCGCGAGCCAGAGAAGCTGGGGCTTGGCGATCTTACGGCTGGCTTGGGGCATGACACTCGTCCATGCGATTGCCGGTCCTTGGTACGTACACGAGTACCTGTGGTCTCGTGTCGGCACAGAAACTGGAGCGCTCTTTGGGGCCTGGGCCAGACTAGTCTAGTGACTGGGGCTCGACAGTGGAGTGCCGGTCTCCATATTAGGGACTGGGAGGGTCACGATGGGCTCACGGGATGGGGAAATGGGACTGGAACCTGGAGACGGAAACTGGAGGCCAAGGCATGACGCCCCCCTCCCCATGGCTGCCCGTTTGATGTATATTCGGAGCCAACGACCAAAGGGGACTCGACCGCCGTTTTCATCGAAAGGGCCCTCCTCATTTTCTTCCACGTCTCACATCATCTTGGATTTACCAACTTGGCATGATCATCTCTTCCTCTACACCGCGACAGGCCTGCACCGACTGACCAACCGACCGACTCGCGACCTTGACGATACGAATCAAATACCGCTATTCGGCTGAGGCCAAGACGACCTGAGACACCCAGCGAGACAAGCCTGGCCACGTCAAACGAGAAGAAAACAAAACCACCACGGGCGAACAGTGACCATGTTGCTCTACACACGCGTCGCGCCTCCAAAGGTTCCCAAGAAACGATCGCGAGCAGGTACGTACGTTGCTCAGGAAGAGAACTTTAACTACCCCCCACCACTCTTTTCCTCGGCCAGGCAACCCCAATTTTCCTCACAAGCCCCCAGCACGCACAAGCCCAGGCAGCAGCAAAGAGTAACACCACTCCAGGATGTAATTATTGCAAGGAGAAGAAGAAGAAGTGTGACGAGATCCGACCGAATTGCTCACGCTGCGACGAACGCGGCGAACCATGCGTCTACGAACCAGTCCGCCCGCGTCAGCGAAGGAAGCGCGAGCAGACACTGTCAATTGACACGGCATGCGACGAGCTGTCGCAGACTGACCTGGCCGTGACGCAGTGGGAACAGCAACCGCAGGAGCTGCCAAAGTGGGGAGCCGAGACGGCGGACGAGACGAGCTTGAGCTCGCTGGGCATCTTCCCATGGACCCCGACGGATACCGCCGTCTTCTCGCCCATGACAACCGCGACCTTTGACGACGAGGACGTGGAGGAAATCGTGCGGCGACACTCGTTTTCCACTGCGGTGGCCCCAACAAGTAGGCACCCGCGGGATTCATATCCCTCACCTCGTCTTGAATTCTGCAGCCCCTTCGCCGAATTTTCTCAGCGCACGAACCGACGCCAGCTGGTGGACCACTTCTGCAACGTCCTCTCGCACCTGATCGTTTTCCGAGAGGAGAATGGAAACCCCTTCCAGCAGCTTGTTCTGCCCCTCAGCTACGGCAGCCCGGCGGTGATGGACGCGATATATGCCCTGGCGAGTGCGCACTTGGAGTTCAGGGGCGTGGCGAACGAGGAGAGGAGTGACTATTTCCACGGGAGGGCCATCCAGGAGCTGGCGCGGTTGATTGAGAACGGGGGCGGTAAGAACAAGAATGAGCTGCTGGCGGCCATCATGCTCCTTGTCTACTATGAAGTTGTGAGTACTCTCGGGGACATGCCGTGTGGCGAAAGCCACAAAGGAATTTCGACTGACATACCTCAACAGCTCGTGCAGAAGGAGAGATCAAATATTGTGGACGGCCACCTCAAGGGCGCCATGTCCATCATCAACAACCGCGAGGCCAGCACCGACCCAACAGGCGTCTTCCTCGAGAGGGCGTTCAAGTTCTACGACGTCATTGCCGCTCTGTCCTTCGGCACAGCTCCCCTGTCCACGGCACCGGGTCGCGGGTCTCTGTCTCCCTTGCCCCCTCTCGACTCCAATGGCGCAACGAGCCCCGTCGGCTCCGTCGACACGCTGCTCGGCATGGCCACGACCCTCTGGCCCATCATCCATCGACTCTCCAACCTCGGCAGCCTCAAGGACGAGCTCGACGCCGCGCAGGCACAAGGCCAGCTGTCCAAGGTGGCCGTCCTCCGCACCGAGCTCGAGACAACCGGCTCCGCCATCCAGGTCGCCCTCAAGCACTGGCAGCCCGCGCCTCCGCCCGAGTCCAACTCGCCATCCGAAAGGGCCCGTCTGCAGAGCATCCTCAACAACGCCCTCGCCTACCGTCACTCGGCCTTTGTCTACCTCTACCGCACCATCTACGAGCACCCCCGCTCCCACGCCCTCGTGCAGCACCACGCCCATCTGAGCTTGACGCATTGCATCGGCACAGTCACGGGCGACGGCCCCATGAGCGCGCTGCTGTGGCCACTCTTCGTCGCAGCCTGCGAGGCCACAGACCTCGACGATCGGGATCTTGCCCGGCAAACCTTTACGGCGATTGACAGGGTCCAGGGGATGACGAACATTCAGCGGGCTTGGTGCATTGTCCAGGAGGTCTGGCGCCGCGCGGACGAGCAGGAGATTGAAGCCATCATCCTGCAGCAAGAGGAGATGATGAAGGAGAGGCGCAGCGGCGATCTGTGGAGGCGGGTGAGCCGGGACATGGGCATGGCGATTGTGTTCGGCTGAGGGGGTCGACTTGATCCAGGAGTCGAGACTGATCGTGCAACGTGTTGTGCGTGCATGCGTCTTGACTCTAGAGAAGAGATCTAGTCCATGCCTTTGGCCAGGCACACGCTGTGCCTCCCCGTCGCGCACCGTGCACGACTACCGGGAGGCCATCACCACCACCACCAAGGAGGCCAACACGCGCCGCGCTCTCTGCCAACTGCGGAGATGACGATTAGTTCTGTTTGGAGGGTGCAGCACAATGTCGGTGGCAGCAAAAAAACGGAGACGCGCATCCTTGTTGAATGAGACACGACTACGTGACCGCGAGATTCACAAAACTCGCATCCTGCTTGAATCGGCGGTCGAAGAAGCCATTCCGATAGTTAACTAGTTGCCTTTCGAATGATACAGAAACTGCTCGCAAGCTCCATCTTGACTGAATCCTGCGTGAACCAGCGACTAATGCCCAACGCCCTGTATATGTTGCGTATGCTGCCCAACCCCCTTCCAAAGACTGAGGTATCTAATCCAAAACTCCGGCTTGCAATAATACCAATCACATCCTCCCCTCCCCGCCATGATACTTATCCGGCCCGTGCATGGCCCTGATCGTCGCCCTGCTGCCAGCTTAGGGCTGACCCTGGCCGTTGGACGTCTTGCCCAGTCTGCTCCTGTTGCTGCTGTCGGGCAATGTTTGTCGGCGAATTGGTCTCCTCATCCACGACGTCCAGACCTCCTGTCGCTGTCGTGACGGCCGTGCTCTCGCTGCGAAGTCGTTGATGGTTCGACGATGAATGTCGGGACAGCATGCCCGAGATGGACACGTTGCTCCCGCTGCTGCGTCGTCTGTACTCGCCTGTCGGAGAGCCCACAAGCTCGGGCACCACCGACTTGGCCTCGAGCTCGGTGAGCAATGACGGCGGCGCCGGTGCCGCTGGTACCCCCAATGTTCCCGCCGCTGCGCAGACGTTGCGCGCATCGGACACATCCTCCTCCTCCTCCGAAGCATGGGACCAATGCCGCACATGCATATAGGTCCCGGAGGAATCGCCGCTGGCCGTATTCCCGCTCGACAATGGAGCCTTGGTGTCCGCAGACTGCTGCGGATTCCAAGTCTGCGTGCTAAATCGAGAATTCCTCCCCGGGATGGCGTCAAAGTACGAGCTCACGTTGCCCTGGCTATCAAAGCTCGTGTGCCGGCTCTGACTCGTACTCACGGGCACGTAGGCGCCGTTGAAGGAACTGGGCGTCGGGTCCGTGGAGCTCAGCGCGTCCGGCGACCAGGTGGTGGTGGCTGCATTCTTAGCGACGGCGGCCACGCGGGGGGACAGTATGAGCGGATCGACGCTGAGGGCGTCAATCTCCGAGTCGGTCGGGCGGAACTGCTTCATCACGGGCCGCGGGTTGGATGGGTGGGAGCCGGAGGATGCGACGGCTGCGACCACCTTGTTGAGGTGACGGATGATGATGAAGGCGACGACGATGACGACGATGAGGAAGACAACGGCACCCGTCACGATGCCGGCAAGCTGGCCTTGTGTGAGACCGCCGCTGCTATTGTCGTCGTCGTCTTCCTGTGGTGCGGCCGTCTGCTTGGCGATGACAGATGGGAAGACCTTGAGGATAAACTGCTCGTCATCATCGCCGGCGTCCACCTCGGGCAACCTCGTTGGGGCTGCTGGGGTCTCTACCGTTGTCTGCCGCGTCGTGAACACCCGCCTCTCCCCATCTTCCGTTGTCGTCACCGTGACCGCCTCTGTGACCGTGCTCGACTCGATCGAGTAGCACTGGTTGACGGCGCAGCCCATGCCATCGGGACAACATCCGTAGCTCATGCTCTCTGGGCACAGGTAGTGACTCGCGGGACAGTCTAGAGTGTATGCCGACCCCGAGGGCGGGATGCAATTGTCCGCCGTCTGACAGAGATACCCGTCAGGACAACACCCTCCACCGTAGACCTGGTCGCAAGCATACCATCCCACGAGCGTGCCACAGGTCGACGGCCCCTTGGTCGTGGCATAGCAGCTCGACACACCGCACGAGTAGTTCTCTGGACAGCAGCCGCCTTTCATGGACTCGGGGCACAGCTTCATGCTTGTTCCGCAAATATCCTCGCCATTGTCTTTGGCACGCTTGTCGACGACAGCATCAGCAGAGGGGAGATGTGCTCGCGCTGTGGTTTCCGCCTTCTTCTCGACGCGGTGGATGCCGTCGAGATGCCTAATCTCGGCTGCCCATGTCGCGCCCACGTTGAATGTGAGAGCAACGATGAAGCCCCCTAGTGGCCTCATCGTGCCGGTTGTGTTCGGTGCCCTGTTCGTCGTATCGGAAGTGTCGCCAGTTGGGAGATGCAGGCAGCCGCGACTTTTCGAGATGGCGATGTGCCAAAGAGGGGTTCTTGTCAGGATGCTGCTGAGCTGAATGGATGGGTAGCTGCAGTGTACCGCAGCTCGACAGAAGACTGCCCTCTTGATGGGAGCTGCCTGGTTTGACTTTCGAGTTTCTTGTTGGTCGCCAGCTGGAGAGCTAGTCTAGGTGTCACGAACAAGCATGAAGGAAGTTCACGCCAGATCATGGGAAATGAAAGCTGACACGGCCTCGGCAGAACAGAACACAGACCAACACTTGTCAGCATGAGCGCAGGCGAGCGCCTGGGGGGGCCACGATGCGTGCGTCGTGCAGGACGGGCTGCTTCACCCACGCATCAGCAACATGCTTGATGCGCCCATGTCAGACTTTCTGGGCGAGGCGCAGCAGATGGTTAACCACCGATATATCCATTGTCACGTACGTAGCAACATCTCGCTTCGCTTGTATGTGCCGGAGACAAATGGAGCCGTCAGCCAACAATAAGCACGACCCAGCCGGCACTGCCACCATGTGCACAGGCTCTGCTATGTCTATCAATAGGGATAGACTACCACGGAGGCGAGGCTCGGGCCGCAAGGTGAGCTAATTGCCATACGCTGAGACAGGGACACAGCTCTCGAATCGAATCAGAGCGAGTGCTTGCCCAGCCCTGATTTGAGTTCATGAGGTTCGCTTCTGAAAGGGCCCGTCGCTTGCTTGATCAGAATGGCGGAAGACGGGCGGCGGGAATCTCGATGCTGGGGAAGCGCGCGTTTGTGCATGCTGCCCTTCTGGCCGCGGCGTACTTGTGCACTTTCAATACAATGCCACAGGGCTGAACAGGCGGACTGTGTCGCTCCATTGCACTTCATCTGGAGCTTTCTGAGCCTCTTTTGCGCAGATCAATATTCTTGTCTGCCCGATGCGGCTCAGCTGAGGATATGAGGCTGGTGAACAACTACTGGGCGCCCGCCTCTCGTTCAGTTCTATATTGTGCGGCGTTTTGCCGCCCACAACTCTACTACATCGCAAAACCCACCAAACTTATTACCTGATGCATTGCTGCTCGGTATGTTGAATCAACCTGATTTAACATCACAATTACTCTGTAATCTGGGCTGCGATAGTGTGGTATGGTACTACGGGGCCCCAGAAATGCTGCAAGCCCGGTGCGGGATATTGAGCTCAGCAGCCTCAGCTGACAACAAGTAGCATTCAAAAGGACCGATTCTTCGACCATCTCCATCTTGGTCCTTTCATGCTTCCCCTTGCGCTCGCCGAGCGACCAGCCGAAGGATGCTAAAGATGGGAATCGGGCCGATCAACGTCGACTATCAATCGACCACAACTATGGGCTTGAGATTGGCGTGGGCCCATCAGTCCTGAATGGCTGAAAAGAGAGTGTCGAATTTCGGCGCCTAGCCATCACATCACCTGGAGAACTTGAGGGTCGTGGGGATCATCTACCCCGGACGGTGGATAGCCTGACCCCAGACTCCATTGTCTCCCAAGACGTCGGTCCGACCACGATGGCAACAAGCTCTCATCTGGGCGCCCAGAAATGGCGTTCCGACTAGCAGGACCCAGAGCTGCTCTGGGTCTCTCTCTGACAGTGTTCGATTGCCAATAAGCAGTCTCGGATACCACAGCTCTCACCGCCGCATGCTCTCCAAAGGGCTAATGTGTTATGACGGTGTGCAATGCTGAACATGACCATTCATCGAAATGGTCAAGTTGTCGCAATAGCGTCGGGAATCGGAATCACCTACCGGCCTCTTAAGAGTCAAGCCACCTTGTTGCCAATGTGGCATGCACTCACATGCTCATCTTCCTAGGAGTGAAGCAGAGCCAGGACTGTAATTGGCGACGTTGGGTCACCCTGCGGGCCTGCAGTCAACGCAGAAGAGGAACTCTCACAACACCAAAGGCGCTTTGCAGTATCATTCGCGAGGACAGTGCTACGATCAAGGATGCCCGAAGTTTGGGAAGTGATGAAGGCGGGGGCGACGGACGGACGGATCGAAGAAGATGAGGTACAAAGGGTGCCGCAAGATTGAGAGCACAACTGAACCAGATATGGTTCATAAGGCTCACGCGTTGATCGAGGGGTCGCCCACGGCGCCGGGCGATACCAGCAGATAGCGGCTCGTGTGCTGGGTATATATCTTTCCCACCCGGGCTCCAAAAAGCCTCTCTCGATCTGGAAGGTCAGACGCGCTTGAGCTTATCACCGCCGATCCGGCTTCTTGGCCGGACGATCCCAGCTATCACAACCCACCCGCCCGTCTGCTTGGGGTCGTCAAGACTTTTACAGGTCTGTCTTCGTCGGCTTGCTTTGGTACGAATGGCATCGGCAATTGGCAAGACAAAGGACGAGGACTGGCGAGCCGTCAAAGAAGGATAAACCCCACGGGGAAATCAGTAATCGGGCGCAATTAAGCCGAGAGCAGCATTGTCTAAAGTGCGGGGGAGCCGGTAATTATCTGCCTGTCGCTTGTTCCTGGATAAAAACCTCTGCGATGGGCCGCGTATGAGGGGAGAGCTTGTGGTGGGTGGAGGTGTCCTGCGCGAATCGATGCAGCTTCGTTGCGTCGCGCGTTTCCCCGAGCTTGGTATTGACGACGGTCGCTGGCGATGGGACCAATTGCGGACGAGCGCTTAGAGCTGAGTGCAGCTGGGTTGTCGTCCACAGGCAAGACGTTCACCGTTCACAGAGCGACTTGGCAACAGAACAATTACGACAATGGGGAGGTCCAATTAATGAGTAGTGGCCGAGCCGTTCCTCGTGGAAGCCGTCCGTGTGGCGTCCTGCTACACGTAGGACGCAGTCGTCCATATCCGCCGGCAAAATGAGACCTGGCATCTCGCTGGATCTTCAAGCAGTGCAACTCTACATATGAATGGCCAATGTTATTATTGATGACCCAACGGGTGGAGAAGCCAGGTCTCACCGAAGACCTGGCAAGATCGTCGCCTGATTCGAACCACCCGCATTATTCTTCAACAACCTGCCCATACTGACAATTTGGCAAGGACCTGTTTATCTGCAACACGCAAATAGTGGCGGCGAGGACTCCCCCAAGAGAGCAGGTGGCTAGCCCGCAAAAGGTCCTCGTCTCTGGGCACGAGCAGCAGCGCCAGCGCGGAAGCAGAAGACGTCGTCCAGGGCCACGTGCAAGATGGTCGGTTGGGCCGGTACCCACCACCACTTGCTGCTTACAAGCCCGTCCTCGGCGGCGGAAAGCGACGATTCCAGCCTGCCCGATTTGGTGATGCATGCGCTGGGCGGTTCGCGGTGGAGTCGGTGAGTGCCTGTTCTAGATCTGCCCGCCTGTCGCTCGACTGGCGCACTGGAGGGACTGCACTGTCCGTCCCGGTAGGGCCTCGAATCCAAGGCTGAGCCCAAGAAGACTTGCTGGGTAGCCATTGTTCACGCAAAGAACTGTGCCCATTTGTCCCACGAATCGACACTCAGGACGGGTTGATGGACGGTTCAATTCAGCCATTGCCGCTTCTCATGGCGAAAAGACCGGGCTTACTGGTAGAGGCTAAACTGCCAGCCAAGGCACCCAATGCGGCCAAGAACGACAAGCGTCACCGGGGTGTCTATCATTTATCAACAAGGCCATGGGATCTCTGGGCGCGGCAGCTCGGCCTGTGCCTGTGTACCGTGTACAGTGGTCCTCCTCGCTGTTCCGCCATCTTGTCGGCTGTCCTGCACTCCTGGCGAGGTACCGATGGCGCCTGAATTTGTTGGCTTCAACATCCGCACCTGGGCAGAATAACCGGCGCCGGGAGTTCACGAGGCCCTGGAAATAAGCTTCTCTCGTCTCAACAACAGCCGTGGACGATTGCTTCCCCGCCTTCCAGGCACAAAGAAAGGCTCCCATTCCTCAAACCGAGACAGCCAGGACCGACGCTAGACAATGCGGGCTGCGGCGGACACCATGAGCGCCACGGTGCTCTCCAGCGCGAGGGCTAGCAGGCTATCCGCAGCCACGTTTTCCTTCATTCCTTCATTCCTTCATTCCAGGCACGCTTGGAGAACAAGTTCCTGATTAGACAAACCCCACCATTAATAGGTTTATCGAGAGAGCCACTCTGTAAAATGACCACGGGCAACACAATGCCAGCATCCATGAACCATCCCATCGACGTCCCCTCCAGCAGACCATTCAATCGACGACACGGCGAGCACGTTGTCAAGGCTGTCCGTCGTTTCTCTGGCCTAGGCTAAATCCGAGATGCGAGCAGCAGGGATGGAGCGCAAGGCCAAGGTTCCACTACCAAAGTCCCCGCCAGATAGACAGGGGGTAGGAGGTCGACCAGGATTTCTCACGAGGCGCAATCGCTCGGTCCCCTTTGCACCTTCGCTTCCGCCGCCTGTTCTGATCCTCGCTCGCTGCGTGCAGTCGCTGCAGAGACGCAGAAGGACCTGGCAAAAATGTTCCCACCCTCACCCTCGCCCCCCTCCTCCCCAGCCCCGACCTGCGCAGGACCCTTGGCCTGCCTCATGCGGCGAATGGCCAACATGATAGGTGGATGCACCACCGTTTGTTCCTTTGGCTGAGATCTTTACTGCCCGGCGGGCCGGACGTGGCAGGGCCTGTGCGAGGTGCAATGGGCTAATGTGGGCATGGTATGAGCATTCGCCAGCAGGCTCAGCGCATGCATGGGTGCTTGCGTGCATAGCAGACGGACGCCGAGAGCTTACCCCATCCCGTCCTCCCAACTGTTCCTGAACGGCAAGGCAGTGGTAATGAAATATCGTGCCATGTTGTATAAGTAGCGACGTTGCAGCCTGCAGCCCTTCCAGCCCCCCTTTCCCTTCTCTTCCTCTTCACTCGCCGACCTTGTTACCATCTCACAGTCACTCCTCCAGCTTCCCAATTCCTCCACTACAACTGTCTGTCAAGATGAAGGCCGCCGTTGTCCTGTCTTTCGTCGCCGCCGCCATGGCTGGCCTTGTCGAGAAGCGTGGCTGCAACGCCAACAACTGCGCTCGTCAGGTCACTGGTACCCGTGCCGGTCTCACCCCCATCGAGTCCCGCATGGCCGACTGCTCCAGCTTCATGACCGCCACCGTCATGCCCGAGGCTGAGTACGCTCCTCCACGCCCGTCCCGCCGCTGGCTGAGCTAGCGAGCGAGCGAGTAATCCCTAAGGGGCCACACAAGAGATGCTAACAGCACAACCCACAGGACCACCACCGTCACCGTCACCGTCGACGCCGACGAGCCCGCCAAGTTCAAGCGTGAGGCCGCTGCCCTCGAGTACCGCGCCGAGACCGTCCTGCCCACCGACATCCCCGCCTACGCCTCGTCCTGCGACGACCCTCCTGAGTACTCCTCCGCGTGCTCGTGCTGGGGCATCACCTCGGCCGTCACCACGGCTCCCACGCCCACCGAGACCGTCACCACCACCACCACCGTCGACTACTGCGAGGACTTGTAAACGTCTCCAATGTATGGTGTCAAGCCTGATGATGAACATAGAAAGGAAATGACCAGTGTGTATATGGGACACGAGGCAAATGAAATCATATCACCTACCAAGTACTACCTCAGCATCCATTCTTCACTGTCTTGTGCACTAAACTGCTGTCAAAGTATTTGTCCGCTTGCCGTGTCGATCAACAGTGGCATCGATCGCCCCGTGTCTCGGTCTGCATTCCAGTCGGTCCCTGTAGATCAATGTTTCACGGCTTCGCCTGATGCCACCAATTGATGCTCCATTCCAGCTGTAAGTTACATGTAGAATGTACGTAGCCAAACCCGCCCACATTCCAATCCACGACGGGTTCTTTACAATTAACTTGATACTTTCCACGCACCATCGATCATGGAAATGCATGCTTGTCGCGTGCTTTCAGTTCTCCTAACATGTACAACAGCTTATCCACTCTGGCCGGCTCACGAAAGCGGGCTTTGTGAAGAATGCTACCAGATTCTTCTGGTATAGATCAATATTTGGAGCCGGAGACAACTCGAGATAGTCGTTCGACACCGCTTGCATCCGAACGCCCCCACGATCATTGAACAACTGCACACTGTTCCTGGCCTGATGTTCGTTTTGGTCAGGCGGACAGTGTGTTGTTATAAACTTGTCCCTGTGCTTAAGTCGAAGGGACAGACTCGCAACTGAGGTGGAGTACTGCATATGTTTGTTTGGGGCGTTCAAAGCAGACTTGTTGAGTGAGATGCATAGTGTTTTGTACAAAGGTGATGCACAGTAATTTTGGTGGGTGTGTCTCAGCCACCACGCCAACAGCTCATATTCAAGAGCATACGGACCAAAGTCATTGGATGATTGAAGCGATGCCATACAGAACTAGATCATTTAAGTTTTGAGCGAGGGAGCTTCTCATGACGGCGATCGAGCACTTGTGGGACAGAGCGTAGGGTAACCTGCTGCGTCTAGGCAGGCGAACAACGGCAATTGATGAACGAGCGAAGGTGATGGTGGCATCATTGACTGAGAAAACCACAGGCTGACGGGAGAGCCGAAGAACAATAGCTACTACTAGCAAAGACTAGCGACGGCCAAAACGATTGCTACAGAATAGTCTCGGTAGACGCTGGCCTGAGTGAGACCTCTGTCGTCATTCGTCACCCCCTGATCCCGGATGTCGAGGAGATTGCCGTTGCCCTGACAACAGCGTAAACAAAAGGTACTCCTCCACCGCCCAACCATGCAGTGCCACGAAGGCATGCAAATGCCACATTCCAACAAGAAAAACCCGCCAGCATTGCTATTCTGCTCCAGCATTCCTTTCCCCGCGTTGATACCTTTTGATATTCATCTCCACAGACAAGTCTTACAATGGCCCGCCGCAACAAGCGAGGCAGGGCCGCAGCAGCTGCCGCCAACGACTTCACGATCCACGAAGACCAGCCTACACCCATTGACGACAGCGACATTCGAGACTTTGCAAACGGTGCGACCGAGTCGAACCTGACCAAGGCCAGCACCCTCGTCAACGAGGATGCGAGCGCCGAGAATGACGAGAAGAGCGTCGAAGCTCGCTTGGACAGCATGTTGGAGGAGCTGGGGGATAAAAAGAATACAAGTGCATCGAGCTCGCGACGAGAGTCACTAGACTCTCGCAGGGACTCGTTCGACTCTTTGAAGAGGAGCAGAGACAGCCTGCATGAGGCAAACTACACAGAGGACAACGTTTCCAGACGAGAATCTGGCGCCTCCTATGACGCCACTGACGACTCATACTCTCGACGAGACTCCAACGGCACCGATTCCAGCCGCGGAGAGTCAAGGTACTCGGAGTCTCAGGATCAATCGGCGCTCGATGACAGTGTCCTAGGCGATCATTCCACCACGTCAGAGCATTCATCCTCCTCTCTCCACCGACGAGCCTCGGGTCGAACTGAAGCTCTGATCCATGCTGCTGCCCGCAACATCGTCGACCAGATCCATCGCAGCGATGACGATGAATCTGACTTCACGGAGAGCTACGTCTCCAATAGTAGAGCCTCGAGCCAAAACTACTCCAAAGTGCCGTATGTACCTGGGGCTCGAGATATGGGAGTTCGTCCTTCAGATGCATTGTGCTACGTGAGCAATGGACCTAGGAGACGATCACCTCCCCCACCCTCCGATGACGAAGAGGACGCCATGACGGCCAGTGCTAGGGTGTCAGACGCACATTCTCTCGTGCGCGAGGACCTGACGGGCAATGCCGAGAGTGTCGTTGACGACGCCCATGAGCCCTTCCTCGAGCTTGTGTCTGAGGTCGAGGGTCACGAGCAAGAAGGCGATGATTTTGAAGACTCTTGGGCCGCACTCGTCGAAGGTCCGGAGGAAAAAGCCGCCAGACAATCGGCCCAAGAGGCCAAGGAGGCCGAAGCGCACATTGTCGAGAGCGTCCCTTCGCCCGTCGTCGATGTCGTCGAGGTCCCCGCTGATGAAGCAGCGATGGAGACACTCGACATTTCGGCGGCTGCGAATGATGACGCGCCAACTTGTGTAGAGGAGGAGGCGGTGGACACTCAGCTTCCCAAAGAGGTGGAGGAGACTCATGTTCCCAAGGAGGCGGAGGAGGCTGATGTTTCCAAGGAGGTGGCGCTTGAAGCTGATACATCAGTGCATGAGCCCATTGAGGAATCAATCCCCGAGCCTGCCAGTATCTCCGACGAGTCTGCGGTCGAAGAAGACGTTGCGGCTGGTAGGTCTGCCCATCAAGAAGGGGAGCTTCCCGAGCCTTCTGCCGAGGTCGCACAACACGAAGAGCCTCTATCAGCAGCGGTAGAGGAGCCTGCGGCAGAGCCCACATCGGAAGAAACCACAGAGTCTGTACAGGTCGCCTCCAAGGAAGAGGAGTCAGAGCCCGTCGCTGAGCCTGCATTGGAGGAAACGACGGATGCTGCTCAGGTCGCCTCGAATGAGGACGAGCCAGAGCCCGCCGTCGAGGAACCTACGGCTGAGCCCACATCGGGACACAAATTGGAATCTGTTCAGGTCGCCCCTGACGAAGAGAAGTCAGTAGCCGACGCTGATGTTGGCCCTGAAGTTATTGAGGAACCTGCGGCTGAGCCCACATCGGAGGAAACGACAGAATCTATTCAAGTCGCCTCCCATGAGGAGGAACCGGAGGCCATCGTCGAAACCGCCCCTGAAGTTGTAGAGGAAGACACTGAGAAAGCTGCCGAGTCCACCCTAGCGTCGGCGGAAGACAGCAACGCGCTACCAGCCGAGGAGCCTACAGCATCAACCATTGATGAAGACGATGACACTGTCGCTGCCTCCGTTGATACAACTGCGGAAGTCGCTGCCCCCATCCTAGATGAGCAACCAGAGCAGGCTCCCGTAACGGAAGATGCTGCATCAACTGCCCCTGGTATCGATCAAGCACCCGAGGCTCCCGCCACAGGCAACGCCGAGGGCGAACGCGAATTGGATACGGCAAGCCAGCCGGACCCTGATCATTTCGAGGATCACGAAAACTCAATCATGGATCGCTCAGCCAGTCAATGCGGCGACTCGGTGATCCAGTCCATTGAGAACGACGACGAGCCTGTACCCGAGGAGAATGCCGACAGCTCTCACAACGAACACGAGGACGACGTCTTCAGCGACCACAGCCCCCGAAGCTCAGTGGGCTCTACCTCAGGGGAGGATCATCGCCAGCATCGCGAGATCAGCGAAAATGTCACGCATCGGACGCGCACGCATCGCATGTCTGACTTCTCCCACTACGAGACGGATGACCAAGACGAAATTTTTATCCCAACAGTACGGGGGACGCCCCGCCCACCGTTCAGATCTCCATCGTCTGTCAAAGCAATACAGATGTCCTCGCCAGCTCAAAGTGTGATCGGCTCAAGTCGCTCCAGCCGCAGGACTCCCATCCCCTCGGGCTCGAGGCTTGGTTCGCCAAGTGCGCAGTACTCCCCCAAGAGGACGCCTCCAAGGTTCAGGCGGGCCACGCCACCTCTCGTTCTCTTGCATGTCACCCTCTTGCCGCTGCGTTGGGGCTGGGGTGACGTGCTCGAGCAGGCGTCCAGCGAGCAGCTGAGTGAGGGCAGTAAGCGCCTCAAGCAAGCATGGCGACAGCTCCAGGATCGCATGGGCGACACTACCTGCGAGCGTGGCATCCTTCT
This sequence comes from Emericellopsis cladophorae, assembly GCF_022114955.1. Lineage (NCBI taxonomy): Eukaryota > Fungi > Ascomycota > Sordariomycetes > Hypocreales > Bionectriaceae > Emericellopsis > Emericellopsis cladophorae. The sequence continues at coordinate 258,751 of NW_026250945.1, forward strand.
GCCGCATCCACAGAATGACTTTGAGATTCTCGAGGAACGACTACTCGAAGCGCTCGAGCTGCCTCTTAGGAGAAGGGCACGGATCCTCGAGTGTGGTCATTATCTGGGGCCTGCGAACGAAACGACAATTTTAGAGGAAAGCTCGGAGGAAGAGGACGACGAAGGTGTCTTTGAAGACTCACACCGTCAATCTCGGAGCTCTATGGAGAAGAAGCACTGGTGCAATACTTGTCGTTCCGAGATTCGCTTCGACGCTCTTGGTGCTGACAAGGTGTTCCGCGTCAAAGTATACGCGAGCAACGGACTTGTCAAAGCTGGTGCGTGGGAGGCTTGTTGGAAAGAAATGGAGCGGGTTGATGTGGAGATTGAGCCAATTGTTGAGAGCGACATCCAAGAGGAGATGGCACGCCTGGATGACGAGCAGCAGCAGGCCCTGGAGTTGCATCAGGAGCAGCTCGAAGAAGAAGAGGAGGAGGAGGAGGTCGAGGTCCAGGCGGAAGCGGAGCCGGAGTGCATGCCCGAGCAAGAGCACATCGAAGAAGAGGTTCACGAGTATGTCGAGGAACCAACAGAGGTGCACCACGAAGTTCCGTCTTCGCCTGTGCCAGAGATCAGGGTTACGGAAAGCCCTGCGCCGCCAAGCGCGGATGAACAACAAAGGCAACACGACGAGCGTCTGCGAGAGATCTACGGACACTCACCGGAGCCTGTTGCCCACCCCATTGCTGTGGTCGAGCAGCCCCCGCCCTCGCCACAGCCTGTTGCCCACCCCATTGCTGTGGTCGAGCAACCCCGACTCTCACCCGAATACACGCAACGCCATGACCATCAGCAGCAGCACCATCATCATCATCACCAGACACCACCACCGCCACCTGTAGCGGACGAGTACGCTCGGTACCGAGACCGCAGGCAGTCGGCTAGCCGGGACGACTCTCTGCCAGAGCTGATATTGGAGGCGACCAAGGTCATGCTTCGTGACTCGAAGAATGTGGCCATTCTGCTAATGAGTGTTCTGGTCCTCGTCCTCGCGTTGCGGGGCGGAAGCAGCGCGGCTAGCTTCGACAACTTCCCCGTCATGGCGAAGAGGGAAATGCCGGCCGTCGTCATGCCTGAGAGACCTATCAACCAAGGCCCAGCTACAGTGACGGTCACAGCAGCTGCTACACAAAGTATGCTGGATAGTGGCACAATGGCTACCGTGACAGTGACCCAAACAGCAGCTGCGACTCAGGCAAGCGTTGAGTCGCTGGGGCACGAGGAGGTCAAGACTGTGTCGACACATGAGATTGTCAAGGTATATGAGACCGTTACCGAGACTGCCTTCGAAACCAGTACTGTAACGGCGCCTCAAGCTTCGGCCCTGGAAGAAACAACAATTGTGAATTTTTCGGATATTCGTGTTGAGGGGGTTGAGGCAGTTCCCGACGTTGCTGGCGCGTCTGTCGCACCAGAGGGCGATTTAGATCAAGCCCCTGAGCCGGTTGTGGGTGAAGCTGACCCGAACATCGACAGGGAACAGGAAGAGGAAGGGGAGCAGGAGGTTGAGCTATGAGCGTGTTTTTTTCTTTCCGCATATCGAAATGGGATCTTTGGCGTTGATTGGGCACTATATGGATGAGTCAATGAACCAGTAATTAGACTGTTGCCAGAAAAAATCGAACACAGTTTTATGACACTCTCAACCTGCACGTTTCCGGCCGTGAGTAATCATGACGCTGCTCATTCATTCCTTCATACGTCTCTTCTTCGTGAACACCACGCCCCTCCGTCAGAGCTGTATGTTCACTCCCATGCAATCGACGGTCCATTCCCTCTTTCCCAGTAGATTTCTCAACCACTCTGCTCCCAGACCCGTCCACCTTGCCGCGCGCTCGGCCTGCATCTTGCGCAGCGCGCCGCCGACCACGGCAGGCAGGATAGTTTCGTGTCCAAGGTAAGGACTCGACGCGCCCATGTCGGCGCTGCTGCCCGGTCGTGGATGGAACCACTGCGATGTATCGCGGTCAAAGAGGCATTGGTCCGACCAGACGCACGAGGTGCAGAAGAGGATGAGGAGGAGCAGCGAGCAGTAGACGCATGGGCGGTTGAGGAAGTAGGTTCCGATGAAGAAGAGCAGGATGAATGCGGGCGATGCGTTTGTCGGAATGAAGAGGAGTGGGAGCCAACTGGAGAAAGGAAGAATAGGTCAGTACCTAACAATGTTTGTACAGAGGCAAGGTAGAACGGGGTGCGCTGTGCTACTGTACCTTCGGAGGCAGAACATGTTGATGATCTGGTGCGTTTTTACACTTCGACCACGCTCCTAGAGAAACAGAATGTCAAGTGAGACCCGTCAGTGCGAACGCTGGAAATGCATGGACGTCGCGCGCGCGTGTGAAGGTGTAGGATATCGTCGCAGGGTCCCCAAATTCCGGACTGAGACATGATGATGGCAGACTGCTGCTGGGAGCTTTCACCGCCTGCCTCATTGGGGGTGGGGTCGGATCGAATGACAGTGGACGGGGGGGGCGGACGGCTGCGCTAAGATAAGGAACAGGGCTGCATGGATCCTTATCGATACCGTCAGCTTTCCATCAACAGTGGCATGCATGCACCTTGCCTTGAAGCTGTTGCCACAGTCATCACGGCAAAGACTTGAGTATGATCTTCTCCTCATCGCCCAGTAGTTTGTTGCGAACTCATACCCAAGTCCTCACTCTCTTCTCCCTGTCCAGCATCCATCAACTTTTCAGTGACCGCTTTACGGTCATGTTCACGCTGGCACTGCAGCAACTCTGGGGCTCCACCCAATCAGAGACGTCATGACTGGCTGATCGGGCGCCACATCACAGGCACTTCTCCACTCGGTTTCGAGTTGGGCTGCTACGCTTGTCTGAACTGCCAGCCAGCGCCTCCACTGTCCAGCGCGCTGCAGCTTGCGGTCTGGCCTAGCCTTGCTGCACCCACCACCGACTTTTCCTTCCTTCCATCTACCTTACCTCTCTGGCCTCTCCCAACCTCATCTCTTCCTCCATCCCTGCACAAAGAAAATCTCCTTCCTCAAAGCAGTTCCTTCATCTCCCAGAGACTGCTTCTCATTACCTTCTAGCGGCTGTCCCTGCGATGGACCATTTGCCGCCGGCGCCCACGCCGCCCGTAAACAACAACCAGCACAGCAACATGGCGTCCAACGGCGCCGATCGCACATCAAACTTGCTGAACCTTCTCAAGTTCAGCGGCTCTGGTGCCCGTGATCAACAGGCCCAGCAGCCATTGCAGACACAGCAGCAGCAGCCGCAGCCGCCCATTGGGTCCCAGCCGGCCCAGTCGTCGCAGCAGCATTCGCCTGCTGTCGAGCATCAGCCGCACCACCATCAGCATCACGCACCACTGTCGCCGCCGCAGCAAAGCTACCAACAGACCTATCAGCAAAACTCAAACCAGAACCAAAATCAGAATCAGCACTACCTAGGGTATCAGCAGCAACCGCCGCAATCGCATCAATACCAGATGCAGCCACAGCAGGCTCATGAATCGCATGCCGAGTACCAGCACCGTATTCATCAGCCTGCACCCGCAGCGGCTGACCCTAAAGGCTTGCTCGCCGCGCTGATGCGTGGTGCTCATGACTCTGAGTCGCCTGCTCCCCGACCTCACGAGCAGCAACACTCGCAGCATGCTCAGCAGCAGCATGTCCAGTCGCCTCCTCAGCAGTCTCAGCCTGCCCAACAGCAGCAGCAGCAGCAGCAGCAGCAGCAGCAGCAACAGCCCCAAGCCAACCCCTTTGGCAGTGGAGGCTCGCCGCCGCCTGAGACGAGGTCGTATCTCCTCAATCTGCTCAATCGCCCCAAGCCGAGCCAGAATGAACAGCCGATGATGGCCGAGACGTCACGATCGAACAACGACACCCCGCAGTCTCCCGATTTAGGCGAGCACACTCGCGAGTTCTTGTCTCAATTCTCCCAGCAAACTTCGGTCGATGCGTACGCTGCTGCCAAGCAGTACCAGGCCCAGACGTACGGACAAGGCTATGGCAACGAGCAACATCACCCTCAGCAGCAACAGAAGTCGGATGACCCTGGCAATGTCGAGCTCTATCAGCAGTTGATGGGAACCTTGGCACAAAAGTCGTCTCCCCACGGCAGTGCTGCCGCCCACTCTGCGTCCGCCTCTGTGGCTGGTCAGCCCTTCCAGGTCCTCATGAAGGACCACTCCTCCCCGGCTGGCTCCCAGCATCATGGTTCTCAGCGTGGAGCAAATGAGAGCCACCACGATCACCGAAGCCCTGCCATGAGCCCCCAAGACCTTCACCGTCATAAGGCGAACCGCACTTCGTCACTTCACTCTCACCAGTCTGCGTCCGTCTCCAAGCCAACTCCGACGTCGATGGAATTCGAGCGTCATGGCGCGCCCGAGCACAAGGAAACTGTCTCGGAAGCTGTCACTGATCTTGGCCCCAAGGCAGACCGCGACGCTCGCGAGGCGTTGAACAAGGCCGAGCATGAGCGTTCCGAGGCTGAAATCGCCGACGAGCTCGACAGAATGCTCAACGCCGACTCTGATGCCGAGTTCAATCGCAACGCCCGCAACGTAGCTCGCGAACTGCAGGACGAGCTCGACAAGAGCGAGAACGAGGGCGCCCTTGACCAGACGCTGCCCCGTGAGGTGGCCGACACTGTTCGCGAGATTGTCGACGAGACGGCCCAAGGTGTGGCGGACAGCTGGGAGAGCGCAGACCAGGAGGAGATTGTGGTCATCGAGGAGAGAGAGGAGCCACCTGTCAAGGTCTTCAACTTCCCCATGAAGCCATGGATCTCGGTCAGTCTCCTAGCGGGCACTGCCGAACCACGTCCAGAGTTTCGCTATGAAGCTGTTATGGATGTCGCCCGTCTTAAAAAGGAGTTTGACCAGATCGACCGCAACCTGTACACTGCCTCGCCCAATTACATGACCTACGGCATGTCCAAGCAGGGCGGTCTGCGCATCATCCGCCAGGAGGATGGGAAGGACGCCAAGGTCTTCACCGACACCAAGGACCGCATATTCAACGTGGCCATGTCGGTGACACCCGCTGACTATGAGGGCACCTACCGCGAAGCCATCATTGGTACCGGCATCAGTGGCACCGTCTACTGGGTGCAGATCAGAGACGGAGAGAAGGACCATACCGAAGATGCGCACCTCGAGCAATACGGCTTTGCCTTGCCGCCCATGAGCTCGTCGGAGGGTGACACCCCCGGCGGCGTGCTCAAGACTCGCGCGCGGGCTTCTACCAGCCACCCCGGCTTCTTCGCCGTTGGCCGTGGCAAGACCATCAACTTTGTCTGGCCCTCCTACATCATGCAGAACAACCTTTTCAAGCCAGGCCACGACCGCGTTGTCGACACGGAGAAGTTGCTGTCGCAGTGCTCGCTCAAGATCAACACCGGTAAGGCCGGCAAGGACTTCACCTTCAGTCAGGATGATTCCGTGGTCGTCTCGCTAGACAAGTCCGGCCGAGTCAAGTTCTGGGATGTTCGTGACTTGACCGCGACGAAGAGCGGCAGCGACCCTCGCCACCCTGTGCCTGAGCACACGTCCATGGAGGTCCGGGATCCCCTGATGACACTGGGCAGCACACCCGAGGGCGAGAAGGCGTGGCCGACCTCAGTCCTGCTGCTCGACAAGCAGCGCCCTTACCAGAAGCGCTGTGCTTTGCGTTACATGATTGTTGGCATGAAGCAGAACCACACGCTGCAGCTGTGGGACCTCGCGCTGGGTAAACCAGTGCAAGAGTTCAACCTGCCGCACAGCAAGGAGTCGGATGCGGTGTGCAGTGTCATGTACCACGCCGCCTCTGGCATGATTATCATCGGCCACCCAACCCGCAACTCGGTCTACTTTGCCCATCTGTCGGCGCCCAAGTACAACCTCAAGAGCATGTCGCAGGCGGAATACATTGAACGCCTTGTTGCGCAAGACTCCTCCATCCCTCAGCCGGATAGTACTGCTGTCATTAGTGGAGTCCGCGAGTACTCCTTTGAGAACCGGGGAGTCCTCCGCAGTCTCGACATCCTGCCGCAGCCCGCCATAGCGCAGGACACTGACGAGGCCGCCTTGTTCGAGCTGTACGCCATGCACTCCAAGGGAGTCGCCTGCCTGTTAATCAAGCAACGTGACCTCGGCTGGTCCAAGGACAACAAGGTGCTCGCCCCTGTCGATGCGGTTAGTGAAGGTATCGTCACCGTCTCCAAGCTGAAGACACCCCAGGCCATGGAAGCCGAAGTCAAGGAGACGCCTGTCCCCATTCGCAACGGCAATCGTGGGGCCAAGGACACGACGGCTGCCCCCGTTCCGTCCGTCGACACTTCTGTTGATCCTGACACCTCCACCAAGAACAAGCCGGAGCCCAAGGACGTGGAGATGCCCGCGGCGCCCCCGGTCAAGGAGAATCAACCCGAGAAGCCAGAGCGCAAGCCTCGTAAGAAGAAGGGCGCTGCTGCTGCTGCCGCGGCTGCCGCGAACAACCAGGGGGACGCCACAACGAATGGAGCATCGAGTGGTCCCAATGCAGGCAAGGGTGGAAACGGCTCAGGCATGTCCAACGAAGCACTCAACAGCGCCGTCGCCAGCATGGAGACACGCATCACAGCAGGCCTGGCCGACGCTCTCAAGGGCTCTCTCAAGGGCCTGCAGACCCAGATCGACGACAGTGCTCGCGAGCGCGACGTGAGCTTCAATGAACACCAGCGCAAGCTACTGGACATGGTGTCCGAGGTTCTGAACGACAACACCCAGAAGGTGCTGCAGGCACTCATTCACCACCAGTTCACCGAGCAGGTCATCCCTGCGATTGGCGAGACTGCTGGCCGGGCTGTGACGGAGCTGCTGGACCACAAGCTCCAGCCCAATGTCGCCAAGGCTGTCCACAAGGAGATCCAGAACACTCTGCCGCAAGCTGTCAACCGGTCTCTCCGCGCGAATGACTTTGTGCAGAGCGTAACCGATCGCATTGGACCGCATGTTGCGCAAGCCGTGCAGCAGGAGGTGGTGGCCTCGCTCACGCAGCGCCTCGCGCCGACGCTCACCAACGCCGTCACTCAATCGACAAAGCAGATGTCGACCGACCTGCGCCAGCAGTACCACGAGCAATACGAGCACCTCAAGGCACAGCGTGCTGCTGACTCGCATAAGATTGATCAGCTGAAGACGCACGTGCAGCAGATGGCGGACATGATCTCGCAAATGGCATCGTCGCAGTCGGCGTTGCAGGCTGAAATTCTGAAGCTCAAGCAAACCCCCGTGCACGAGCTTCCCGGCCTCCCAGGGCCGCAGGGTCATCCTGGCATGCCAGGTCCTCAACAGAGCTACGGCGGTGGCGTTCACGGCCAGCCGGGGCCCATGCTGCCCAGCCAGCAATCCAGCTATGCGCCCAGCCAGGCCCCGAGCCACGCGCACACCTACGCTGGCTCCCCCCAGTACGCCCGCGGCGGGCAATTCGTGACCAGCCCTCCCGGCTCTCACGCGCAGTCTGAGCAGCTGGCCGGCTCGCAGCACAGCGTGTCGGCGATTGCAAGCACTCTGGCCAGTCAACTGAACCGGCCCGAGGCGCAAGCCGACCAGGATCTCCAGCAGCGCAGCCGTCGCATCGACCAACTCATCCAGGAGGATCGCCTACAGGACGCAGTGATCCAATGGATCCAGAGCGGGCATGAGGATCTCATCTTCAAGCGGACTATGTCTCGCTACCCGCCTTCCAAGTTTGAGAACCTGCCACCGCTGATGCTTCTTGTCATGATTGCTACGATCTCCAAGGACATCAAGCCCAACGCGCTCCTGAAGGAGGAAGTGGATTGGATCGAGATGGCCATCCGGTCGTTTGACAATGACATTCACAACCACGTAAGTTTCTGCGGTGCTCGCGACAGGCGAACAAGAAAGCCATCTAACAGGGCGACAGGACTGGAACGCGCAACCATACCGCGACGTAGCCCGCAGCGGCAAGCAGACGATGCAGCTGCTCGTGACGCGCATGCAGGCGCTGAGCAGCGGCATCCAGCCCGGGTATCCGATCGACCCGTTCCTGGCGAATGTGGACAAGAACAAGTTGGACTGGATTGTGCGGACGTCGGACAACATCCTGCACAAGTTTGCGGCCATGGGTCACTACGAATGATCTGAGCATAATGACGATGTGACCATTGCATCGCGGCTTGGTTTACTACGACATACATATATGAGCCGGCGTACGGCGACTTGGATTGTTTCTGCCGCTGTTTCACTAGGGAAGAAGAGGGCGTCCCATGGCTGGCTCGTTGTGGGACACGATCCCCCCGACCAGCCTGGGGTCGATGACTGAATGATGTATATCATACCAACTCACGCACATAGTATTGGCTGTTTGTTAGCACGCGAACGGGTTCACATGGCATGGCGCGCGCTCTTGTCTTGTTCTGCCTTCTGTTTTCTCGGCTCATGTGGGGGGAGGCCCGGGAGAGAGCCACCCCTTTGCTTTGGGTCCATGTTTGTTTTCGATAGCAGAGGAGAGTGTCACGAGTTGGAGAGATTCCTGACCTCGTACGGTGATTGGAGAAGTGAGGGGGGGATGTGAGCACTGAGCTGTATTTGATACGTGTAGTAGCGAATGAATGAGAGACGTCTGTCTGATGCTTGATGAAGTGTCACCATGCAGTGCAGGCTGGTGGTTGTGAAATTGTGGCTGTCACGATGACGATCATGTGGGGGCTGCCCGGGTGTTACAGTGCGCTAATCCGATGGAGCGATGAGGTAAGCCGGGTCCGCTAGCGGCTGTGCCTGAGCCTCAGGGAGGCAGACACGCGACCTCGTGCCTCCTCCAGTCTGCTTCAAAGCACCATTTTAACGTTGGTCGCGTCGGCGCGGTAGTAATCCCCGATGACCGACTGATTGCTGGTGGTTGCCAGCGGAGCCGCCATTACAATTCAAGTACTCGTCCAAAACGGAAAAGAGCTACCTTTTGCCAGCCCAGGACTCCAGAATCGGATTTCACTTCACGCTCTCTCGGCTACGCCGGCTGCATGCTGCAACGCGCGATGCGTGACCAGGCCTCCATGTCGCCCTGGATTCGTCTCGTGGGCACGTAGTGTTAGCCTTTGCGCTGGGCGGATATGGCTGGCTGGGAGTGTCTCGTCCCTGGCGCAGTCGGTCGCCAATACCTAATTGACTGCTGCTCGCGTGCCTTCCCTCTATGCAGCCCTCCCCTTCTTTGAGTTCTTCCAGTCCCAGTCCCCTTTCGGTTCTCCACATCCCGGACAGTCTTTTTTGCTTTCGACTTGATTCCCTTCGTCTTCATACCAAGTACTGTAATACTACGTACTCACGCGACCGTGTTGTTGCTGAGGTCAATTCGCTCCTTTCTACGCTCATCATGTCCATCCTGAGCAAGACGATCCTTGAGCCTATAGGTATGGACTTACATGCCCCGGTCGGGACGCTGGGCTCGAAAAGCCAAAAGGCTAACACGCACAGTCATTGTCTGTCTTTTCACCGCGGGGTGCCTCATCAACCGACGTCGTGACAGCCGCTCCCCGATCGACGTGGAGAACCGACCGCTGGTACACGAAAATGGCGAGCCGTCCACGCAATCGAGCAGTCTCTCCTCGTCCCCGTCGCTGAGCGCGGTGGACGTCGGTCAACAGCGAAACATTGTGTGGGAACTGCTGCGCAGGTTCTGGAGGAAATACCCCTTTTTGCCAGAGATCTGGTACTGGAACTTGACATACTGGTGGGTTTTGTTCATGGCCCCAGCCGAGGAGACCTTGCTAGGCCAACCAGCAAGCTTGCAGCCAACAGACAGATGCTGACAGGAGAGCAGGGTGTACCAAGGGCTACGAGCTGTGTCCGCGCGACTCATTGCCGAAAATGCGTCCGTGTTCGAGCGGGCGAAGCAGCACGCCCTCGCCGTCCTCTCGATCGAGCAGCTGCTGGGCATCGACGTCGAGCTCAGCGTGCAGCGCTTCTTCCTCAGCAACTACCCCGACTGGATGTCCGTGCTCGGCAACATCTACCACTCGCACATCTGCGTCGGCATCGCGTTCCTCGTGTACACGTACACCTACCTACCGTTCCCGACCTACCAGCGCATCCGACGGACGATTGCCATGGACAATGCGGTCGCATTCGTCATTGTCACCCTCTGGCGGTGCAGCCCGCCGCGTCTGCTGCCGGAGGAGTATGGCTTTGTGGACATTCTGCACCCCAAGGTCAACCCAAACGACAACCCGTGGCAGAACAACCGGTTCCAGCTGACGATTGCGGCCATGCCGAGCCTGCACTTTGGCACGGCGCTCTTCTTCGCCGTCTCGCTGTACCGGTTCGCGCCGCACACGCTGGTGCGGGTGCTGGCGCCCGTCTGGCCGGCCATGATGCTGCTGACCATTGTCACCACGGCGAACCACTTTCTCATGGACGCCATGGTGGGCGCATGCGTGCCGCTCGTCGGGTGGCGCCTCGAGTGGATGATTGGGGAGCTGGCCGTGGTGCAGAACTGGGTCTTTGGGCCGATTGCCAGGAGGATGGGCGTGGCCGGTGCCGAGGAGGAGCGCGCAAGGGCTGTGCCCGGCGGCAAGGGGATGGAGAATGGGAAGGGGAGGATGGACTAGAAAGAGTTGGGTGTGGAGTATTATTAATGACGAGGGGGGTTGAGCTTGACCATGGCGCAACCTTCAGACTTGGGAAAAAGAGTGGCATATGAATGGTCTGCGGACATTTTTCATTTCGGGAAAAGGGGACATGTGCCGATGGCGACGACATGAGCTTGCTGCTTGCATTGTGATGCGACGGCAGCTGTCGAGACGATAAGGTTTCTTGCAGCGTGGCACCTTGAAAGCTTCCGGGCCAAAACTTGCCTCGTCGGGATTTCCTCGCCGATGGTCACGCCTCTCGACACCTCACACCCACACTCACCACACTACGCCTTTGACTGCAAACTTAATTGCGCGTTTTCGTCCCTCGGCATTTGCAGTGTAGTGCCATTCAACGTGGAGAACGAACATTTGCTAGTCGAACCCACCGGAGTGGATCTATCATAGACGTCACTCTTTACATATCTCATCCATCCATCATAAAAGGCCCCTCCCAGCAACTTGCGACGACTCCGAACCCAGTACATGCAAAGCTTGAAGAGATTCTTCACCATGGCGCCTACCTACAAGCAGTGGACGACGGAACTCGATGGCGTGGACAAGCTGAAGATGGGCGAGGCCCCCATGCCGGGCGACCTCGAGCAGGGCGAGGTGCTCGTCAAGGTCCGCGCTGTGAGCCTCAACTACCGCGACATTGAGGGTGAGTCTGTATCTTGTTCTGCAAAGAGCATCATTCTAATGTCATTGCAGTCGTCTCGGGCGACTACGGCCACCACCAGTCTCTGACGCAGTCCTCCTCCCTGGTGCCCTGCTCCGACATGGCAGGCGTCATTGTCTCGTCCAAGTCGTCCCGGTTCCAGGAAGGAGACCGCGTCCTCTCCATCTTCAACCAGACGCACATCAAGGGCCAGGTCAAGGAGTCCGATATGGCCTCCGGCCTGGGCTTCCCCTTGAGCGGCGTCCTGGCCGAGTACCGCGTGTTCGACGGCGAGGGCCTGGTCAAGTGCCCCGACTACCTCAGCGACGAGGAGGCCAGCACGCTGCCCATTGCGGCGGTGACGGCGTGGATGTCGATCAACACCTTTAACCCCCTCGGGCAGTACCTCGATGTGTCCGCCGATTCGTCCTCCTCGGACACCAAGAAGCCGACGCTCCTCGTCCAGGGCACAGGTGGCGTGTCGGTCGCCGGTCTGCAGATTGCGCGCGCGGCGGGGCTCAACACCATTGTCACCTCCTCGTCCGACGAGAAGCTCGCGCGCGCCACCAAAGACCTGGGCGCGGGCACGACGGTCAACTACCGCACGCACTGGGAGTGGCAGGAGGCCGTGATGAAGGCCACCGATGGCGCGGGCGCGGACATTATCTTCGAGACGGGCGGCGCCAAGACGTTGCGCAAGTCGTTTGACTGCGTCGCCTTTGGCGGCCTCATCTCCTGCATCGGCTACCTGTCCGGCAAGGAGGACAGCGGCGACGAGGTCAACCGGCTCAACATCAACGTCCTCGCGCTCCGAAGGAACGTCACCCTCAAGGGCATGCTCAACGGGCCCAGGGAGCGGTTCGAGGAGATGCTGGGCTTTTACGCGAAAAAGGGCATCAAGCCCATTGTGAGCAAGACATTTACGTTTGACGAGGCCAAGGACGCCTTTGCCTTTGTCCGGGATGGACAGCACTTTGGCAAGGCTGTTATCAAGGTATCTACGTAGCCGCCTACGGTAGTTCAAATGTAGACAATCAAAGAAGATCGCGGCAATCCTGGTCGATGCGACACGCGCTATACGTGCGGCTGAACCCGCCCGTCCAACGGCAGTCAATCTCTTGGCGCGAGGGCGGTCTAGGTGCATTTCAGCTGGCAGGCATCGCGGCGCTTAAGTCCCTTTCAAGTGTAGAGACGTGGGATAATGGCCTTGTTGCGGAAATGAGAGGATTGCTGCAGACACGGAGAGCGGAATCGGTCTCTTTCTTCCCTCCTCCGCGCTGGACATGCGTTGCTGTTCGACAATCCTATATATGTAGCTCGTGCAGCTGCTGGCTGCTGTGATCACAGGCTACTTCACGGATCACACTCCAAAACAAATTGACCGCGAGTGACCACCCGCGTATACAAGACAAGATGCCCTCCATCGCCGTCTACGTACCTCTTCTCCTGGCCCTGCTGCCCGCCGCCCTCGGCCAGACCGTCACCCTCAGCAGAGACATCCCCTACGCCGCCCACCGCTGCGTCCAGTACTGCGTGCAGCAACCTTATGGCGCAAGAAAGGACATTGGCGCCGCCCTCCAGTGCGGCGACCCCTACGAAGAGGACTGCTACTGTGCCACAGAGGACGACTCCCTCACCCTCGTCAGCGAGCACATTAACAACTGCGCGAGCACGAGCTGCTCGGCGGGCGACTTGACAAAGGACGTCAGCAGCATGCGCAGCTACTACGCTAGCTACTGCCGCGGCAAGGGGTACACGCAGGACTTTATCGAGGGGTGGTACACGGCGGCCACGGGTCCCGAGGCCACGGAGGCGACCACCACGGCGACGGAGGAGGAGGAGGAGAAGGAGGAGGCCACCAAGACGACTGCGGCTGAGGAGACGGCGGAGGGGAGCGAGGGCGAGGAAGGACAGGTCGTGGAGACGTCCACGGACACGACGGTGGCCACGCAGACGCGCGAACCGGAGGACGACGGCGCGTCCATCTCCAGGGGTGAGTTGTCCCTGCTGCTCGCCTTGCCCCTGGCGGTTGCTCTGCAAATTTCGTAGGGGGGATTAGCGAGAAAGATGGAAATAGTACTTTTGGCTCATCCTCTTTTGTGTCTTGTAGTCATCGTCAGCCGCACGTCCATCTTGTGGGTCGACAACACAGCCGAGCCCGACGCCAGCAAAGAAGAGGATGGCGGCGGCGGCGTCAACAACACTGCTCTCGGGGCCGGTCTCGGTGTTGGCGTGCCACTCGTGCTCGCCCTCGTCGGTGTGGGCATCTGGCTTTGCATGCGTCCGCGGCGGCGCAAGCAGGTGTCTTCCGAGGAGGAGGAGCAGCAACAACAGCAGCAACAACAACAACAACCGCCCTCCTACTCGCAAGTCAGCGTCGTGCCCGCCGTGCCCGCGGCAGGTGGGACAGGCAAGAAGACTGAGTCGGTGTACAAGGTTGTCGAGACGCAGCAGGACAAGCTGGAGCTCGGGGGTGAGGGGATCCGGAGAGAGCTTGCTGGGCAGCAGATCCATCCCTTTCCTGCCCAGACGGTGTATCCGGCGGTGGCGGTGCCTGGTCAGCACGAGATGATGGTGGAGAACATGAACCGTCCGCATGAGATGCAAGGTAGTGTGCGGGCCTCGGAGAGACATGAGCTGCCTGGTCAGTATCACTATTGATGAAGGGTGGGGGAAGACATACGTACTTGATGAATGTCCGAAGCAATGGTAAGCCAAGAAACATGATCTATTCGTGACAGGACGCACTTCAACTTCCAACCCAAGCTCAACCTCAATTACTGTGCATATTCAAGCTAGTCATAGTCCAAACACAACCGATCTACTCTCGCACTATGCAGCTCTCGCCACGGCCTTTCCTTCCTCGCCCCAGGTAAAATAGCAAAGGAAATAAAAGCAGTCCAACCAAGCATATGCTGACCTCCCAACCAACGCCACCCAGGTTTCCCACTGGGAAATCTACATCAGCCCCATGAGAGACTCTAGCCAGTCTCTCCACGGTGACTGATGGCAGAAATGATGCAGCCCAAACATTGCAACACTTTTCGGTTCGTTTTCTTCTTCCCGCTTCATCTTCTTCCTCCTCTTCTGGTTTCGAGCGCACGCCGTCTTCTCAGCAGCACTGCTGGCGCCACCCCATATGATCCTCGCTTCTAGCTCCCTCCTCCCCGCAGCAAAATGTCAGAAAAAGGATATCGATGCGATCCATCCGCTGTCGGGCCGCTGCCCTAATCCATAGCCATCCGCGTTGCCGCTATTACCAAAGGTGGCAAGACGGCAATCTGTCGTCGTCGTCCTGGTCAGACGCGGTGTGTTGTTGCCTCCCCCCTGGCCGCCACAGGTGTGTGGGATGCAAGTAGTATAGCCGGTGTCGCTGTTGTCTAGACGTAAGGTCGTGAAAGCGTCGTTCATCGTCAAAGGATATGGCGTTTCAAAAAAATTGCTTTGTCCCATACTTCTTCTCCAAATAAGGGGTATTCGGGCAGATGTCTCTCTACCCCAGGCCGACGAGAACACGTTCCGCGCTCTCCTCAGACCCTTCATCTCATCCATGTAGCGTCGTCATCGTCGTCAAAACAGGGCCTGACCGCAAACAGAGCGTGGCGCCTCTCCGCTGGTGAGCGGTCCGTGAGCCTTGCGTGCGGTCGCCATAAACAATTGTACAGATGCAGGAATGCGTCAAATCGCACAAAAAAAAGGAAATCAAGACGGGTGCAACGTAGTGCTTAGTGGTACCTCGACGAGCCGGTTGAAGTAGCACCGATGCGGGCACCGCTGTCGGACGAATCTGGAAAGAAGTTAGTCAAGCTGCAAGGAAGCGAGTCAAGATGACACATACCGCTACCGCGAGCCATGTGCCCGTTGGCTCGACGAGCGCCAAACCCTGTCGAGTTCTCCCACTCGGGGTTGCGTGGCTGCCTGTCGGGAGCGTTCTTCGTGTTGTTGCTTCCGCTTGCGCCAGGGCGCTGGCTGCCAATGGCACCGGCGGTGTTCCGTGCTTGGGCTTGAAGACTGTTTCCGTCAAAGCCTCCAAGGTTGAGGCTGTTGAGACCGCCTATCAACGAATTGCCATTTTCTCGACCGGTGGGAGTTCCTGCATGGCCAGGGTGACCACCAGCGCTCATGTAGTCACCGAAGCGGGCTGAGCCGCCTCCGAGACTGGCTCCAGGAGCTAGGTAGCTGGAGGAAGCCTGCGAAGGGCTTGGCGTGAACGATCTGAGATCAGCGAAACTCTTGGCTGCACGCAGGTTGTTGGGAATGGCCGTGGCGTCTGGGCTGTCAGGGATCTCCAACGTCGGGTTCTGGCGGCCCATCATGTGCGAGTAATTGTTGCTGGCCCCGCGGTGCTCGCGGTCGGCGGCGAAGTCGAAAGTGGCCGCGCGGCTGAGACCACGTTTGTGGATGTCGAGAGGGTTGGCTGCCATGGGAGCATTGATGGTGGGCGAAGGCTGACGCTTCAGCACCGTAAGCTGACGCGAGTCTGCTTCGCCCATGGACTGATGCTCGAGACCCATGTGGTGTGCGAGGATGTGGATCGAGCGGCGGTGTTCGGGGGCCATGCCAGTGGGGAAGACGAGCACCTCGCGTGTCTCATCCCGCTTGAACATGGCCAGCTCGGTGTAGAAGTCGAGGGTTTGGGGGTCGTTGAGGTCCACATCTCCCACCTGGTTGGGTCCGCTTATGTCACGACGAGAGGAAGGCCTGCCAATGTGCGACCCTGCTCGCCCTTGGCTCTGTGACAGTGCGCCTAGCGACTGGATCGAGCTCTGTTGGTGCAGCATGGGGGCGCGGTGTTGCTCCTCGAGTTGACCACGTCTTTCCCTCTTCTCGCGCTCGATGCGCTCACGCTCTGCTTCGGGCAGCATCTTCTTGTATTCCACGCGTAGTTTCCGGCCATGCACATCCATGCCATTCAGGGCCTCAATCACCGCCCGCGTGTCCTCGGCCGACTGAAAGTTTGCGAATGCAAGACCGCGGAAAACACCATTATCGAAGTGGTAGTTGAAGGCATATGGCTGCGGCAGTTGCATTTCGAGCATAATCGACGCCAGGGTCTCCTTTCGCACGGCGAAGGGAATGTTCTTGATGACGATGGCCGTCGGAATGAGTGACTCGGGGTCAGATGGGGAGGATCGGAGGTCACTTTGCGAAGCGTGCGAGCCGAGATGGTCGATTCTGAGGCCGTTATTCATCATGGGGCTGTTAGGAAGGCCAGTGGGAAAGCCTTGCATGTTGCCAGATGGTCCCATGTTTGGATCTGTCCAGGTCTACAATTTGGGTCAGCAAGGGCAAGGGAAAAATGGGCTTGAGCAGGAGAAAACACACCTGGGGCAGGGCGGCCCGCCGATTGACGCTGCGCTGCCTGCTGGGTCCATTCACAGCACCGTTGACTGTCGCGACGCCGGCACCGTTGTAGTTCCATCCTGGTTGCGGGCTGTGGCTATCAAGGAGATAGCTTGGGATGTTGCCGGACATCGTTTCCATGCCACCGCGGTGGAAGGAGCCATTCCTGTCGGGCGCGCCGTACAAGGCAGATGATCCCAGGGGCGCATCAAAAGGTCGCTGCGCCTGACGAGAGAGCGAATGGCCACCAAAGGGGCCAAAGTTATGGCGCGTGCCGGGGGAACGGTTTGCGGGCGTACCGTAGTCGAGGTAGCCGATATCCTGGGGTGGTTGTGCCATCGCTGTAGGACAAGATTTCTGTGCGGTTGGTCGAGATGGCTGGAGGAAAAGGTGGCTTTGAGGGTACGTAGGAATATCGCGCGGGCGGATCAAAAATGGTAAATGGAGTCGCTCGGGCCGGTCCACCACATGGACAGTGGCAGTGTTTCCA
Source organism: Emericellopsis cladophorae (assembly GCF_022114955.1). NCBI lineage: Eukaryota > Fungi > Ascomycota > Sordariomycetes > Hypocreales > Bionectriaceae > Emericellopsis > Emericellopsis cladophorae. The sequence goes on from NW_026250945.1 coordinate 275,864, forward strand.
CAGCTGGAGCGGTGTACGATGCGGCAGAGACGTCCCAGCAACAAGTAAGTAGTAGTAGTAAGTAGTCAAGCGACAATCCAAAATCGTGCTGTGACGACCAGAGCAATATAGCCGTGTTCCAACTTTTTCTTCGAATTCGAAGTGTAGACCGCGGCGTCAAACTAAATCGATATAGCTGTATACTCCACAATCTCGCGCGGCCGGTACGATGGTCGAGTGGTGGGAATCGTGAGCCAAAAGGCAGAGCTTGAAAGTCGTTGCAAGACGCCAGACGCAGTCCAGGCTCTCGCGATCAAGTCACGACGCAGTCGCAAGAGGGCGGCAACGGCAACAGTGGCGTGGGTGAGGCAGGTCACGTCGACAGCCAGGTTGCTGCTGCTGGTGTGTGAATGGTCGGTTGGCAGGTTGTTTGGCGTACGGCTTGCGGTTGTTGGAGATGCCGATGTCTGTGGCGGTGCGGTGGCTAGTCTAGCAAATCAGGTCGAGCCTTTTGAGGAGCGAGAAGGGTATCAGGATCTAGGTAGGTAGGTGTGGATGGACGGGCGGGAGAGGGGAGAGCCCTGGTGTTCGTCGTCACGTGGAATCCTTTGCGTGGTCTGTCCGTCTGCAAAGGTCGGACCCGACTCGTGTGTCGTGAGAGTCGGTTGAGGAGAGAATAGGCGGGAGGGAGGAGGATGGGGGAGCGGTTCGTGATGAAGAGAAAAGAGAAGGGGACTGGCAGGCGAGCGATGAGGAAAGGGATGGACTGGACGGGAGAGGCCTGGCGTTGGGAAAATTGAGGCGCTGGGGCCTTCCTTCACTGCCAGCCAGCCAGCCAGGCCTGGGATAATTCAGAACGCTCGAAGCTTGAGCTGGGCTGGACTCTGGAGGGGAGCAGGAGAGGAGAGGGGCCCTGTGATTGGCTTCCAGGGTCCAGGAAGGAAAGGGGAGCAGCTCACACTGCACTAATTACGGTGGGGGCGCTTTCAGTTGGGCGCAGATTTCAGTGGCATCCGCCTGCCAATGACCCCGGCGGGGGTTCCGCCTACAGGGGAGACACGCACCGGGCGGGACTCTAGTTAGGTGCCAGTCAGGCCCTGATGCAAAATAAGGTGCCACCCAAGTACCCAAGTCCAGTCACGAATGGAATTAGGGGTTCAACTGAAAGTGCCTGGTCAAAGCGCCTTTCCACTGTCCCGTCGCCAGACGTCTGCACTGGTCCGCTGCAAACCGTCCAGCCGTCGGTTCAATCAGCTGACAATAAATGGTTGGACCTCATCAGACGCGCGCGGACCACGACCCTTATTACGAGCGCATGTTACTCACCTGTTGAGCTGTGCGGTAAAGTAAGGAGGTCTCGTCCGTGGATCTCAACTTATTGCTGATGAACGGGATGACGGAGGACAGTGTGCAAGTGCCCTTGGATGCACGGTCCATCAAACATGCGAAACCGCACATCATCCGGCGAGATCAAGCCTGCATATGCGGTTGCATGTCGACGCATCAGATCCCGGTTCGACTCACAAGTAGACTCATGCAGTATCTGCGCAATCGATCCCACTGAGCTTCTGAACTAGCTCTTGTCGTTGAAGGCTCGGGTCCAGGAGGCAGCTGCTCGCCAGGGGGAGACTGCACTCATCACGTTGAACTTTCGGTGCCGAGGGGCAGGAGAAGTGGGGATGCACCTGTCTGGTACAGTGCTCTGCACAGTGCCGAGGCCACCGCCGAGTACCCGGTGGAGACTCCATCTTCAGGGGCCTCTTCGTCACATTACGTAGCATATTACCTACGGCGGGCAAACATGGGTACCAATAATTATAATCACTCTGTGGCTTTCTATGAGCACGTCGTAAAGGGGTTTTTGGACATTACAAGTTTCACCGGTGATTGTACGGAGTACACTTATCGATGCCCTGTTCATGAATGTGGCGCACAAAGCAACCACCAGCAATGATATGGAATGTAGAATGGGAAAGTCTCGACTTCGCCAGCCGTGGCTCTATCTAACGTGCTTGAAATCTTGCCAAGGTTTGCTGCGCGTAATGTTTTGTAATAAAACTTTCTACACCCATCACTTCAGCACGGGCGTCTTGATGGCTTGTCGAGCTGAAACAATGAGAAGCTCTCGTGGTAACACTATGTTTATGCGTTTCACGATACCTGGCGTGCTACGGAAAGAGACTCAACATCACAGGGTTCTACAGTACACGAGCCATAATTGTGTATGCACTGCCCAAAATATAAAATGGGTTTGTCACTCTCGCAGTCACGTCCTTCTTCCTGGCAAGCAAACATGTGTGGCGAAATAGTGCCTGACTTGCTCCAGCTCAGTGCAGCAGACTGGATCGTGCGCGCCACATTATGTAAGGGTGGGCAACGTAGCAGTCAATCGTTTCAAAAGCGGCCATCACTGGCAAGATCTAACAATGATTTCTGATAGATAGTGCTCCTGACCACGATGTCTTGGGTATCACCATCTCAATGTTTGCTGCGGCGGTTTCTCCCGCTAGTCAATTGGTGTCCCCAATCGTCCCAACGCCAGACGCGGCCGGCGACGGCCCGGCCGCGGAGGGGTTAGTCTGCTGTAATCAGCTAGCACCACGGTAGTCGCAAACCATGAGATCGTCGCCGGGGCAATGCGTCATGGCAAACCCCCTGATCGACCGTTGTTCGTGCGCACCGACGATTGTCTGCCCGCGATGCCGACTGGATTGGCCACCAGACCACTTGTTTTAAAAAGGATCAACTTGAATTAGTCTCAGCTGGACATGGAACTTAGTCCAGTCATCAGACTAAAGCCACTCGCACCACGTGGCGCATGTCTCGGGGTGTCGAATGTCACGGTAGCCGTGCAGGGATGGGAATTTCGCTGTCTGGCGGTCACAGACTCACAAGTCGAAAAACCAAGACTGGCATTCAAACACTCGCCTCTGAGAGCCTTAGCCTACACGAAGACGGGAATTTTTAGTCATGCTAATTTGATTTAACCGAAATGTGGTTTTGAGCTGTTGCTAACGTCAAGAGCACAGTACCAGGTAGTTCTATGCCATCTCATGCTTTGCAGATCTAGTTACTGCCTACCCTGGACTCATCTCCAGCAAGGTTGATCAGTCTCGTCTCATGGTTCTGGTGTGCTCGATCGGCTCAGTAGCTTTGAGAAGCAATTAAATTATAGTACCTTCAAAAAGCATCGGCAAGTCCCGAGTCGATGCTTGAAAGCGGTCAAAGTCAGAAGAAGCAAGCTGCATATTCCAATCTGCGGTCAGGGGCCCAACGTACTTTCTTGTAATGATGTCTGAGCCACCTGCTGCCCACACGTAATCCAAGACCGTCAAAGACTTCTATCCAAGGCCCGCGTGAGACAATGACGTAGGGCGCACGGAGCGTCCTCTTGCGCTACGAAGCTTTCATGTCCTCCACAGTGTTTGCAAAACATTGGCCTTTCGATCACCTGCAGTCGCACTTTACAGGTGCGATGCCTTATCATTTCGAAATAATGTAGCGCCAGATCGAAGAGCTAGAAAAAAAATTCGAGACAATACGCCTATCTGCGTATGCCGTGCCTATATACCAGGCGATTAATATGTCAGACGCGGCGCATTCGCAGTCTTGGCGCAGATCACAGCAGCTGTGTGGACTGGGCATCATTAACTCAGCTCAGAGCTAGCAAAGCAAGGCGCGGAGATCGCTGCCAAGACAGGCCCAGCTTCAACCGTAAATGCCGCCGAATCTGAATCTAATCCAGAGCTGATGACGGCACTAGGGGATGTCTGTTGGGATATGGAATGCAGACCCGTTGAGGGGCTCAGACGGACCTGACGCTATATAAAAACGCCGTGGGAGACGCATTTTCGAAAGTTAGAACGATGTGTAAATATCTGGCATCGCTTTTGACGACATACTCAAGTACAATGACTGTTCTCGTGACTGGGGTTAGTACCACCACCAGACACGAACCATCCGCCAGAGTTGACAAAAGTGTGCACATAGGGGGCAGGATTTCTCGGACACCACCTCGTCAAGCTGCTGCTGGAAGAGGGCAAGGAAGTCGTCGTATTCGATAACCTGTGGACGGGTTCGGCGAAAAATGTCCGTCACTTCGAGCAGCATCTGGGCTTCACATTCGTGCAGTAAGTCGCTTGATGCCAACGATGCCCATGAATAGAACGAGTTCCAGGACTAACACTGGAAAAGTTGCGACATCAGAGAACGACTGCCAGACGTCGGGCACGTCGAGCAGATCTACCATCTAGCCTGCCCAGCAAGCCCGGATCGTTTCGAAGAGAGTCCTGTGGAGATATTGGAGACCTGCTTTCAAGGCACCAAGAACATCTTCGACCTAGGTGTCAAGTGTGGCGCTCGCGTGCTCATCGCAAGCACATCAGGTAGGCACCAAGAAGTAAAGACGTCGCGACAAGGTCATCCTACTAAGTCATGTGTAGAAACATACGGAGATCCGTTGACAAGCCCTCAGTCTGAGCAGTATCGAGGCAACGTGAACTGCTTCGGGCCAAGATCATGCTACGACGAAGGGAAACGCATCGCGGAGTCCCTAGCTTACGCTTACCATCACAAGCACGGACTCCAAGTTCGTGTTGCGCGGATATTCAACGCCTATGGGCCGCATATGCAGCTCCATGACGGGAGGGCCGTGCCCAACTTCATTTCTTCTGCTATGGAGGGCCATTCGATCGTTGTGTATGGTGACGGGAATTCCACGAGGTGTTTTCAGTATGCCTTGGATTGTGTCGAGGGCTTGCATCGACTTATGAATAGCGACCACGACTTACCGGTCAACATTGGGAGCGACGTCGAGATGCCGATCGGCCTGATTGCGGACATGGTCGCCCGAGTGGTCGCGGAAAAGATGGGACACGCAGACTGCGTCGACGTGACGTTTCTGCCGCAGCGAGAAGATGACCCGACGCAGCGACAACCTGATATTGGATTAGCGAAGAGAGTGCTGGGCTGGGCCCCGAAAATTGAGCTCGAGGAAGGCCTTGATAGGACGGTCAACTGGTTTCTTGCAGAGAAAGTGGTGGCCAGTGGCTCGAGGAGAGCAGTGGGCGGTGCTATCACACCTGGTCGGCTGTGATGGGACATGATATGGTCGGCAAAGCGAAGAGGGCGTGGAATTCCACCCAACAAGGGCGATACAGCACTTTTGTGAAAACAGGCCAAGGAATGAAACGGAGAATTATTATGAGATCTGTAACGTAGATTAATACAACGTAGTACGATGACGAAACACATTGCCCATCCTTGGTCGCAACTTTCTCACCTTGGTGGTGTCTCACCGATGCCAGTTGGCCCAAGGCACCACGAACCTACCTCTGCTCAACCGCCCAAGACTTCTTGAGCATTTACTCGTTGAACTATGGCCAACGACACTCAGGCCTTGACAGGTGCTCGGCGAAGCCGTTTGGCTGGCCGGTGTTCACTTGAACTACCAACTCCACCGGTATCACCGCTGTCACGCGTGCGCTTGCACGTTCTCGCGGGAGGGAATCTATTCCCTTGTCCCGAATGGACTTGAGCGTCTACAGGGGAAGGGTTGTCGTGTGCCACCTGGGCTACCCAGTTGGAGAATGCCGCGGTCAAAGCGGGCGTCGAGATTTGCGAACTCTCTCCGTCGACTTCGACGTCAAGTATATGTCGAATCTCTAGGGCTCCTTGTTCGTTCACGCCGCACACGGTGTACGCCGTGGCTGTACCTGCGTCCAGCGGGAAGGCATTGCTCCTGTTGCATGTTTCCCAATATTTGGCGTTGGCCGTGGCGAGCGCAACGGCAGTCTTAGGATGACCAAAGGTTTTACCACCGAAGCCGGTCATCAACTCGCTCAGCTTTGCACGGAGCTTGTATCTCTTATGACCAGGCTTGGGCATTGCCGGAACGAGAGAGTCGGATCGTTCGAAGGGATTGGCAGGAACACTTCGCTGGGCTGGGCCAAAAGTAGCATGCGGCTCCAATAAGCTCCTGGCCTCCCGAATACCGAGCTCATTTGCACAGACAATCTTGTAATAAAGACAAATCCACTCCACTGACTTGGCAAGAGACAATCCCGTGCCAAATGGCAGGGCGTCGAACACAGCCACACTGTTAGGGACCCAGTCATGGACCGGGATAGAGGCCGTCTCCAGGGGATAATTGGCATGGTCGTGGTCACGAAGATTAAAGTCCTTGACGACGATATTGTCATCGTCAGCGCGGTACTCCGTTCCACCTACGCGGTGCCGCAAGGTGTTGGTTACCCAATGAATGCCAATCAAACCGCACTCCCAGGAGCCAGCCTGAAGGCTGACGGCGGGCGCAAAGTACTGAAAGTGGTAGGGAAACCCCAGACGATCCCAGAACTGAGCCCATCTATGCACAGCAGCCTCGACACGAGTCTCTCGATCTGCCTCGACAGCATCAAAGATGTACAAGTGTCCAGCCTCGCGGTCGAAGATGGTCATCATCCAGTGCATCTCAAACTGACAGATGGGAACCACAATGTAGCGGTTTCCGTGGATGCGGGTACGCATCTGATGCTCCCAGCCAGGTTCCGTGGAGCCGAAGCAGAACGCGCCCTCGAACATCTCCATGCCGAACGCGGGCACCCATTGCTTTGCGAAATGATGGCTGGCCCGGGAATCATGCTTGATCATGCGGGAGGAAGGAGGACCACAGATTGACCAGGCCTCAAGCCAAGCCATGCTCTGATGCATGCCGTAGGAAATGGTGGTGAGGAGCTGATGAATCTCCGAGCTGTCCAGGTAATAAGGACGCCGTCGATCGCCAATAGTGTACATGAGGATGCCATGCAGAATGGCGGCGTGATCTAACCACACGGAATCCTCATATTTGTGCAAGTTGTCGTTTCGAGGATCTGTGGGGTCTCGGGTCCTCTCATTTTGAAAGGGAGGCATGGGCTCTAGTTGGGGATACGCGCGTCGCACCTTGTCACGAATGGCGGCTCCTTCATCGTTAATCGGGTGATTAGCACGGGGCCACCAATGGACTCGACGCTTGTGGAAGCGTTTCTCATGACGATGCTCGCCTCCGGCGTCGTGATCTTGGGGCCATTTAGTGCGAGGAAGGAACTGTGGCAGCTGCGCAGGACCATCTGCAAGATTCTCCTGAAGATTATGAAAATGGCCAAGTCCATTCCCATACACGCGTCCACGGAGAGCTGATGTTTGTCGCCGAGTGGCTGTGTTTGTGGTTGCCATCTTAAATGCAATGTATAGTGAGAGATCACGGAATGATACAGTCGGTCCAGTTGAAGTAGACACGGGTAATGCGAGGACAGTATTGAAATCCAAGAGCGCGCAATGGGGCCAGCAGCCGCGTGATCTATAGAACATGGACGGCAGACGTCCATCTCTCTGGGACAACCATCTCAACAAAGACCAACACTGCGGACAAGGGCGGACTTGCTCGCCGGGTCTAAGCTGAAGCGACCAGGTTTTTGTTGCTCAAAATAGCGAGCTCGGACAAGGAATCTTGCGCAAAGGGAAACGGGCTATACGTGTAGATCATGAAGTTGTGATGGCCTCCCATTGTTTCGTCGACGACATTGTGCGGATCTTGTCGCCGACTGCTCGAGGAGCGAACGCGCTGTTCTAGCCAACCATTGCGGAAGTGGGCTCACAATGAGCGAACGTGCGTGAGTGACAACAAAGGAAGCGGAAGAGGAAGAGTAAAGAGCCGTGATGCAGGATGCGACAATGTATTCGCGTGATTAGCGAAGCCATCTTGTCTGTCCTTCACAGGAGCTGTTGTTGAAGGTGGCCGGGCACGGCATGCATAACCAACGCTCGAATTGATGATGTCTGCATCTGTGGCTTGACAATGGGCAGTGAGTGGCTGAGGCGCACGTGACGTGAAGGTAAATTGCGTTGCAGAGAGACCTCAAACTCAGACGAACACGATGATATGGTCGCAGCAAGCCAACCATGCCACAGTCTGAATGAAGTTCTCAAGACATGGCATTGCAGCAGAGGCATGCTACCAAACATGGCTCATTACCTTTCTCTCTCAAGTTTGTTGCACAGCATCCCTTGGACAGGCTGGTGCGTCCGCCCGGTTGAGGTGGCAATAGTCAGGTCAGTATGGTCCAGGCGCAAGAAGTCTTGAGCTTGGTAGATTGCATTCACTGATTGAGTCTATCTCAGTACAGTCCATCAGAATCTTTCAGAAACCTGAGAGAGATGGACTGGTGCACTGCCATGTTGCCCTTCGTCACTCTGGACCTTCTGATACCTGCCTTCGTCACACAACGAGGGGACTGGAGCTTACCTAACCACGTCTAGCGCGCAGCTTCAACGACAGAATACGCTAAAACGAATGCGGAACTAGCGCGATCCTAGCAAACAACAACAAATCAGGCGACCGTTCCGGGTTGCTGCAACTGCCTGAGGGCCCTGCTGCGGGAGGTGCAGCACGCCCAGCCTGCCCAGCGCAACTTTGGAAGGCTTTTCTCCCATTCCACTGCATCGCAAACAAAACAGCCAACCCGCCACCAACATCACCACATAGTATCTGCACGAGGCGAACTCGAAAACAACCGACTCCTCGCGCTCCAACAGATTTATCGCGTTTATCATCTGCGTCGCGCCGTAGATCACGTCACGAGTCGATCAACCCGAATTTTTCCCCACCCGATCCTCGACGAATTCATCAACATGCCTGGCGGTAAGGGCAAGTCCTCGGGCGGCAAGAGCTCTGGTGGCAAGACCGGTGCCGAGGGTTCCAAGAAGCAGATGAGCCATTCCCAGCGCGCTGGTTTGCAGGTGAGTCAGATCGACCTATTTGCTGCCTGGACCACGTCTCCGACCATAGGCCTTGCGTCCCGCCCGCTTCGACAATGTCGACGTGGAGGATAGCGACAAGAAAGGTGCGAGTCTTACGTCCTCGCTCTCCTCGCTCTGAGTCACCCAACGCAGGCCTCGGCGGCGACGGTTGTCCTTTGGCGTGCGCGGGGTGGGGTCCATCAAGTGGACAGCGCGGCGTTCACACTCTGGCACACGATGCTCAATGACGCGCCAACTCGCTTCCCATCCCACCCCAAGTGTCGGGGCGAAGGCGACCATCTCTGGCCGTATCTCACGCGTCAGACTGTACCAGTCCCGCTAATATGGATGTCTAGTTCCCCTGTGGTCGTGTCAAGCGTTTCCTCAAGCAGAACACCCAGAGCAAAATGCGCGTTGGCGCCAAGGCTGCTGTCTACGTTACCGCCGTTCTGGAGTACTTGACAGCTGAGGTGCTCGAGTTGGCCGGCGTAAGTCATTCCGGAGGGCGCACACGGCCCACCTCTCTTTCCTCCAAGCGCTAACACGTGTGCTCCTAGAATGCCGCCAAGGATCTCAAGGTCAAGCGTATCACGCCTCGCCACCTCCAGCTCGCTATCCGCGGCGATGAAGAACTCGATACCCTCATTCGCGCCACCATCGCCCACGGTGGTGTCCTGCCGCACATCAACCGTGCGCTACTACTCAAGGTCGAGCAGAAGAAGAAGGCGAAGCTCACCGAGGAATAATCGAGGCACTTTTGCTTTTCTCGATTTGCTTTGATTATTGTAAGGGTTGAAAGGGGCGCGCATTTTGGTTCTGTTACTTGTGTGGGACAGCTGTGAAGACGAGGTAATCTCTTCCCAGATGGGAGTTGCGAGCAACGAGTGACTGCAGGGAGGCTTGCGCGGGCGTCATCCACCGCGGGGACACCTGGATTCGTGTCGACCGACACTCGGGTCCGGTCACGTGGTAATCCATATTCAAGTTCAAGTATGATGCAAAGTATAGTAATGAGAATGGTTGTGGCTTGCGTTCTGTTCTGTACGTTATGTTTTGTCTAACGAGCAAGACAGTTGAAGGGAGACGCATTTTCGTGATCCGGCATCCTCTCGACTAGTTGCTGCTGCCACAAGTTGGATGTGTGGCGCCAGTCGTGCCGCGCACGCGTTTTCCTGCTTCCTGAGCGTGTTCCGCAGCTAGCACAGTACATTGACTGGGGTAATCGCAGTCCTTCTCACAGTGATGCGAGCCTCTAGCAAGATTGTGCAGTCGAGCCCGCTCATGAGCCTCCGCGACGCGTCGTAGGGGCGGAGGACTCGATGTCCTGCCACCGATGCGGGCGCTGATGCTGTAGATCTCCATCTCCGGATGTACCACGCCTGGTTCCATGGCTTGAATAGCTTGGAGCCGTCGCCACTTGTTGCGCCTTGCCCATGCGGCATAGTCAAACTGCGTTGCGGAAGCTCGTATCTTCCTGGTAGGCCGCCCGCGGTAGGGTCTCCCGCACTGCAGGCAGTAGAGGGTGACGCCAAAGCCGTAGCTGATGCCGCATTTACATTGCCAGCGCCAGCTTCTGGATGCAACGGACGGCGGCTCGGAGAGGTATTATGGCTCCTCTGACGTTGATCGTTTGTACATGGTAATAAGCCGGTCTACAGTGGAATGGCTTGGCGATGTCAATAGCTCCGTGTGAGATTATTACCTTCGCAATGTAGTAGTTTAAATCGAGAACGATTCATGGTCAAGAGATTAGCCCATGGATCTGTCATTCTCTGTCAATCGTTGTTCGTGAACTGGTGGCCTTCAGAGTTCTGAGCCATCCTTTGGCTTTGAGGCGCGGCTCTTAGACCTTTTGTTGCTACGATCTGCTATGATGAAAACAACGTGACAAAGAACATGACAAAGTCCAAGTGCATTATTCAGAACTAGGAATCAATTGTCTGAACCAATAAGCCAATTGTATGGCAAAGTTCAGCATCACTGTCCTGCCGTCAAACCTCGCAAAACGGCATGAATCTGTGACAAATCCCAGCAAAGACGACTGACAATGATTACAGACCATGCCCGTCTATCTCCTTGTCCGTCCAGTCCCAGAGCTTGGCAGCGAGCTCATTGTCAGCCGCCGCCTTCTCCAGGAGTCCCTTTACGCCAATAGGTTCGTAGTAAGCCCCATTGTCAAGCTTCTCGTCCACCACAGTCATGGCCCACAGCTCGTGCTTGACTCCCTCACTCAGTGGCACCACGTGCTTCGGCGCAACTTCTTTCTGCAGGTACACAACAAAGTCGTCGCCAGGCTCACGCGAGTACAGTTCGGTGTCCGCCTCTCCAGGATGCAAGGACACAATCTTGAGGGTGGGATGGCGCTTGGCAAATTCGCGGGCGTATAGAACGTTGGCCAGCTTGCTCTGCATATAGCGCTGCATACTCGCGAGGCCGGCGTCGGGAGTATGGAGTGCGTCGAAATTGATGACCGGCTGCTCGAGGTATTTCCATCCTACGGAGCTGATGCTCAGGACTCGGGAGGGGGTCCCGGTGGACGTGCTGGTCGCTTCAAGCAAGGGTGTAAGAAGCTTGAGAAGAAGGGCGTGGCCGACGTGATTCACGCCCATGGTAATTTCATAGCCTTCTTCAGTTAGGCCGGCAGGCGCTCCCAGAATGCCGGCATTCAAGTTCAGAACATCCAGCCTGTCTGTCTGCGACATGACAGTTTGGGCGGCTTGCTTGATGGATGCAAAGCTTGCCAGATTGAGGTGCACCAAGGCTACTCTCGTACCCTTTGTGGCTGTAGCTTTCACTTGCTCCAGAGCAGCCTGGCCGCGGGACTCGTCGCGCGATGTCATGAGGATGAGAGCTGGGCTGTGCTTCGTTAGGTCTATTGCAGCCTGCTTGCCGAGGCCGGCGTTGGCGCCTGTGATTAGGATGACCTTGCCATTGAGGGCGGGAATGTCGACGGAAGGGTCGAATGCAGTAGACATGATGAAATTGCAAGTGAGTGGTCTCGTGTGATAAAGCTGGACGCTTGTGTGTCCAGAGCTGAACCTCTACTTATAGGCCCTTGGGAGAGGCGGCGGCATCATCTGAGAGCCCGTTGTTGTCCGGGATATCGCTGCCTAGTATGTCACTGTCCCTATATGGAGATGTGCTTCGCAAAACTGAAGCTCCCATTTGCCTAACGAGTGGACATCTCAAATTCCAGAGCGTCTTACACCTCGTAGCTTGCAGTATGCCCTGGACCCTCGGGCCGGACCGAACCAATAGAGTGCCAGCAAATGCGACGCCAGCTACCCGATGGGGACATTGGCAGACCCCGGAACATCTTGCCATGCTTTCTGAATAGGATTGTATTCTCGCAAGATAGCGTCGTTTGCCGTATAGCGCGTTCCTGGGATGCATCTGATGAAGGTCTTGTCGTGGCGACCGTTGGGCAGCGTGACCTGCACATGCCTCAACCTCGACTCGCACGGGGCAAAGCAACTTCTGGCTTCATCAGCAGAGGGCGCCGAATGAGGCGCAAAGTTGTCCTTGTTCTTCAATGTTGGATCCAAGACCTGTTCTTCAAGGCGCATAACCTCAGCCCCTATCGTGGCCGCCAATTGGGCATCCCAAATCCCCTCTTTGCTCGGTATAGTGCTGAGCAAGCGAACAGCATGCAGCCTGATCCGGTGAGCGCGACACTTGATTGCTGTAAAGTACAACGGCGGTATCCAGCCCTTGTCCGAGGTGAAAGGCGCTACATCTGGTCTATGCGCAAAGGGGGAGTCGCCTAGACAGTCTGACGCGATGCACTGATGCAACGCAATTGCTTGGTCGACAATCTCCAGAAAATCGTTTGTGTGCTGATCGAAAACATTCTCAGTGTCAGCCAGACATGTGCTAGCCATGATGAATGCCATGTGATAGTACAGCTGCAGGATAGTGTACATGATGCGGCCGATTGGTCCCATGGAGGCCAGCAACGACGACCTGGACACATCGCAGACGTGTTTCCAAGCTATAAGCTGGGTCAGAAGAAGCTGCTGTCTACATGCCATGACTTGAAGAGGCTGGGGACTGGCCTCTGAGCAATGTTCCCGCTCGCCAGCCAATTGTCCAATCTCATGTTGCAGCCAATCCAGACGCTTCCTTGCATCCCCCATGGTCTTGAACAACACGGGTAGAGGATACATATCGAGACCTTGCTGGACTTGATGGAGAAAACGGGTGCCCTGGCCCAGCAGATTAGACTGCAGGTTGAGTTTCGCAAACGTCTCCAGCAGCCATGTGTCGGCCGGGTCGCGAGGTGCCTTCAGGTCAATGGCGACACTTTGCCCTGCGAGCTGCCCCAGAAGTTTCATACCATTCTTCAAATGCTCGTTGCCCGTACGATACCTGCCACGGATGAATTCCAGACAGACAAAGACCATGCATGCGATGAGCGCCACGCGAATGGACGATCTGCTCTGATTGACAAAGTGCGGTGCAAGCTGACGGATTGACTCGCTATAGTGTCGCAAGATGAATTGTTCTTCCTCGTCGGGGGAGTCCGTTGCGACATCCTGAGAGTCCCCTTCGAGGCTTTCCTTCTTGTGGGCCAAACCAAGAGCCAGGACCGCGTGAAGCACGGCAGGTTCCTCAAAGCTGGCGCCCAGAACAACAGTCTCCCAGAAGACGGGTTCAAAGGGCCCCGGGATTTTCTTGGCGGTGCGCGAGCGGAACCACTCGAAGCAGCAGTGCTCATCCTCGCCGGGGGCGTCGACGAAGAGGGGGAACGGGTTTCGCTTCAGGGCCAATCGACCATCCGTGAGGTGGGTGGGTGTGTTGCTCCCACCGCCCCAGATCCCGTAGCCATCGCACTTTCTGCCCGTTGAGACGCACTTGTGGCACGCAGGGCGGCCTTCGTCGCATTTCACCCGGCGGATCCTGTCGTACTGGTCAGTGGACGCGGTTTGTGGTCCTTTGCGTTGGCGCGGACTGACTTGCACGTGCGACATCCAGACTTGACTTTTGGACCAGAGCGTCCGACTCCAGCCTTAATTGCCGATGGACCAGTTGCTTCTGCCATGTTCATGTTCACTTGGACAGCTGGAGCCTGAGATGCTGGTGATTGAAAGCGGTTCAGACACAAGTTGCAAGGTACATGTGCTGAGAGTAACAATGTCCCCGAGCCATCCTGGTGAGTGGGGTGAGAACTCGGGTGTCGAGAAGGACCTGGGGGGCATCATGCACAAGGCGTTGAACTGGAGCTGAAGGTGCTGACGAGAGCACAAACGAGGGTTCAGCATCCTTCCTGTTGGGTTGCCGTCATTCGCAGGGTCGGGTTTTTGGTTCTCTGATTGGTTGACGCGCTTGGAAGGCGGACCTCGTCCACTGTGGACTACCCGAGTCCAGGGTCCTGGTATCGTTAAAGTATCAAGGGGAAGCGAATGGATAATCCCTTCGGGTTTGTCATAGTGCTTGGTTGGCAACAAGTCAAAGCACCTAAGGTGGTTTGTTTTTCCCGGCCCATGTCTCACTCGAATACTGTGCCGCTTATTGTTGTGTTACGCAACTACAGACCGAGTAGGTGTAAAAGAAGCAATGTGATGGACGCAAAACTTCCTGTCTCTTATGTAGATTGCTGAAGGCGTTGAGAAGCATGTGGTAGTTCTAAGTTTCGTCACCAAGCTCACAAGTGCAGCACTGAGCGCAATTGGCTCCCAAAGCTTTTTTATGTTTGTTTGATGGCTATCATTGACGTTGTTGCCATTGATTCCCAGTGATCAATGATCCAGGGGAAGCTTCAACAATACCGGAATTCGAGGAGTGAATCGAAGAATCCCACAGCGCTATCGATTGCCGTATCTTATCAGCCCCGCTAAAAAAATCCCAACCTCCACCACCTTGGTGCTTCCTTCCCACTGCGCTCCCCGCCATCAACATCCCCATTCACGGCTCTCCAGAAGTCGTACATTTTCAATCCAGCCCTTGCCCAGCATGCCGAAACGCAAGGTTGCGGCGCTCGAGAAGATCGATGCCGATTTGTGAGTCTCACGACGACGAACACTTCCAGAGTGAGCTCGCCACTGACACTTTTGCAGCCCGAGTCTGCAGAACAAGATCCGTCGCGATCCCAAGTCGTACGTGGACGACTTTCGAAGACAATGGGACCAGTACGAGTCACAGCGTGAGATTTTCCTCGTAGCGCCGACCACGGCGACGGCCGAAGCGACGGAGCATTTCGAGAACTTGGTCAACCTGATTGCGCACGTTGCCGACTGCTACCCCGAGGCGACGGCTACCTTTCCCGATGATCTGAAGACGATGCTATCGCTACACCACGCCGTCCTGGGCTCCGAGCTACGAGAGAAGCTGGTGGGGAGTTTGATCATTCTGCGACGCAAGGAGATCATTGACACGGCCAACGTCCTCACCTGCCTCTTCCCCATCCTCGTGTCCTCCCCGAGCAAGACCTTCCGCGCACAGCTCTTCTCCAAGATCCTCAACGACATGCGCAACTCCAACGCGCGCTCCATCAACCACCCCCTCAACCGCACGATCCAGACCGTCCTCTACAACCTCGTGACCGCCGACCGCGCGTCACCGCGCGCCATCTGGGCCATCAAGCTGACGCGTGAGCTATGGAAGCGCCAGATCTGGACAGACGCCAAGCCCGTCGACGTGATGAAGGAGGCGTGCTTGTCCGAGAACGAAAAGGTCGTCGTCGGCGGCGTGCGCTTCTTCCTCGGTGGCGACAAGGAGCGCGAAGAGCTCGAGGACGAGGAGAGCGACGACGACGTTGACCTATCCAAGATCAAGCATCAGATGACAATCAACAAGAAAAGCAGGAAGCAAAAGAAGCAGTATAGCAAGGCCGTGGACAAGCTCCACAAGCAGGAGCAGAAGAAGCACAAGCCGCATCCCCTCAACTTCTCCGCGCTCCATCTGCTGCACGACCCGCAGAGCTTTGCCGAGGAGCTCTTCTCGAGACATCTGCAGAGCACCAAGAACAAGCTCAGCCTGGACACCAAACTACTGGTCCTGCAGCTGGTGACCCGCCTGATCGGTCTGCACAAGCTCACTGTGGTGACGCTGTATTCGTGGTTCATCAAGTTCCTTACGCCGAGGCAGCAGTCCGTCACGTCGTTCCTGGCGTCGCTAGCGCAGGGCACGCACAACCTCGTGCCGCCCGACGCGCTCGAGCCACTGATACAGAAGATTGCCAACGAGTTCGTGTCAGAAGCGGCCGCGAACGAGGTGGCCGCGGCGGGTCTCAACTCGATCCGCGAGATCTGCGCGCGACAACCGCTGGCCATGACCGAGACACTTCTCCAGGATCTGATACAATACCGCAAGAGCAAGGACAAGGGCGTGATGATGGCGGCCAAGGGTCTGCTGTCGCTGTTCCGCGAGGTGGATCCGGAGTTGCTGAAGAAGAAGGACCGTGGCAAGGATGCCACCATTGCACTCAAGGACGGGTCACTGCTGATCCGGAAATTCGGTCATGAGGACACGGGCGAGATTGAAGGCCTTGACCTCTTGGAAAAATGGAAGGAGGAGGAGAAGAAGCGCAAACGTGTCGAGAAGGGCTTGCCCGAGGACGCGGACAGTGACGAGGAGGATGTGGCCAGCGAAGATGACGGGTGGGAGGTCGACTCGGACGATAGCAGCGACTCGGGTGGCTGGATCAACGTGAGCGATGACGAGGAGGAGGCGCCTGCGCCCAAGAAGCGCAAGGCTGGCGAGGAGGATGGCGTTGATCAAGAGAACGGCGGTCAGAAGGAAGAGGACAAGGCGGAGGAGCAGCGGCTGTCCAAGCTGGCCACGACGACGATCCTCACGCCCGCCGATCTCGCCAAGCTTCAGGAGCTCCGGGCGGCGGCTGCAGTCGACAGAGCCATGGGCCGCAACCGCAAGAAGGACGACGCGAACGCGAGCCGACACCAGGACGACGGCCTCACGGCGGAGCAGATCGAGGCGCCGGCCAAGCTGCGCAAGCTGACCAAGGAGGAGCGTGTGGCGCTGGCCAAGGAGGGCCGCCCAGACCGCAACGAGCACAAGTCGACACAGGCCATCAACAAGTCGAAGAAGGAGGCGGCGGGTAAGAGCACGAGCAACAAGGAGAAGGCGCGCAAGAAGAACTTCCTCATGACGCTGGGCAAGGCCAAGAGCAAGCAGAAGCGAAGTCTGGTGGAGACGCGCAAGGTGCTCAAGGCGCACGTGGAGAAGAGTACGAGGGGCGGGCGGCGGAGGAACGGTGCCTAGGGGCCGTGATGGGAGCGGAAAACGCTCAAGGGCGGCACCAGATGGGGGGAGACAACGATAATAGAAACCAGTTTACCGAGCGGGCATACCTTTTCACGTTGATTTGCTCGTCCATGAGCCAGGGCGATGTCGGCGCGTCCTTCAAGCCTCCACCGTCTGCTGGCCCGACCTGCATGCGGTAGCTACACAGACCCTACGTGGCACAGGTGATTGACTGGCACCGTCTGCCGCCCTTCTCCCAAGGAGGGGGGAGGGCGCCGTCACAACTCACCAGAGCCGTATAAAGAGCGGCGACGGGACGCGCCATGGCTCTCTGTCTCTCCTCCCATGCCACCAATCACCCATCAGATGTGGACGGCCATGATGATCTCGCGCAATCGGTCCCCGTCCAACCGGGACAAGGTGTCGTCGGACGTGTACAACATCATCCGCTCCTTCAGCTGGGAGCACCCGGACGACCCGATGACGCGCACCAACCTGCGCTGGCGCTTCACCGAGGCGCTGCAGCTGCTGCACCAGGAGCAGCGCATGAACCCCGTCAAGAGGGACTATGTCCTCGACCAGATCGACGGGCTGCTGCGGCCAAGGTTCCTCCACCGGCCTGGATGGCGTGTGATTGCCGTGTTTCGGGAGTGTGTGGAATCATGGTGCAATCGCCAGATGGCGCTGGCCCAACAGCAACGCGACTGTGCGGAGGAGGGACAGACGTCGGAGGGGAAAGAGGGACGACATGGCGAGGCACCGAAGGGCAGGGCCAACAAGGATGGCGCAGCATGCAGTCATGAGGCGGCGCTGCGAGACGAGGATTTGCGGAAGATGGACAAGGTGTTTGAGGATATTGAGGCGGAGGAAGCGTCGCGCAGGAAGATGAAGCTGACCAACTTGATAACGTGAGCAGCGGATGCAGATACGGGCAGCAGGTATAAAACGAAGTCGTGCAATTTCTTTCTTTCTATTGCATTCATCTCTCATTCACTCCTCCATTTCCAAGTATGTACAACATTCCCCCCCTATCTGCCCTGCCCCTTAATTGACGAGGACGTAGCGGAAACGCGGCTTGCCGGCGGAAAAGTCAATGATAGCTTGGTTGGCCTCGCTCATGGGCCGCTGCTCGATCCAGGGCTTGACGTTCTTGTCGGCGGCGAGCTGGAACATGGCGCGAATGTCCGAGGGGCTGCCAATCATGGAGCCGGCAAGACGCCTGCGCCCGGGGATGAGGGAGAAGGCGTGCAGAGGCAAGGCCTCCTCGGGGGCACCGACCTGGACCATGGTGCCGTCCATCTTGAGCATGCCAATGTACCCGGTGAAGGGGACCTTGGGGGAGGAGACGGTGGAGATGATGAGGTCGAAGCGGCTCTTGTTCTTGGTCTCCCAACCGTCATCCTCGGAGGTGGCAATGTAGTCGTCGCAGCCAAGGGCGAGAGCGTCGTCCTTCTTGTCGGCCTTGCGCGAGATGCCCACGACCTCGTCCGCGCCGAGGGCCTTGGCGAAGAGGACGGCAAAGTGACCGAGGCCACCGACACCGACGACGCCAACCTTCTTACCGGGCCCGCAGCCAAAGTGCTTGAGGGGGGAGTAGACGGTCACACCGCCGCAGAGCATGGGGGCGGCGGCCTCGGGGGCGAGGCCGTCAGGGATCTTGATGACAAAGTGCGAGGGGCAGCGGTGGTAGAGGGCGTAGCCGCCCATGGACTTGCCGCCGTTGCGGTGCTTGGAGTTGTAGGTGCCGACGTTGCCACTGCAGTACTGCTCGGAGTTGTTGTCGCAGGCGTCGCAGGGTCCGTCGCGGCCCAGGCACGAGTCGTTCTGCGCGCCCACGCCCACGACGTCGCCCACCTTGATGCCACCCTCGGCCTGGGAGCCGACGCGCACGGCAACGCCGACAATCTCGTGGCCGACGACGCAGGGGTAGTCAGCGGGGCCCTGTCTCTTTGTTAGCCATCATGTCTGTCGCACAGAGGGAGGTAGGAAAGGGGAGAGGGGGGGCGTACCCATCCGGAGCTGATGGTGTGAAGGTCTGAGCCGCAGATGCCAGAGTGTGTGATCTTGATATCCACGTCTGTCTCCTCCCAGGGCTTGGGCTCAAAGGTCTTCCACTTCATGTTGCCCTCGGCCGCCGAGGGGTCCTCGCCGACCCATCCCTTGAATTCGTAGTTGGTGTTTTCGGCCATGGTGGGTGATGGTGGTGTTCGGGTGTTTTGGTTGGTAGAGTGTTCAACGCGGTCTGTAGAGTGATGGAGGAATACACCAGGAGATTGGACAATGGGTCGCCATTGACACTTATATCTCTCTCAGGCCGCCTGCCGTCCACCGAGCACTGGCGTCATTGCATCTGCCTCGTCATCGGAGTCACGGAGGGAGGCCAGCGTCTGTTCGCGTTCGGTCCGCTAACACCACGAGGAGAGACGGCGCTAGACTGCCGGCTCGCGACAGAGAATGTAATCCACCTGCATCAGACAGAGCCTTCAGGCATTGATCGGACTGGGCTCACGGACGGGCCGTGGAAAAAGTGGTTGATGTCAATGATACCCACATCCGCGTCCAAACTCAAAAAATGTTCGAGACAGAAAAGTTCTCGAGCGCCGCCCGCGATTCAACTTCGTCATCAATCTCCACAGATACGTACATGGCAGCTGTACGGCCGCTGATTGGTCCCCGGTTGCTGTCATAGACTGATAAGTGAAAAGACGGCGGATCCTCGACTTGACTAGGCTGGTTTGAATCTGCGGCTTCTCGCGCCTCTACGACTAGGTACGCGGAGTCGCGGATCCGAATCGGTCATGGTGTGTAATCCCAAGGTAGTCCACCCACCGCCTTGACAACTATCTGCCCTTATTAATCAGGCATTATGGTCCCTGGCCCCTGATCGACGAAACCACGACTCGTCTCATCCGGCCTGGAAGTAGCCTCCAATCCCCGAATGTATGGAGATGCGTACTTATCTCTAGGCCTCATGCACCCATTGACAACGATAGAGAACTGTCTCGGAGAGATTATCCTTGCAGAGACTAGACCAAGGTCTACGCTCGAAAAAGCCACTTTGGCTAGGAACAGGGTAGTCAAGACGCCGACGACCGCCAGAACAGAGAACAGGAAGAGCGGAAGGAGAAGAGCCCATAGGGGGTCTGCTCGACTCGAAATGTCATGCCAGCTCATGGCAAGGAGCCTTTGTACTTCCTGGTGACAGTTGGGAGTTGACAGTCGTGACGAGCTGAAGCAGAACAGGTCATGACGAGTTCAAGACTGGCAAAGACGACGAGAAACTAGCAGTCTGGACTCGGACCCTTCGACACACCTACACGGGTCGCGAGTTTAAGGTCTCTTGCAGTACTCGTGAATGGAATGCCGGTGACGCACCTCTTTCTGCTCAACTGTCAGTGACTTCTGGTAGATCGATATGTCTGGAAAGAGTATGTGACAGAGAGAAAACGCAAGGGAAGTTGGAGATCTTGATTTTGTGTCAGTTCAGTGGTCAGGCCCATGTGCCTGTTCTGGCGTGGCGTTGGCTACCCAAGATCTTCCACACTGCATTGAATGCAGTGGGTCGCTTCTGAGAAGCCGGTGAATCACTATCATGGTCACTAGGGGCGCCAGATACTCTGAATATCCCGAGTTCCCCGAGACTGAAGAGGTGCGCACTCATGCCATGGATAGCAAATATGAAGAGACGCGTTGAACAGATATTGAATTTACTCGAGTCAATCGATTACTTTTTGGGGTTGCTTCTCAGCGTCATGCTGGTCATTGTGCAAAGCTGGTGGCTCAGTAGTACACCCCTTTGGACTACGTGACCTCTAAGGACCTACTACACACGAGACATCAATGCAAGGAAAAAATCGGACTGAGATCTCTAAAGATCATGAGGGGACATCCCCACATTGGAAGCTGGAAATGTTACAGATTCAACCCAAAGAAGCATCTAGGACTCGAAATACATCCTGTAGCCAGCATCCCGACGGGCATGATCCCCGCCCGGCCCAGCCCAATCCTCCAAGCTCGGCGGCGGCTTGGTATCCGTCAAGTTCTTCTTGTTCTTCTCATCCAGAACCAAAACTCTCTGCTGGTAGAACAGATCCGGCGGCATGCACAGATCAAGCCACATGTCGCCCGTATCGAGAGGACAGTATTTGGTGTTGGGATCGTCCGGATGCTGATAGCTGTCGAGGCAGACGCTGCCAGCGCTGCAGCGAATTTTGACGCATGTCCCTTGGCCAGAGCCGCTGCCCGTCGGTGTGACGCCCACATTGTCGTTCCGGAACGGGGTGCCGACTAGGCCATGGCCGCTCCCGTCGAGGTCGCTCAGATCCCACCAGATACCCCCCCACTCGCCAAAGGTCTGCGAGTACTCGAACTGGAGCACACCAGGCGGACTACCGTCCTTGGACAGCTTCAGACTGACCGCTTCGCCGTCCCAGGCGTGACTGAGGATGGACTGCCCAGTCCCCCGGGGGAGATACCATGGAACTCCACCGTCTCTAATGCAACGGCCATCGGGCCCGTGGTCACAGCTTCCATACTTGGACTTGACCATGCTGACACCGGCTCCGCAATAATTGTTGATCATCAAGTTGGATATGGCTCCGGGCGTGAGTATGGCCACAACCATGACGGAAGGAAGGAAACTATTGAACATGGCGATGAAGACTGGAGGCAAGTGAAATGGAGATGGGCCGTCAAGTCGGGGCGTAGGGAGAAAGGAGAGGCTCGTGGTCTAGGGAGTCAAGATGACCTTACGGCGAGCAACCGAGAACGTCTTTATAGTACAGTATTGTACCCTATTATCAGCCAAAGAAGACCATCAACCTGAGTGGCCACGGAATGCCCTGGGAACCATGCGACAGTGGCGTGCAACCAGAATAATCTAATCTCTTGGCATTCGGCCGTACTAAGCACCTCAAGTGTGCCTTAGCCCCCCTCTCCATTAGCCCCCCTGGCAATCTTCCTGTTGGAATACACCTTTCGGCTTCTTGTATCTAGACTGCGGAAGAGCGTTGTGATCCGGCCCTGATATCGGATTGAACGTCAAGGCTGACAAGATGGTTGTAACCAGTACTTGAAGCGATCAACGAAGCTCTCTGCACAGATGTGTATATGAATTTCAAGGCTTTGAATTCATATATGGTCTCCAGTCATACCACTTACATGGAGCTGGTGCTGGTGCTCGGTAGCGGCCGGATACGGTAGATCCTGAGCAAGTTTTTTGTTCTGTCAGATTCGACCCCTGGCAGGGTTCGATATATTATTGATTGGTACCCCCCACGCTCGACAGGCTGCTGAGCTCCGGCCCTTTTAGGTTGTCAGTTCTTATCGTGCATGAATACCTCGGCTGGGCGTGCCAGATATGTGCTTGCTGTATGGACCTGACAGCGTCGAAGGATCGACCCCTTACCACCCGGAAATTACCGCCGTCTCTGCCTGCAGTCCACGCGCATAGTCACTCAACAACGTTTCTCGTGGACTTCCCAAGCCTTCCAAGCATTCCAAAGGAATTTTGCCTGGTTTAGAGTTTGGATGTAGGCTTCACGTAAGGAACATGGTAACGTTTCCTCAGAACTAGGGTCCTTGCCGAAGTATTGAAAGGAAGCTTGGCGTGGAATGCAATAGGAATATGCACGAGACAGGGGCACTCGCTCGTGTATCATTCTCAGACTGTTCAGAAGTAACCAGGTGCTCCAAGGGAATGTATAAAGAACGAGAGACTTGATGCTGTAAGAGTTGCTGGAGAGCCATGCGCTCTGGCAAGCCTCTTACCAACTTTTTGAACTGCTGGATCTACTCCATTGACTGTCACTCTTTACTTTCCGTCACCCCTCACTCATTACAATGTTGCTCTCTGGTCTCCTATCTTTGGCCTCTTTGGCAGGCTTCGTTGCCACTACACCGGTTTCCGTTTCTTCCAGGTACGATCAGAAAATCGCTGCTACCCACCAACCCCCCCGTCCATTGCTAAGACCGCCTGTAGAAACAGCACTTTCTCCCTACAAGCAGCCGATTGCAACGCCCCTGTGGCCGGCCTGTCCTTCGAGGACTGCCTGCACATGAACAACATTGGCATGGCCGGCATGGGCGACAACCCCTTTTGGAACAACGGCTACATCTGGATCGGCGACGACGGACCCAACAGGTTCCGGTTCACCAACACGGGCGGCGTGCCCATGACCCTCATCTTGTGGGACTTTGCCAACGGCGACTACCAGTCCTCCTTTATGAACGTCCGCCGCCCCAAAATCTCCTACTCCCTCCCCGGCTCTGGCAGCTCCGTCACCATCTCTGTCGCCAGCGGCATCACGCTCGCCTACGCTACGCTCAACAACCGCCAGACGACACTCTCCCGCTGGGGTCAGATCTTCAACACCTGGGGCGAGGCTACTACGGGCAATGGCTGGCCAGGGTCGGCGACGATCAATGTCAGTCGACTTGTCAACATGAATGGCAACCCACAGTCAGTTCGTGTGGCAGGTTGTCTGGCTGATATGGATTGGTGCTCGTTTCAGTGCAAGAATGGTCTGAGCGAGTGTGGGGAGTCGGGCTCCTATGACCTGCTCAGATGCACGCCGGACGTCAACCCCGATTCTGGCACGGGCTGGCTGAATGGTAACCCTGAGGGAGGGTGCTACGGTTGGGACAATGGGGGTGATATCTACATCAGCCTTGGGAACTAAGAATCATGGGCGTTGAAAAGGGGTTGCTGTATTTCGCGTCTGTACAGATGTCATCCACAAGATCTAGCGTAACAAAATTATGCGCACTACTGCTAGGGAAGCCACATCCAAGCTGAAAAGAGAGGACCATTAGACAGATGAACTCTTCATTCTGACAAAATACCAGTTTGTATTCCACCAACGCCGGCCGATGCTAATTTGTAGAGTACAGTAGTCTAATCTTCAGGACGCGCTTCTCATTTGGCGTCCTTCTTGGCCTTCTCGACAATCTCCTCGCCCTTCTTCGACTTCTCCTCGAGAAGCTTCTTGAGGTCCTCAGCCGTCTCACGCAACAGTTTCTCGCCCTCCTCCTTGTGGTTCTCGGCCACCTCGCTGAGCTGCTTGAGCTTGGGGAAGATCTCGTCGGCCTGCGGAATCATCTTGACGTACTTCCCCACCTCGCCCCAGACGCCACCGCCAGAACCCGTCGAGGCTGTGTCCTTGGCCTTGCTGACGGCACTGTCGACGTATTTCTTGAGGTCGTCGACGTTGCCCGAGTCAATGGATGACTTGGCCTTCTCGAAGAGCTCCTTGGCGTTGCCCTGCTTCAGCGCATCGGCGTTGTTCTCGATAATCTCCTTGACCTTGGGGTTTTTGTCCAGGGTAGGCTTGGCCTGCTCGTAGGCCTTGTTCCAGGCCTCGTCACCCAGTTTCTTCACCTGCTTGACCTTGTCGTCAATCAACTGGCGTGCCTTGTCGAGGCTGCTGACACTGACGCCACCAGCGACAATGTCCTTGAGCTGCCTCCATGTCTCGTCCACCTGCTTCTTAGCCTCGGGCCCATACTCATCACCCATGCGCTTAAGCTGGTCGACATTGCTGCCGAGCTTCTCCTTGACCTGGGGGTGGTTGTCGAGGATGTCGGCAAAGGCATCACCCGAGAGGTCGGCGACCTTCTTAGCGAGGCCAGCCAGAACCTCATAGGCCTTGGACGCCGTCTCGAGGCTCAGCCCGGACTTGGCAATATCCTGAAACTGCTTGTACGCATCGCTAACAAGCTTGTCCGCCTCTTCCTTGTGGTTCTGGCGGACCTTTTCCCAGTCATTAAAGGCAGTGTCCACGTAGGCGCGACCTCCAGGGATCCAGGCAACGTAGGAGTATGCAAACTGCTTGATCGAGTCGACGGCCTGGTCGGCGTTGGGGGTCTTCTCCTGCAGTTTCTGCGCAGCCTCGTTGTACTTCTTGTTCGCCTCCTTGGCGGTCTTGTTGATGGTGGAAGCAGTGCGTCCGGCGGGGGTGAAGGTGTAGAGGGAGTAGAAGACGCCAGCGCCAATGACACCGCCGGCCAGACCAGCTGCGAGGTGTCCGCTGGAGGAGGGGCCACCAGAGGAGGAGGAGGAGGAGGAGGAGGCGGTCGACTGGAAGCGAACAGGCTGGCGGTAGGGCAGGCGCGTGGAGCGCATCGCCGTCTGGCGGGCGGTGCGAGAAGCGACTCTGGAGGAGATCATGGTGACGGAGGTGGTGTTGATATGTTGGTGTGATGAGGTGTGGGGAGTGAGTGTGGGAGGTAGGAGTGCAGTTCAAGAAAAGGGAGAAGAAATAAATGAGAATTGTACTCTGGACCAGGTGAGCTGATGACGATGGTAGCCGAGCTACGCATAGATGACGTGCCAGGTACCTGACGTTTTCGGTAGGTAGTTTTGGTTTGTTCCATTGGCGAATCAGCGGTGGCGGACCAGATGCTCCGCGCTTCAATGTTCGAGAACGGCCAGCCATGCCGTCATAGTTCTCTGGTTCCTGGATTTCTACCCTCGAAATTCGGGGATTACCATGTGACGGGGTTAATTACCTACGCACACAGTTGCATTTTGGGGTCTGAGGTTAGCTATTGTACCTCAAGAGAAATGCTATAGTTCATGGTGAAATGTTGTCCATCCCCTCCTCCATCGCAGCAAGCTATACCCCACACTTCCAAAGCTTGGCAGGGACAGACATGACGAGGTCAGAGCCTGGTAGATATCTGAACATTGCGCTCCAATGGAAACATAAGTATCTTGTTCTGGCTCATCCAAAAGGGCCGCTCTCATAGTGCAGTCGGATTTTTTCTTTCGTCTTGGAAGGGGGGGATATATATGCCTTCCACAATTGCAGTTTGAGTTACCTTGAATCGTTCATCGTGTCGATCACCCGAAGCAATCCCCACTTCCCCAAAACCCAGACCCCACACACATGCCGTCATGGCCAGGGCTTAGACGGCATTGATCAGGCGCAAGATCACAAACATGAGTGAAGTGCCACTTTGGGACTACGTCGTGGACGATCTCTTGTAGTCATTTGGACTCGCTAGCAAAAACCCAAACGACTTTGCGGCAATAGCTCCATCGGGAATCAAAATAATCTCACGTATGTATTTGAGATTCTGTTACTGATCACTTGGCCAGTACAGCGTCTCGGGATACGCGAGGACAACTGCGAATGGCAAGCCGAACATGGCAAATGGCATGGATAAGAGAAGCTCTAGTTGTCTCAGTCATATTCAAGAAAATGCTGGCTAAGAGCTCTGCCACCTCGACATGGCAAAGTACTGTATCAGTTCGTCGTGGTAGAATTCTGGAAATATATGCTCGGCGTACCGTCTCCACTCGTGGGTTGAAGGGCGTTTAAAGAACTTGACGTATTCCCAATACTATGGGTACCATCCGCTGTCTTCCCAGTCCACCAGTCCGGCGATCTTCCCTTCTTGCACGATGATGTTCCGTGGCGCGAGATCGCAGTGGGACAGAACAATCCGATGGTTCGTCCGTCATCCTCGAGAGAGCGCTTCCCGCACCGGTGGCGGCGTGGAAGGTTCTAGAGACGACAACAAGTACTCATTAAAAGCATGCTCGTCACGACAAGCGGACGCATGATACGTAAAGTACACACGCGAGTCTCGGATCTCGGTCCCGTCACAGGCACTGATGAGATGACGAGGCGGGTCCACGGATCTCATTCTTTCGAGAATCGCCCGTAGCTGGTGCGCAATGTCGATTCTCTCGTCAGCAGACATGTTCGGCCACTGCTTGTCGAGGGACTCCCCTGGGACATACTCCATGCATGTGTTCACTCGTCCGTCTGGCGCTGTGTATGCCTCGTGTACAGTGGGCACAGGCACCCAAGCGCGCGGCCGTCTTCAGCGCCTCTGCTTCTCCGAGTAGGTTGCGATCCCCTGATTTGATGACAGTGTTGTCGGGGTACAGCACGACCATGCGGTCGAACAGTTTGTGCAGAACCACGGCGTCTGCTCGTTAGCTAAACGAACGCCAATAGAAAAAGGCTCAACGCATCTTGCGGACTAACCTGAGGCAAGCTCATCCTCGGCCTCAGACTCGTCCGAAGAGTGAGCTTTCCCATCGGTCTTCCTCTTTTCCCTCATTCTCGCGCTGAGACGCGATTCGCCTGGCTGCTTGCCACGCGAGCGCGACACAGCGTATGTTCCCGGGTTGGGGATATTTACACTGTCTATTGCGTGGGGTTTTCAGAAGTCAGGTATGTCCTTCGCCATAAATCGGTTGCATCTTGGAGCTGGAGTAATTTTTGTGGCTCCAAATTCCAACCTTTTGGAAGAGAGCAGCTGGCCGGCAGACCCTGTTCAGGGGAGGCTGTGTAGCGCAAGTAGGTGGGCACGTGATCTAAAGAGGGGCTGCGTCCGAGGGAATCGGGAAGACATAGGGTAGGCATCGTCACGAACGTCAACAGATAGTTACATGCTTCTGTTTTCTCACACTTTTTCAATATATGACAATCGTTCTTCCACAGTAAGTTTACCTGCACAGCAACGCCTTGGAGCAGGTGTTGAAATTTCTAGTCCTCGGTGTCACAATTAGCTAAGCGCGCCACTATACCTCCAAAGCACCGATCTTGCTGGCTCGCTCAACAACAGGCCTGAAGCGCAACGATGGAGACTGTCAATTTTCCTGGCCTCAGCGACAAAACGGCCTTTGTCAGGCCTCTGACGGTCGGGGATGTGGATGCTTGCGTTCGCGTCGAGTCCACCTTCCCAGAGCCAGAGCGATGCTCTGAGGAAAAGGTCAGTTCAACATTGCCGAGGCGTGAGCCATGGTGACCCGAGAAACACTCACACTCACACTCGTTCTCTAAAGTTCAAATACCGCCTGGCTGTATCGTCTGAACTCTGTCTCGGGCTTTTCATCAAGGAAAACGACCATGACGAGCTCGTTGGACACGTGATAGCCACCAGAATCACCTCAGATCGAGTCACCGATGGCTCTATGGAAATGCCTCAAAACTGGGACGGCTCGCGGAAAGTCGTCAAAGCTGACGATGGCCTGGTGATTGGCAACGACGCGAATGGAAGTGGCATCGGCGTCCATGGTCTGGTCATCGTCGCAGAGCACCAAAAGAAAGGTCTCGGTCGGTCCCTGCTGAACAAGTACCTCGAGTACCTGAGGAACTTGGACCAAAAGGCCGACTGCGTCGCCATCATCGCGCATGACCACCTTCTACAATTCTATGAGAGTGTTGGCTTCAAGAATCTCGGTCCCAGCCCATGCAACTTTGGAGGGGGCGGCTGGTACGACATGGTGAGTGACTTTGGTCTTGCAACGGTTTCGAATGCGTCTTGCGGCTGACATTCCAGGTTCTGAAATTGTGAGCCATGTCCCGGCCATGGTAAATAATAAACCCCGACGCTAGATATCCATTTCTGCTTCATTGCATATATATTTATCAATTGCCTCGCAATACTGGCTCTCCGACTCGCTAATGGCAGAGTCCAAAAATCCAAAGAAATGCCGCGAGTTAGCCGTATCTACCCCGTACAATAAAACCCCATCGCTGCAACGCTTACCTTCTCGTGGAATACAACCCATCATTAACGTGGCAGCTCACTCGACATGTCGTCACGATTTCGCTCACGTTTCACCTGCACCATGGCCACCGATGGCATTGACACTAGCATTCCGGCAGCGATCGAAGCAGGCAAAATAAACGGTGCCCTATTGAGTGCCACCGATGCTCAAGACCGCTTCGTTTACGAGCAGCTGTTTGGCGAACGCACGCTTCTCTCGGGCGAGAAGCGCCCACACCAATCGGACGACGTGCTGTACCTCGCGTCCGCGACCAAGCTCTTGACGGCCATCGCCGCGCTGCAGTGCGTCGAGGATGGGCTGCTCACCCTCCGGGCCGATGTGTCTGCCTTGGCGCCCGAGCTTGCAAACAAGCAGGTCCTCACCGGGTGGTCTGACGATGACGAGCCTGTGATGGAACCCCAGAGGAACCCCATCACTTTGGAGATGCTGCTGACGCACAGTGCGGGGCTCAACTACCAGTTTGCCGATGCTGATCTCGCTCGCTGGCACGACAAGTTTGTCTCGAGGCCCGCTGCTTCTGGGGACGACGCAAAACTCCGTGTCGAGGAGAGCTTTTCGTACCCGTTACGATATCAGCCTGGCGAAGGGTGGATGTACGGGCCCGGGCTTGACTGGGCTGGCCGCATCGTGGAGAGGGCCACGGGCAAGACGCTGTGTGAACGTATGCACGAGCGCATGTTTGCGCCCTTGGGCATCACAGATGCACAGTTTTACCCTGTCCTAGATGAGAAGCTGCGCGAGCGCCTTGTCGACTTGAACCCCGACGATCCGCATTGTCTAGGACGAGCGGTCCTCGGTGGCAGCGGTGACTTGAACAGGTGGTCCAAGGGAGATTTTGGGGGGCATGGGCTGTTCATGACGGCGCCCGGTTATCTCAAGCTCCTGCAGTCGATCCTCGCCAATGACGGCAAACTCCTCAAACCAGCCACGGTCGACGACATGTTTGAAAACCACCTCTCGCCAGCTGCCGCCACGTCCTTCGAAGCCGTGTCCTCCACGCCGCTGGGCCCCTTCACCCGAGTCGGCACCGCGCTCGATGTCGAGGCAGGCCACGGCCTCAGTGGCCTGCTCACGCTGGAGGACGTCGAGGGTTGGTACGGCAAACACACGCTGAGCTGGGGTGGTGGGCTTACGTTTGCATGGTTCATCGACCGCAAGAATGATTTGTGCGGCGTAGGCGCTATGCAGGCCAAGCTGCCGGTGGATGGGCAGGCGATCGCTGAGCTGAAGCAGACGTTTCGACACGACATTTACCGCAAACGCGCGGCGTGGGCGGAGAGCCAGGCGCCCTGAGCTGGGGGGCTGAGCATCGTCTTTTACGAAAATGATAGATTTGGTGAAACCTACGTCATCCGATAACTCTTGGTGATGGCCTCGAGTCCGGGGTCTCCAATGCTCCAGTCTGACTCCGCAACGCGGCAACGTGCCGATTTCCAATTATGACGTGTCCGAGGCCTCAACCTTTTCCTCGATTCTTGACGTCCTTCCATGGTCACATGCATGATCGAGAACACTTGTTTACACCGAAGACTGGGACGGGGGCCACAGCAGTATTTCCTGGCAATCAACGGCGCTGACGATGCTGGAACGACGAATTGCGCGAGAATCGCCTAGAGTCCCTGGCAAGCCGACCGCCATGAGCCACTGCTTCACGTGAAGACAACTGGCAAACGCGAGTAGCAGACATTTTTACTTGCCCGTCTCATTCTTCTACCATACCGTCAAATCTGCGGTCGCAATCGTTTCTGCTGCAGTATGCCGCGGAATAAGGCCTTCGCCTCGCCTGGTCGCCCGGCTCCCTTCTCAAGCGACGCGAACCTCCAGGTTGACGACCGAACTATCAACGGTCCCCTTTCCTTCTTCAATCCGACCGACGCTCGTTTTCGCGTCAAAAAGTCCGCCCAGAAGGACTGGAAGCCCACAGCCGGAGAGGCTGTCCCAGGTGCCGACATCTTCATCCCCGGAACCCATATCCGCTGGCGCTCGCGAGACAACAGAAAAGGTTTGTGCTGCGCAAGAGTCGCCAACACATCGCTTAACCTGAAGAAGCAAGCTGACATTTTATCTTCACGCTCCCTGCAGGACGACATACCCTCCTCATCGATCGCAAAGAGCAAAAGGGCGGCGCTGCTCACACGGCTACGCTGCGAGCCGTCCTCCGAGGCCTACGTCGCATGGCCACCGAGTGCCCCTACTGGGATGTCTCGTACCTCGTCGCCGTCTCCTTCACCGTTGGTTGCCTCCTCTTCATTGTCTGCGGTCTCTTCTACTGGCTCCCTCTGGTCGATTCCCGCTACGAGTTCCCTGGTGAATCGACCATTGCGGGCGGCATAATGGCTTTTGTTGGGGCCACCCTTTTCCAGATAGGGGCTGTCCTTCTCGTCTTCGAGGCTTGCAATGAGGACAAGACTGGTTGCTTTGGATGGGCTCTCCATCAGGCGCTCCACGAAATGGACCAGGATGGACACAGCACCCCTCACGGTGGTATGATGCTAGCCCAGCAAGATCCCGTCGGTTGTCATCACCATCACCAACGCCGCCGCGGGGAGAAAAGCTCCGCGAATGGTTTTTCGTCGGAAATGCGATGGAGGTGGTGGCCATCCTGGTACGAGCTCAAGACGCACTACATTCGCGAGATTGGCTTCGTCGCCTCGACATCCCTCTCTCTTGGTGCCACCATCTTCTATGTCTCAGGCATCTGCGCACTGCCAGGTATTTACGAAAACATGAGTCTCGGCGTGGCCAGGGGAATATACTGGCTGACGTACCTTGTCGGTGGAATTCTCTTCATCTTTTCCTCCGCCCTCTACATGCTCGAGACGCAGCCCAACTGGTACACCCCGGCGCCGCGCGTCCTCGGATGGCACATTGGCTTTTGGAACATGATCGGCTCCGTCGGCTGGACGCTGTCAGCATCGTTGGGGTACTGCACCGCGAGCTGGTGCGAGTACCAGGGCGAGCTCACCCTGCTTTGGGCGTCTGCTGCCTTCTTCATCGGCAGTGCGCTGCTTTGGTACGAGGCATTGGAGAAATACCCTGTGGAAAAGCCAGGAAAGAAGTCATGAAAGGCTCTTCTGTCGGTTCTGTACATCGAGCATAGTTAGTTTTTCGGGGAGATCAATTGCTACGGTTATTTGCTCCAAGCTTCATGTTTCCACAGGTCGCGCACTCGATGAGTCAATACTGTGAAGTTTGAGCAGCCTCGAGGAAAGACCCTCCTCTACCGTGCCCTCCCCCGGCTTGAGCCTTGCGCCACCCACATGCACCTCAAAGTGCAGAATGCCTCGACCTGAGCTGAGGCGCATTTCCCCGCCCTCCCTCTTCCGTGCCAACTGTCCATCGGCCATGATGGGCGGCCCAACCACTTCCATCGGCGCTCGCCTCGCATGCCACCATGGCGTCGAGTTCTGCTGTGAGCCGCGTGGGCGCCCCTCGAATTCTCGCCTTGTCCAGCAGCGCGGCCAGAGTACAACTGGGGGTCGACGCAGCTCGCGAGGGCTACCAGCAGGCTCTAGAGGGCTTCAGCAGCGTGCTGCGAAAGTACAATGGGGACTTGCACCGCGACTTTGAGCAAGCTTTGCACCGCGACGGGTGGCTCGACGCCGCCGACATCCACGCGGCGATTCAAGAAGTTGCGCACAGCATCGCCAAGAAACAGCCGGTCAACTCGTACCAGTGGGCGAGACGCTGCGGACAATGTCTCGAACGGATCAAGGATTTTGCCTCTGTAGGCGATGTCTTCGTCGGGGGCGCGCAGAACATGGCCGTGAGCGGTGCATGGGGGGCACTTCGTGTTGCTATCGATGTGAGTGCGTGACTACTGTGCTCTTTCAAGAGAGATTTACTGACTGCACTAGGTTTCATTGACCTTGATGTTCTTCTACGATAAACTCTCCGAGATGCTGTCGCGGATTGGGCGCTTCACACATGCCAACGATAGTTACCACGTACTGTTCCCCGCAGACCCACGACTCAAGGCACTTGCTTTCCAATACTTGTCTGGCTTGATTGCCATCTGCACCGAAGTCATCCGGTACGCCCACAAGTCGGCGCCCTCACAGTTGATGTCTGCGCTCGGCTCGACGTTCGATACAAGGTTTGGGCCTCTGGAGAAGGATCTGCAGTCCATTGCGTCCGCCATCAGCGAAGCCGCCAACACCCAGGCCATCAGTCTCAGCCAAGAAGGTCACAAGGATACCAAAAGCAGGTTGGGGCAGATAATGGGTCGACTCAAGGGCATGGACCTAGTCAGTACACAGGGCAGTCGGGATCTGTGGAAGCACAAAGTGACAAAGACGATTAGCAAAGGCGATATCAAGCACACGCTCGATCTACGGTACTATTGTGAAAAGGGTACCTCAACGTGGATGCTGCAGAGGGACGAATACAGACAATGGCAAGAGTCCTCAGCCTCACGTACGTTATGGGTGACAGGCAAACTTGGATCTGGCAAGTCTGTTATACTGGCCTCCCTTGTGATGGATCTGTTCCGCGTTGAAAAGGCCAGCTCGACTGGAGATTCCGCGATTGCACATTACTTCTGGCGTAAGGGCGTCAAGACCGCCGTCACCGCCACCAGCATCCTGGGAAACATTGCATATCAGATCTTGCATAGCAAGGTGGTGGAGCCTGCGTTGGATGCCCATCTGCAGAAGTTTGGTGGACTCGAAACGGTGAAGCTGTCCGACGACTCTTGCATAGACTTGCTCATTGCCGTCGTCCCACTGGAATGCAAGCTCTTCATCATCCTCGACGGTCTGGGCAACTGTGCATCCAGCGAGGTGCACACCATTTTCCGAGAACTCAAGCGTCTCGCGGCCACACGAAGAGTCCTCCTGCTTTGCTCCTCGCATCTAAATTGGAAAGAGCTTCGTACGGCCAGTGATACCCTGCTTAGCCCGTTTGTTACTGTCATGATCGAGGACACGGATCGCACAGCGGAAGCGAAAGAGTATATTGCAAGTGAGCTTGCCATGTGGGAGTCCCGGGGTCTGGATTTGGGTGACGCCAAGGATCTCATTCAAAAACAGCTCCTTGCCGGGTGGCAGGATATGTTCCTGTGGCTCAGCCTACAATTGCGACTCTTGCGCGAAGATCTGGAGCACTCGCATCTCGAGCTCACGAGCGCGCTAGCCAGACTACACGAGGAGCTCTCTGAGATCTACGCGAGGGCCTTGGTGCACCTCGCAGAGACGGAGGGTGGCAAGGCGCGCGCGGTGCTCGAGCTGGTGACTGCCGCCGAACCACCGTTGGCATTCAAGGAGCTCAGGATAGCGGCGAACGTCATTCCCGGCGACACTAAATGGAGGCCTTTGCATTCGAGCAAGATTCCCGCCGACTTTTGCTGGCAGTTTGGGCGCTACCTGCTCGAGACAGATCCGGAAGACGGACAGGTCCGCCTCATCCATCCGACTGTTGCCTTGCACCTGTGCGGGCTGCCGCACAACGAGCTCGCCTCGGCGATGCACTTTCAATACGAGCAGGCTGAGGAGCGGGTGGCCATGGTGTGCCTGACATACCTCAACATGCCTGCATTGGCCGACTTGGCTTCTCTGAGGAGGAAATCCGCCGACGGGCCACAGAGAGGAGTGTTCCACGTGACAGCCCAGCCAGTTGCGCAAAGCAGCGGTCTCGGGCGGCGGCTCATGTCCATGTACGGGCCCAAGTGTAAGGAGGATGGATCATTCACCCACACCCTAAACATGGCCGTTGTGGTCGGCAGCGCTCTAGGGTACAGCAGTGCGCAGTCTGACCTCTGGGGTCTTCGCTCGTATGCGAAAGCAAACTATATAGCCCTCTCGCGCGACATGGCCCTGGACGACAAGTGTAGCGCCCTATGGTGGTCCATCTTTGAGGGCAACGATCCTCTCCGCGTGCTCGCAAGCTCAGCAAAAGACCAAAGTGACGGTCTCGACTGGGCGATCGACCAAAGACACCGGCCACTGGTCACTTGCCACTTCCAAGGACATCGGCCACTGGACCCTCCCCTCGTTTCAATAAGCCCATTCCAAGTTCCATCCCATCAAGACACTCCGCGGACCATGCGGCTGTACTCGCTACTGCACTTTCGCTGGAAGAACTTCGTGTGCATCGGGCGGTATTGGCAGATGCCTGGCCGGATGCTAGGCCTGCCAATACACACATCCACCGACTTACTCACGGGCAATACCATAATAGACATTAGTGTTCCGCGTCTCCGGGACGCTGCTGAGAAATTCCTGCTCGCTCTCTTCAAGACGACATCGATCACACGGAATGCCCTGTTGGAGATCCTCTTGGATGTCGCGCAGCGTGTGGACCTCAACGGTTTGATACTCGCTGGCAAGTCTCCACTTGTTTATGCCCTCCAAGACGGTGCGACTGATGATGATCATGTTGAAGCCGGACTTCAGTTTCTCACAACGCACGACAAAGTCAGTGCTTTGTTGGCAGCCGGCGTTGATCCCAATGGGTATCGTTTTGAAGCCGATTTGCCGCGTGAGCTCCACGTCCCGATCCTGCACTGCATCCGTGCGAATCGAGTCAAATGCTTGGAGCTGTTGCTCCGCTATGGCGCGAATCCCAATGCGCAGGACTCAGACGACGAGATGCGAACCTGCCTCATGAAAGCCATATTGACACGAGGCAGTGTGCCGGGACTGCGGCTTCTCTTGCAGTATGGAGCCGATGCTTGCGTCTGCGACTCCACGGGAGAGACATTACTGCACTATCAGATCAAGGCAAAGAAAGGTCTGCGACCGATGCTGGCAGAACTGGCGAGGGCCGGTCAGTTGCAAGCCGTGCTGAACGCTGTCAACAACAAAGGGGTGACTGTTCTGTACGATGCACTGCTTCACGTGTCTGACAATAGTTCCATCCGTAGACTGGTGGCCGCAGGGGCTCGACGGCTTGCCACGGGCAACGGCAAGATTGTGGAAATCGTGATGGATGCGGAGAACAGCCTGGCTTTCAAGGGTGCACAATTATCGGCACTGCGAGGAAGTTGCGTAGTGCTGGGATCCAACCCAGTGCCCGACGGGGACTTGATCCGCGGATTCCAAGAAATGCTTAATGATGAGTTAGTCCGATGCATCGACGAGGCGAATATGGCTGTGGAATGGCACATAAAGACAAGGAGTCTAGAGACCTCTTATAACGGCCTTCCCTTGTCAATGCATGTGACCAGAGAGTGGACTACGGATACCACGAAGAAACGGCCTGAATAAGGCCACATTACTTAATTGAACCATGACGTTGACGACGATATGGTTCAGCCATCGACGC
Source organism: Emericellopsis cladophorae (assembly GCF_022114955.1). Lineage (NCBI taxonomy): Eukaryota > Fungi > Ascomycota > Sordariomycetes > Hypocreales > Bionectriaceae > Emericellopsis > Emericellopsis cladophorae. Next base: position 311,613 of record NW_026250945.1, read on the forward strand.
ATACCGAGAATGGGCGGCGATGAGCGAGACAAGCCACATAAATGCGAGCACGTGCCAGCTGCTGAAAGACTACTTCCACTGTTGACAGTTTGACACACCGGCGTTCTTCATAAGGAACGACCTCTGACCTACCCTGTGGCTAATTTGGACCCGAGAACATGATGAAGGATCGTGCACTGTCCCCGAAAGAAAATACCAAGGAATGGGTGCCAAGAATCTCTTGGGGCTGAGCCACTCTCCCTGACCCTGACCATCTCGCATTGCGAATTTGCGCCACTGTATCCAAATACTGTAGCAATATTCCAACACCAGAAATACGGCCCCGATTGTATAAATAACGCCCTCAATATCGCTGTATGTTGACGAAAATTTCTGAGTATAATATATGCCTCCCCGTGTTCAACATGTCAGGTCAATCACCAGTGGGTGAAACATCCGGCGACGTTGATGGAGGGCAGTATTCCCCACAAGCACCAGGGACCCAGCTTGCAGTTGGACACGCCGCTACGCGGTCACATTTGTTTTCGTTCGGCTGGCGGCCAACCGCCGATCCCCGAGAACTTTTGTCACGACGGCTGACTGCTAGAAGAAGAGAAGCAATCCGCGTAGAATGTGCCGTCAGCGATGGACGCGGCCATCCACCTCATAAGTAGGTCATTGAGTATTCACAGGAGCTTTTATGCACGAAGCCCAGGCCGGGGATTATAAGCATGGTCCCGCGTATTATGCATATGGAAATAGGCCTGCCTCACCAATCGCCCCCCGGCCAATGTCCGTCACGTCTGGTATTACTACTGCACAGCCATCCGGCAGCCATGGGCCAAGACTCTCGTATTCACCACTGCACGATAACGGAGCACCGCAAAACGGAAGACAACTGATAATTGTTGCGTCACTCAATCAATACTCTGCAGTGCTAGTCACTCTGGCGCTCTCAACGACGATCGATGCAAGCAAAGGATCGGATGGACCCCGGAAGACGTCAACGTTAGACCTCATCGGTACAAGCGGACATGTTTCACGCCAGAGGGAAAAAAAGTCTGGTCGGGCGAGACGGGCGGATTCTGGGCGGTGCCACGTGCCATTGGGGCCACATGGCGAGAACCTTATCGCCTCACAAGCAAGGTCCTCTTTAGCTCAAGAAGTCACTGGAATGCGGCCCCTTTATCTGTCAGTCTTTGTCTCGGTAGTTTCTGGCCTGCTGGAATGCGCAGCTGCGACCACCGGGAGTGAACAGTGGGTGACCCATGTCAATATTGGCTCGAGTGCCCGCACTTTGCTTCATGCATGCTACCTGGCTGTAATTACCAAAGCACAGTGCCGTCCGTATGTCAAATGGTTAATAGTTTCTTTTCATGCATTGTTAGTTAGCCCTGCATTTCCCACAACCGTGCATCGTTGATCGTGTCAATCAACCGGCTGTCTCCATATGTCTCGTATCGAAATGTCTTGACCTGGAGAGAAACAGGGCAGCAGCGCAGCGCCGCCTGCGTAGGTGCAGTGGGATAGCCCCCTTTCGTGCCCCACAAGAAAGGCACGACGGAGAATAATGACCTCTGTACGTGGACGATTTTGAGTCAAGCAAGGACTCAGGAACCTGTTTTTAGACGGGCTCGGCAGAATGGCCGGATCGTCAGGTGGAGGCTCCATCCCTGCCTCGGTCAGTGCATGGCCTCCCAACTCGCACTCTTCACGAAAGCGGACGCGAGGAGCGAGGTGGTGAGGCATTGGGTTGCAGGTACTAGTCTTGCAGCCAGCAAGCAAAGGGTTGTGGTGTGGAGGATGAGCTCTCGATCGATCTGGCTCACTGCACTGGGGGATCTCATGTCGGGTCGAGGTACGGAATAGTAGTGCAATAGCGGGCAGTCTGCGCGAGTCCGTCCCAACACGACTTGAAGAGACTGGGAGTTTCCACGGCGTCGGGGGTCGCATGCATCCTTGATGGCTTGCGAATTGCAAGAAAAAGGCCAATGGGTACGGATATGAGAAGCAACCATCCGGTCTGCCTGTGCGCAGCCGAGTCGAGGAGCGCACAGAGATTGCGGCCCTGCGGTGGTTGTGAGGAGTTGTGTGACCCTGCCACCCGTCAGTGCAACACGAGCCCGGCTCTGCATGATGCGCAAATGGTGCGTAAAGTGTAATAAGTGGTAGCGGACACGGATCGATCCAATGGCTATTGTCTTTATTATTACACCGGCTACATGCAGTAGATGCATGTGGCAAAAGAAAAGCTGCCCATTGCCCCAGTCCCAGGACTCAACCCCCAATGAGTGGGTGCCACAACTGCCCTTGGCGCACGAGCCTTTCATCGGCCGAAGCTGGATCTATCTGTCTGTCTGTCTGCCTGCCTGACATTGTCACTGATGCCATATTAAGCTCGCACTGAACGGCACAGAGCCAGCAATTGGCCCTGGCCTCCCGCTGCAATGCTCATCGTGCGAAGCGCCCGTACCTCAGGGCGGCTGGCACTGGAAGCTTTGTTGTCTTGCATGCGAGGGACGTCCGGTCTGGATGGAGAAGGGCGCTGATCTTGGTCCCATGGCGCCTAAACACCAGCACCAATGGCTCCAGTCAAACAAACTCTCCGGAGTACATATCCGTAGCACCAGCGACAAAGGGGCACAGGCGGAACAAAGACTGGGGACTGACAGATTGCGCCAGGGGCCAGTCAGCGCGGCTCGCTGGGGCGGCTCCACCACTGGAGCCCCGGCCGGCGCCAACGCAACGCAGGGGCTCCCGGTGGCCAATCAGGGGGTCGACCTACCGCTCAGTCGAAACCGCCGGCCCTGTTGTCAGAACAGGATGAACCTACCGTCGCTACCGACCAGAGCAATATTGTTTTTACTGCGCAAGGGGGGGCTACGTATTCCCGCACCTGATCATTATGCCTGACATGTCGTATACGCACGTACGACCCGGCCACACCTTGGACGAGGGATCGATGCTCGATGGGGAAGCCCGAGGCTGGACAGCGCTTGGCTGCAAGCACCACGACGGTCGACCAGTGCCATTATAAGAAAGACGAGCCATCCTGCATCAGTAGACTATTCCTGCGGCCTCTTACTCCTCTTGTTGGTCCAGGCTCATTGCTGTCCGACTTGTGTGTGCATCTCCTTCTCTCTTGTCCCTCATACATTCGCTTGGGTACCCAGATACCGCACCAACACTCGCTTCATAAAGGGTTCGGTCTTTCTTGGATCACATTCTCCTGAACCCCTTTGAATATCTGTCGCTGTTTCGTTTCGTTTCTGCAGACCCCTTTGGCGCCTGTCGTTTCATCCACCATGAAGTCCTTCGCTCTCGTCGCCATGGCCGCTGGCCTGGCCTCCGCCACCGAGTGGCCAGACTGCAGCCAGAACAACTGCTACCGCAACATGGTCCGCGAAGACATTGCAGACATGGGCGTCGACTTCTGCTTCGAATTCCTCGCCGGCACCACTACCGCCCCCGAGGCCATTCCCACACAGTACGTCAACTGCCACCACGATGTCCACAAGGTCTCGTCCGTCTGCTCCTGCATCACCTACACGGCCACCCACGAGCCTTCCCCCACGGAGGAGCCCTGCACAACCACCACCACCACAGAGGAGGAGCATGGCTCAACAAGCGAGCCTTGCACCACCACCGAGGAGGAGACACCTACCGAGGAGCCCGAGACCAGCACTCCATGCACTACCACCGAGGAGCAGACACCTACCGAGGAGCCCGAGACCAGCACTCCATGCACCACCACCGAGGAGCAGACCCCTACCGAGGAGCCAGAGACCAGCACTCCTCACACCACCACCACCGAGGAGCAGCACACTACTACCCCGGAGCCCCAGCCTACCACCACCGAGGAGGAGGACTGCGAAGAGTGCACACAGACCTCTTTCACCACTGTGACCTTGCCTTGCACCGAGTATGACTGCACCAACACGGAGGAGCACAGTCCCACTGAGACGCCTACCTCGGAGGAGCACACTCCCACTGAGACGCCTACCTCGGAGGAGCACACTCCCACTGAGACGCCTACCTCGGAGGAGCACACTCCCACTGAGA